>NW_020456287.1:1518675-1683103 GCF_003342845.1 Nothoprocta perdicaria
CGCCCGCAGCAGCACGTCCCGCCCGCGCCTCCCGCCGCAGCAGCCGCCTCCATGGCGGCCGAGCCGCAGCCCAAGGCGCTGACCCGCAAGCCGCTGCTGCTGCACAAGGTGGAGGGCTCGCAGGAGGTGGTCAACATGGCAGCGATCGTGCCCAAGGAGGACGGGGTCATCAGCGTCTCCGAGGACAGGTACCGGCGGCGGCCGCCACGCACCAGCAGCACCAGCAGCACCATCAACCCGCGCGTCTCAGCCCGCAGGGACGGGGCTCGTGGTGGTGCTGGTGGTCCAGCTGTCGTGGCGGTGGTGGTCCCTTACGGTCGTGGTGGTCATGGTGGCGGTCCCTCATTGGAGGTGATGGTTCATACCTGAGGTGGTCCTTCCTCGGGGGTGACGATCCCTACCTGAGGGTGCTGACCCAGCACCCATGTCCTTCTGCGTCCCATGGGTCGAATGTTGGGCAGGTGGGTCTCCAGGAAAGCATCCGCCTGGCCCCAAGGGTCCCACCAAGGGGCTGGGGTTTGGAACGGCTGCCCCATGCGCCCACAGGCAAGAAGGAGCCTGGAGCAGGGGGTGACCCATGGTGGGACAGGATAGACCTCCTGCCTCCCGCTCCACGGCCGTGTCGGGTGGTGAACGGAGCTCGGCTGGGACTTCCAGCCCGAGAACTTGTGTGTAGAAAGTGGCACAGCAGGTAGGTGTCATCACGAGGGCTGCTGCCGGCCGAGCCAGGCAGATCTTTCACTGACCTTCCCCAAAGAGAGTGGGACCACGGGCTGGAACAAGTGGTTTCGATTCCAGCTTCCCCTCTCCACATATTTCTTGGTAGTTGTTTGTTGTAAAAATACCGTATCTCAAAGATAAGATCTTGGAGTTAATTCCTGTGTTGTAAAGCTGCCAAGGAGCGAGATGTTGTGAGCCCCTTTAGTTGCGCAGAGATGCGTGATGAACTCATCTCTGAAGCTGCTCTGAAGGGCAGTTCTTGCCCTTCTGAAGCTACTAAAACTTATTTCAGCTTTACAACTGAGGTCTGCCTTTGAAATAAGAGCTTGTTTTTTCTTATGGACACCATAAGTAATTATTTCAAATACAAATTCTCCACAGATCAAGCAAATAGAAGGTCACGTGTCCCCAGCTGCACATTTGAAAGATAAATGTTGATGTGTGTGGGAATGTCTTTCTATTTTCCAAGATGTTTTTGTGACCTCTTTCTTTTCAGACCTCTGCTCCCATGAAGAGTGGCTACCTTTGTCTCTCCACTAGCTTATCTAAAAACTGTCAGAACTGTCAGTATTCCTTTCATCCTGTCTTTGTCCTCGCTGTGAGTTAGTTTTCAGCCAGGTATCAAACAAGTGACCTGTGCAAACTTGGGATCATTTAAGTTCATCTAAGTCATGGTCTCCAAGTGAGTTTTCATGCCTCATAGCAAGAAGAAATGGATGAGCTACTTAGAACAGGCACCCTGTGAAAGAGACTTTAACCAGAGATTTACACCGTTACGTGACCAAAATTTTACTTTCTTTAGGTCTTTACTTACTGTTGGGAAGCAGAAAAGAACTTGAGTGAGTTTTGGCGTATTATAGCTTGTTGGACTTTATTGATCTTTTTTTTTTCCTATGTTTAAAGTAAATAAAGTATAGAAGGTATTCCTGAAACATTTTTGTTCGCGTGTGTGTGGTATATGTGTCCCGCCCTTCATACCCATTAAGGGGAAAAAAAAAGTATATTCTTTTACTGTTTTCTGAGATTAGGTTGATGCTGTAAGTTGTTATCCCTTGGGGTTGGCAAAAGATTTTTTTTTTTCCACTACTAACCGATTTGCCAGGGTCAGAAAGCCTGTGGCAAAGTGGAGACCAGGAGTTTCTCACTGAGAAAATGTAATAGTCCTCCAGCAAAACTCTCTCCTGTCCCATCCCAGAACAAAACTAAGTCACTTAGGCCCTGATTACTGATGAAACTGGGTAAAGAAACCCTCTACCTGAAGCTCTAAGGAAAGAATAAATACTGGTTTAAATCTGGAGCTTCCCAGGTTATTTTGTCTTAAAAGGTCCTAACCAAGTACTCTGCCAGCTTGTGGGATTAATTTGCAGTGTTTTTGGGGATGCTATAAATCTTAATCAAACCTTTTATTTCTTTAGGCACAAAATGTTGATTGATGCCTTTTGAGCAAAAAATACTGCCTCCTTTACTTTCAAAAATGTGTTAATATTTTTATTGTAATAAAAACATTTGGAGTCTAAAACTTGTTTGGAAGGAGTAGCAAACTTAGAGCTTTTTGGATATCAGGGGTGGAAGCACAGCTTGCCTGACTCAGAATAACTTGGTCTTATGATTAGGTTTATGTAGATCATTGTGATACTTCTTCCTGTTTAGACCTGCCTTTTATTAATGTTGATGATGTTTAATGGCCTTGGCACCAACATGGAGGGCTTCCTGATCCCTGGAAACTCAGCAGCAAGGTTGTGCAGATGTTCCCTCCCTCTCTTAACTTTTTATGAAATTAAGCGATTTTTGTCAGAGTTTAGCAGACAGCAATATATGAGAAAGACGTTCTGAAAGTTTTATAGTGAGTTTAGCTGGAATGACTTGGCGTTTCCAGCATTTGCTTTGGCTTGGGTAGCCCCACTGTATTGAAATGAAGAGGAGTGTCCTCCCTTTCCCCTGTGCTTAGTGCTGAATACACCAGTGCTGAAGCTGCTGGTGATCTCTTAACATACACTGCAACTAGGCTCCGCTTTAAAGGTTCTCTTTAGTGCCTCAATACACCCTTGAAGGTGCATTTTAAAAGGAAAAGCAAGTAAGCTATGCAGACACAGCCATGCATTATACAGCACTGAACTGTATTTATAGCATGTAAATGCACATATTTTCAGAAGTAAAATGGAAATTAAGCCATAGCAGATTGTGGATCTCCTTCAAAAGGACGTAGGTAGAGGAAGAAGGTAGCCCAGAGCTTGTGTGTGTTGATAACAGTCTAAACTTTACACAAGCTGCAAGGTTAGGATTTCTTTTCCCATCCCTGTATATTGTCCATATTTCTCTCGTGTCAGCACAGCTGCATACATTTTCTTCTACTCTTTATTGCTTTGGCTGGTTGCTTATGGCAAAGCACACTGAATCTCTGTCCCTTTACAGCCCCAGCTGTTGGGGTGTCCTGGGCAGGATACAGGGTGATTTTTTTCTTCTGTTTTACTTTTTCCTGTAAGAAAAAAGGATGCAGCTGCCCAGGCTGGTAGAGGCTAAAGCAGTGATGGAATTTGTTACCCAAGAACATGTATTAATGAGATGAGGTAGGGGTATAAGGAAGAGATTATTCACTCTTATCCGTGCTCTTCTGCCTGCCAGCAGAGCTGTGGAATTACGAGGCACACACCTCCGAGCGTGTAGATGTAGCGTGATATATGGCGTATAAGGTTTGTGTTTCTAAACAGCTAAAGCTGTGTCTTCTCTTGTATGAGCAGCTGGCCCTACATTTTCACAGGCTCCTTGTATGTAAAAAGTGCATATGAGGCCTTTGGAGTTGCAGCGTGTCCCTGCCTTTCGTTGGCTTCGGAGGCAGTCGTGGGTGTTGGGCTCTCCGGGAAAGTAGGTCAGCGGCCCGTCAAGTTCAGACCTATCCATTTCTCAGCGCCCCGGAGAGGAGACGATTGAGTATCATGAATCCTACCTGAGCACGGGGAGCCGTGGGAGGAGCGCGGTGACGCGCCTGGCTCTCAGCGGCAGCCATTCCGCCGGGGCTTGGAAAACTCCTGCGTTTCCCAGGAGTCTCCCGGCGCTGGGGGCATCAGAGTGGTTGGAGCTGCTGTTTTGATTGCATGTCGCCCCGTGAAACCAGCCAGAGGGCGAGAGGTGTCAAGTGGTAAACTGGTCCTTTGCCACTGACCATCTGTGCTGGGTGCCACTCAGTATGTTGTAGGTGAAGAAATATTTGGGAACGTGCTAGTGCGCAGGAATTGCCTGTTGGTTACAAACTGCAGTCCGTGCCTCCTGTGTGAGAGTTCGTTGCCAACCTGTGCGTAACAGAACTAGGGGTGCGGGTGCTGCGGGCGAGGATCGCTTTCCTGGGAGCGCTCCTGTGAGAGGGAAGCTGCTGTTGTCCACAACTGAAAAGTGCCCAAAGCCATCTGATTCCTTTTGGAAAAGCAGGTGTTCTGATCACAGGATCACGCGATGGCTGAGGTTGGAAGGGACCTCTAGAGATCATCTAGTCCAGCCCCCTGCTCCAGCAGGGACACCCAGAGCATGGGGCACAGGGCAGCATCCAGGAGGGTTTGGGAGATCTCCAGAGAAGGAGACTCCACAGCCTCCCTGGGCAGCCTGTTCCAGGGCTCTGGCACCCTCACAGGGAACAAGATCGTTCTCACATGCACACAGAACCTCCTGTATTCAGGAAGTAAAATCTATCTGTAAATTGTATGCCAGAGAAATGAAATTATTTAAAAATAAGGGAGCAGAGACCTTTGTCTTTTGTCCCCACTTTTACCATCTGAAATTCCTGCAGTCCTAGGTATCCCCATGTCTCTGCATGGAGCCCCGTGTAAGTGGCAGCGGGCCCAGGCTGTTGGCCCTGTATGTTCACGTTGGAGCCTTTACCTTGCACTGACGGAGCCGTTCAGAATCTGTCCCACATGTGGGGATTCGGAGCAGGGCCCTGCCTCTGCCCTGCTGCCCAGGGCTCGGTCCTGGGCACCGCGGGGAGCAGTTTCCTTAGGGGATGTACTGCACCAATGACATTCCTGTGCAGGTGACATCTAGGCTTTGATAAACGCACAAGGAATGTGTTCAAGGCGGAAAATGCAGGGGTGGCTTTGAAATCTTTCTGCCACGCATTCAAAATGTGATCTGTGAGCCCCTGAGTACTAGCAGTCTTTCGTTCCTTGAGATTTTCAGCTCTGGTGAGGCCACACCTGGAGCACTGGGTGCAGTTCTGGGCTCCCCAGTATAAGAGGGACGTGGAGCTTCTGGAGAGGGTCCAGTGGAGAGCAACAAAGATGATTAAGGGACTGGAACATCTAAGGGACTTAAGGGACTGGCTGCTGCCCCGTGCTCTGGCTGTCCCTGCTGGAGCTGGAGGTCGGTCTAGATGATCTGTCGAGGTCCCTTCCAACCTCAACCCTTGTGTGATTCTGTGGTTTTCTTTCCTTCAGTTGCAGAGCCCAGCGCTGCGCCGCCCCGTGAAGGGAGGGCAGCTCTGACGCTCCCTGCTGCTCGCGGGCAGCACATGAGGCGCTGCCAACCCCAGGCCGGCCTGGTTTCCCTTCTGCTGTGGTGGGCTGCGCAGGAGCGATTGCTGTGCAGAGCCTCCCTTGCAAAGTGCCCTTACAATCCTCGCCTAAGCTCACGGTTACGTCCCTGGCAGCCGTTTCGCTGTGTGGGTGCTCTTGGTTTGCACCAGAAGTGAAGGTAACAAAACATCTGATTCTGGCACTGGCTCTGAGTGTGTCGGTCCACGCCTGTAGGTTTCACACCAAGGTTATTGCAGTGGGAACAGTAGTTTATGCAGCACAAAAGGTGCGAATGTGCTTCACAGATGTAAAAAGGAGTTTTTCCTGTCTGGGAACTCTTTAAAATTTGGTAAAAACATCCGTGACCGATAAAACAGTTGAGAGGAAGTGAAGGAATTTGAGATTAGCAGTGTGAGAGTTTGTAAGAGGCCTGTTGCTGAAGATGCAACTTGTTTGCTCTGGGTTTTTAATTTATTTGTTAATAATTGAATGTGTTGCAACTTGATGACTGTGTTCGGAATGAAGCTCCGGGTGGAGGTTAGTGCTGGCTGCTTGAGGGAGAGCAGCGGATCTGGCGAGAGCTTTAAGACAAGGCGAGAAGATCCAAAACCTTATGGAAGCAGAAATTGCTCCAGATGTTGAGAAATAACTGTTCCTGATTTAACAAAAACGCATCCCGTTGAGATGCCAAAATCCTGGGGCCAGCACATAAAATGTTTTGCTGAGTACATGACAGTGGTGATAAACTCTGCTTAGTAACTTGGTGGGTAGCGATATTTTATTTTATTTTATTTTATTTTATTTTATTTTATTTTATTTTATTTTATTTTATTTTATTTTATTTTATTTTATTTTATTTTATTTTATTTTATTTTATTTTATTTTATTTTATTTTATTTTATTTTATTTTATTTTATTTTATTTTATTTTATCTCTGCTGCGGCACTTGGTGCCACCAGGTGATGAGTTGATGAAGCTGACACCTTGTTCCTTACGGCGCTCCCCGCAGAGCACTTAGTGCTACTTAGCATTTTAA
Organism: Nothoprocta perdicaria; assembly: GCF_003342845.1. Lineage (NCBI taxonomy): Eukaryota > Metazoa > Chordata > Aves > Tinamiformes > Tinamidae > Nothoprocta > Nothoprocta perdicaria. The sequence continues at coordinate 1,524,934 of NW_020456287.1, forward strand.
GGGACGAGCGTGTGTTCTTGTCCTTCTCTTCTTAAAATGCTGCCTCTGGGGCTCATGGCAGCTGAACTGGTGCCCCTGCCGTGGTTGCACCGAGCCCTGAGCTGCCGGGGGGTGTTTGGGGGTGTGAGGTGGTGGCCTGGCTCGCACAAGGACTCGTGCAGACCTGGCTTGGGCTCTGCAACAAGGCGTCAAAACAACAGTGTGACATTGGGTGCTTGAACACTTAGAATACAGTGTGTTTTTCCCCTCTCTGATTTAGAGTGTTTGCTGTGTGTGAAGAGGGTGTGCATATTCATAGGCGCAGGTATCACACCTTGATAGCTGCTCCGTGTGCCTTCCATGGGCATTTCCACCCTCCTGCCAACTCTCTGAGTTGCAGCAAGTTTAGGGATGATGTTTGTCTCCCGTATTAACCAGTTTCTCTTATTTCTTCCTCTCATCCGCAGCCCTGTGCTAATTTCCCTGGCAGCTGCCTGCACAGCGACCACGTCTCTGGTCAGCACCTCTTGTATCCGTCCTGCCTCCTGTTTGAGGACCTTCCCCTGCAGCCACTTGACTCTGCAGCAGCTCCCAGCAGGGACCTGCCCCAGGCCACGCTGGTGGCCGCCCCGCAGCCCCTGCGAGGGGAACGAGCGCGGCTGCGCCCTGCGGAGCTGCCGTGTGGTGGGAATGCTCCATTGCGGGAAACTGGCTTCTTCCTCCAGAGCTGAGCGTGTCCGGAGGAGGCAGCCACGCTACAGGCGGCTGCAGCAGCTGGGTTTCGATAGCAGTGGTTTCGAAGCTGATAAGGCAGATTGTTCAGAGAGGATCAGCTGAATGGCATGTGAGGTTGGCACAGGGAAAATACCTCAGTGTTGCTTGCCCTGTCTTGCAGGGTTTGGCTTCTTGAGCGATGTTCTCTCTTGCCCTCTCTGCAGCTGCAGCAGCCCCTGCTGCGATCTCGGCACAGGGCTCCCAGCAGCAGCCTGCACGTGCCGCCTCGTGTAGGCAGGAGGAGTGCTTGGTGTGGCACCCGAGTGCCTCCCGAAGCCTCCTGGCTCCCCTTCTCTGTAAAATGCTGCTTGCAACAGTCTTGGGAGAAGTCAGAATAAGCCCGAGGGCTCAGAGAAGAGAGGGGAAGGAGAGGATGGGGAGGTGCAACACAGGCTTGTCCTGCTCCCCGCTAGGGAGCTATGAAAGTGCCCCAAAGGAAGCAAGTGGCTTTTGCCAGGGCACCTTGTGCACGTCCCTGTGCTCTGCAGCCTCTCAGCCCATGGCCTTGCCCATGCTGCACGTGTTACACGTGTTAAATACCACTGGCCTTATGTAAAACTCTGCAGGTTTCTGCCCAGGGGTTCGGGCAGAACTGCAGTCCTTGTGCAGAGTCAAATATGAAGCTCAGCAAATGAGAAGCCAAAAGGCAAACGTTGGCCTGGCACGGTGAGCATCCCAGCAGCCAGCCCGGCTGAGCAGCCGGAGCAAGCCCGGAGCTTGGGAAGAGCCGTGATGCGAAATGGGAAGCGGGAGGTGGGAAATGTTATCATGCAGTCCTCGAGGGAGGGAGGGAGCTTTGCATGGCCACTCAACCATCATTCTTGGGATTCTTTATCCTTAGGGTTCTTTAGGTGTCACAGTTTGTGTGCCTGGTGCTTTGAAACCAGGGATAAGTCACGGTCAGACTTGATACCTTACGGTTCTGAAAGCAGATAATAAATTTTGGAAAGCAGACTTTGCCGAAATTCCAGGTAACCCTAATACAGCCTTTATGAACGAGGGAGTTGCTGATGAGGCTGAGTTTAAAAATAAATAATAAATAAGGCACTTTATTTTTTCTTAGTTGAGCTGTAAGAAATAGTGTTGTGTAACTAACCTCGTCCAGGCCTCGAACATATGGGCTTTACTTGTTGGGCCATGTGTGCTCTCCGTTTAAATCAGCGTTTTCAGGAGACTCTTAAGGTTTTGAGCAGTGAATGTAAGATGATGCCAAAGTACAACCTGGGGAGGAGAGCTCTGCTGTTCTGCTGGCAAGTTTACTGAGATGGTGAGTCTAAAGTTGTCATTTGTTCTTTAAATTCTGCAGCATTCCAGCTTAGTGTGAGGGGTTTGCCCTGGATATGATGAGAGAGAAGACACCTTGTGCTGTCCTGAAGAGGTCCAGAACGGAGTTCCTTGCATGCGTGGAGACTGTGCTAGATAATGAGATTTTTGCATTTCCAATTGCGAGTGCAGATTTCATGTATTTACCTTCGGCTTCAAATCCATTTATAATGGCAAATAAATGCTGAAATGTGGTCTGAAGCAGACGGTGCTTAGAGTATTCCAGGGTCTTAAAGTAAACGGCTTGTTTTTATCTCTTTTAGAGTCTAATAATCATGAGTTTATGCTAAAGCTTTTACTTTAGCTTAAAGGGTAATAAGACCTAACCAAACCGTGATTACACTTGTTCCAGCTCATGCTTGGCAGAAGATGGGAGATCAGACAGGATTTTGGTGCCAATTCCGAGCACCGGTGCCTGTCCTCTTGGGACAGCAGTTTCAGGATTTAGGCCCATAGGTGCCAGCAGTCTTTGCAATATTTAGCTCGTGTGCAAGAGGGCTGGAAGTTTAGTGATTAAAAGTGATTAAAAGAGGAAATGCAGTCTGCATATTGCAAGGCAAGATAAGATGAAGCCGGAGAGAACTGAAAATTGGCCCATTACGGTGCTGCCCTCCTTGTCACAGCTGAGCATTTCTGAAGCCGTCCAGCCCAGCTCCTTTAATAGACGTGTCCTCTGGCCTCTGGGGATGTGTACGCTGAGATTTCTTTCCTATATTGCTTTCCTCTTATCCATAAGATTTTTTTTTCCCTGAATTTGTGTTTCTGGCCCAGTTTATTATCCAAAGATCCAGAAGGGATTGCGTAGATATTTAATGCACCTCTTATCTCGGGCACCAATGGAATGTAATCCCTTTTAATAGATGGGTCTAGTTTCATCCCCATTAGGTATTTCCTCCCCCTTTATGTTTGTTGGTAACCTGAGGAATCTGAGTGCTGTGCAGCTGGAAACGGCAGCCTGCACGTAACTAGTTTGTGCCCATCTTGCCTTTCTGCTGAATTATCCCCACCTTAAATATTTCTAAAATAAATGAGTATCACTATTTAAATATTTATTCTGCATCTCCTCATTCCCCTGCTCCCTCTCTTGTTTTCCTACTCAACAGGGGGAAATTCCACCTCCCCTCTCAGCCCTCACTTGCGTAGAGCAAAAGCAGGTTACAGGTTTATCCAAAAACCAGAGGTTCCAGTCGACTTTGTGAAGGCCCCAGCTCTTACACAGGTGCTCATGGCAGAGGCCGAAAGCAAAGCTTCCCAGGAGGTGCTTCTGCTTTGGTGTGGGGACACAGCCTGTAGTCTAGCCTGGCTTTGGCTGCAGGCAGGGGTGACTGGAGAAACCTGCAGCGTTTTGATGGCGGGAGGGTCCCCGACACGCTGTTTTGGCTCAGCCCATGAAGAGCCACCTCTCTGAGAGTGGCTGGGGCTGTGAATAGTGCCTTTGATTCCGTGAAGGGGAACAAGTCAGCTTAGGGACATCAACGCTGGTGGGTGGCAGGCTGCTGTGGGTGGCACTGAGCCTTCCGCAGAAGGCCCTGGTTACACAACCCATGGACACCAGTCCCTTTCCGAAGAAGAGAGCGATCTCTGCACTTGAGGAAGTGAATCAGACTTTATGAACAAATCTCCCCTCACCAACTTACTGTAGCTTTCAGCAAGTGAAGGGGAAGAGCTGAATCTGTGATCTTGCCTTAAAAATATCAGCTGGTAAAATGATCCTGCCCGACTGTAGCAGGGGCATCAGCTTGGTCTCTGACAAATATGTAACAAGAAGCTCTGTGGATATGGTCATTGTGTCCTTGCGCTTTCAGTGGTTAACTTTTTCTGGAACCCCGTGACTAACCCGTATTGGATACCAGAGAAACCAGTAGGGAAAGGGAGTTATGAATGAGCCAATTGTTTAAAAATTTATATGCTGTCGCGTTTGGAAATGCATGAGGTTTAATTGAATTCTGAGAGCTCTTCTGTGGTTATATATGTTTTTATTCCCTCTCTGTCTGCTCCCCAGCAGGTGCTTTGGTGGATGAGAAATGAGCTTGGTAAGGATTTCTTTGATAGGAAACCAAGCTAAGAGCTCCTCATCCTGGTTTCATTTTATCCGTGGAGCATTTTTGGGTCACGGCTACTTTTCATCCTCTAAACAGCTCTGATGACTTAGGCTGTTCCCAAAAGATCCCAAATGAGCACTTTGTCTCCCTTCTAAGAGATGGGAACAAGTCTGAATGAATGGCCCAAGGTTCAAAATGCCCAAGTGTCCTAAGCAGCGGGAAGCTTGGAAAACCCTATCAAATGGTTTGGTCCGTGTCTCCAACTGTCTGTTGTTTGGTTTGCTGCAAACCAGAGCTTGTGGTTTTGTGCACTTTGAAATGAAAAGACATGTTTTATGGTCTTTCTTTCAGAAACAAGCGTAGATGTTGTTGAGCCATTGATTACAAAAATGCGACTGTTGGCTGCAGAGACAAGGGGTTTGTATGCCGGGTGACACGAGAGAAGCAGACAAATGACCATTTTGACAAATCTTCATGGAAAGGGAAAAAGAATGTCATGGGTAATTATTTAGTGATTAAAGTGGAGGAAATAAGGACCGTATTGAGGTGTTACTGTGGCGTATATTGTAACAAGAAAAGAGTTGTTGTGAGTAGAGAGGGTGAAGTCCTGGTCATTTTCATGTTCTTCTCGGCGAGGATGATCCTGCACTTTGAGGTATGTAGGGCAGACTTCAGTGAGATTGATAGTGTCTCCTCTGTTCAATAACTCTGTGAAACAGCTGGGAGAAACAGGCTGCAGAACCAGGGCTGGTTGTTCCGATGGCTCCGTTTGTACTAAATGAAACGGTGCCAGAGCGGGTTCTCAGGCACGGGAATCAGGCTGTCCATCTTGCACGATTGCAGCAGGGGCTGTTCCTGCTGGGAGCCAGTTTGCTTCGTGTCAAGCGATCCCCAGGGCTTGGAATTAGCCTGGACCAAGGAACATTCCCAATATATAGTTTGGATGCAGTTCTTGTCTATGCTAGGTAGCCTCAATGCCAGAGGTTGATCCTAGCCTTGTAGCATTTTTAATATAGTTGTGATTTACAGAACCGGGGCACGCAGATCATGTGGCTACCCCTGCTGCTGAGATGCTTAATAAGTCTATGGGACATTGTCTCTGTGGTTATTTAAATAAATAATAATAATAAATAAACAGCTGGGTTAAAATTGACCTTTGAAACTGGTCAGTAGCCCTTTCTGTTAGTCTGAGTTCTGTTAGTCGGAGTTGAGCTGTAACAAGGAGCAGTTCCGAAATACAAGTCACATCCCCTGCTCCTTTTGGCCTCTGCTTTGGGCACACGTGCTGGAGAGGGTTTTCTTCATCAGGATGGTTTGAACGTGGAGCAAACCTTGGAGGTCGGGCGGACATGGAGACCCTTCACAGGAAGGGCTTTGAAAAGACCTTCTGTCGTAAGACTGGTAATGTTGCATGGGAACCAGGGGAATGTGTTTTACTTAAAAGTGGCCTGAATCTTCGCTACCTGAGAAGAGCATGGAAAATTTTGAGTACAAAAATCAAGGTGTTAAATGGATTATTTCACAACATGTTTGCACTAGGTCGCCCAGTACAGGTACAGACGCTTGTTTCCAAAGGTCTTTCTGCCTTGCCCAGGTTACCTGCCACTGATAATGTAACAGAAGCTGCATATATCTTGGGGGGCATATTTACATTACATACCTTGTTTGGGGATAGTCTTGTATAGGTCCTTCTTGTACAAACTGGTTCGCTTTAGGTCCATGGTTGAGGATCCACATTATATTTATTTCTGCTTGCGACAGCTGTTGGAAGAGTCCGTCCATGGGCATGAGGCACTGTCGAGAATGGAAAAATCTCTCACTTCCCGTCCCCAAAACACCTCCTGGTATCTCTGCATTTGCTCTTGCTTTGGTACATACAGGAACACTAAAATCACCATAAATCCTTCCCCCCTGCTCCCACATCCCTGGAGCGCGTTGTTGTGACCTCGTTGCGAGCAGGATCAGGTGAGATGTTGGCCCCGCTGGAGCAGCGTGTCCCTAAGGCAGAAACCTGAGGGAGGCCCCTCAGCTGCGGCCGCCGCGGTGAACGGCGTGGGGCGGCGGTGGCACCACGTGCGCTTGGGCCGTGGCATCGTTGTCCAAAGCCCCTGGGCATGGACATGCCCCGTGGGAGGTGGGGTCCCTTCCTGCCCCATGGGAGGTGGGATCCCTTCCCGCCCGAACTGCTAGGCCGTGCTTGGCTTTCCTGCAACAGGCCCCAAGTGGCGGCTGGAGTTGGTTCTCCTCCCTCTTCCACAGCACGTTATTGTCCACATTAGGAACGAGGGGTGCTCCTCTGCTCCCGTCCAGGCTTCCTGCGCGGTCTGCTTTGTTGTGGGAGTTCTTTGTAGTCACTCACTTTCTGTGAAGAGTTTCTTCTCTAGTTTTTAGTTCATCTGTTCTCAGGTTGGTTGGTCTGAGATTCTTCCTTCCTATGACTCCTCTGAGGAAACTGTATTAGCTCTGGTTACAGGTCAGTGGTTGCCTTTTTAAGGCTTAAGATGAGAAGGTTTAAGAAAGCAACGGAGTTTCCATAGAATCGTGTGTATCTCAACTACTCAAGACACATGGTTTTACCTCAGTCTTAATAGCACTTTTCTACCAGACATGCTGCTTTTCCTGTACCACAAGATTGTACTTTATCACTCCTGGTACAAATTCTGCTCTGCCTACCTTGCATCAAATCTTCATGGAAACAAGGATTTCAACCAGACAGAGAAAGCCGGGCAGATTGGGCTCTAATAAGCTTAACTTATGAGCAGATATCAGCGATGGAGATGCGACACGAAAACAGGCAGGACAAGATGTCTAATTTGGCTTCCCGTCCTCCTACACAACTGCACTGATGCTGCCGCCTGGAATTGCAGATCTGAGTGATGCTGTGTCGCCATTAGGCGATGTTGTTATGTATTACCTGAAAAAAAGGCACTTTGGAGAGAGAAGAAAAACATCAATTGCTGAAGCTGAAAGTAAAAACAGAGAGTTTCTGTGTAGAGGGAGGGCATAGGAAGAACATATGTTGGAGAGGTTGGATAATCGCAAGATTTTAATTCCTTTTTTTAATTGGAGCGTATCCAGGCTTCATCTTATTTTTTACCTGCTGTTGATGGCAAGTACTTCATCACTGACAGGCCTTCACAGTGGCTAGTTACTGTCACAAGCCCCTAACAGTCTCGGGGACTTGTGGCTTTGCTGGTGGACAGGCTGCCAGGGCAGTGCCCACCCCGGGCTGAGTTAGCACCAGCTGTTTCTCTTGTCAGCCTTGGCTCGGAAATTTGATTCTGGGGTGTGTGGTTTCAGCCCCTACGTGCTCAAAAGCTCCTACAGCCTCTTTCACCCTCCTAGCTGGAGTTCTTATCACTAAGCTGTTTTGGGCAAGGATGGGTGTTGTGAAGAGAGTTTGGGACCTGGCTGCTTATGCAGCCCAACCTGGGAAGGATGCAGAGCTGAATTTCAGCATGTGCTGCATATTGATGCAAAAACTAAGCTGCTTACAGCACAAAAATGTTGCATTGTTGAGACTCAATAGCACCTTGACTCAAGTTGGGAAGGGAGCAAGAGGAGGAACTTGCTAAGAACCAGTGCTCTGGCATGAAGCAGTGACACTTTTCACAAGCACTGCAGAGGAAGGGAGCTTATTCAGTCCCTGAAAAGGTGTACAGTGAAAACATTTTGTTTCAAGTACAAATTATGCAGTATTCAGTTGAAGGACAAAAAGATAACATGAAATCCTACTCAGGTAAGTTCTTCTTTAAGTCATTGTTTATTATAAGCTATATGCTTGTTTCATAGGAGCAGATGATGAACCTTCATTTGGCTAAAATGCCCCCCCAGAATCCTGTCTATTGATGAAAACTAATGGATATAGAGACCCAAGTCTCTTAAATGGATGTAGAACCAGCTGATTTTATTTGCGAGGCATGGAGCAAAGTTTAAGTGCCACATTTGAAGAGCCTTTAGTATAGTAAATGTTTTCCCTGTTGCATTTTGAGAGGCTGCATACAGGAAGATGCTTAGCTGTCACGTGGAGATGGAAAGGTTTTCATTGCCACATCAGTCACTGCCAAAGTGCTTCCTACATGGAGAGTGAGGACGTTTTCCCTTCGCTCCCGTGCTGGGCTGACCTGCTGCAAAAAGCCTTCTTGATACTCCGGCAAGTCTGGGAATGCAGTGGGGAGGTCGTGGGGTCTGAGGGATTTGCCTTTGGGCTGTTGCCTCAGTTTGGGTTTATTATTGTCCAGATACTGTCTGGTTAGGGCTTTTACTGTCTTGGCTAGGGCTCCCTGAACCAGCTGCTCACTGCTGTCCTTATTCACTGTGACTTCACTTTATAACCCCTTGCCCTACTCCTCGTTCCTCCCATTCATGTTCTTATCTCAACTGTAACTCCTCTCAACTCTCTCTCTCTCTTTCTTACCTCCCTGTTCATTCGTTCTTTCAGGGGCAGCGTCCTACCCATTTGAAACTGAAAAGTGCCAAATTGTCCCTTCCCTACACAAGCGTTTAGGTGGTGCCACAGTGCTGAATGCTGCTAAATATCGATATTCAGTAGTCAGTTGCTTAAAATATATATAATATATATTTTTATATATATATATATTTTTTTGAGGTAGCTTGGCTTGGAAAAACAGTGGCACCAAAAATCTGGTGAAGAACTTTGTATATTGGTGATAGAAGGGCATCCAGCTTGGTTAGCTGTTTTATCTCCCAGATGTTGCTGCCTGAAAAGCCAAGATGCCCCCCAGTGCATCCTCTTGTCCCAGCCACATCCATTCCCACTAACAGTCCCTAGTAATTGCCAGCTCTTATTTTTTTTTTTTTTTTGCTTCATTATTATGAAAATGCATTCTGCTGCCGTGAGTAGCGGAGAGCCTGGGCAGTGGGCAGTGGGCTGAGAAGGGCTGAGTGGGCAAGAAGCAAAATGGGAAGAGATTCGTTCTCTGCAGCGAGGTGGAGGGAATGGCAGTTTTTGCCTTTGCCCCATCGCTCCCAAGCTGTGTTTGACTTGGTGAGGAAGAGGGTAGCTGAAATTTCTACAGCGGTAGCATTAAAAAGGGGAAAAAAAAGAGAAAAAAAAAAAGGGGGGGGGGCAAGACTAGCAAGACTTACAAATCACTGTCAGCTCTTGCCTAAATTGAGTGCTGGAGTTGAAACTAAAGAGATAGGGAGCACAGAGTATTGTTTCTGAGCTTAAGGGATGGCCTTGCATGGAAGGAAGCTGCTGGAAGGTGCTGTCAGGGGTCTGTGTCTCCAGGGTGGGTTACTGGTCTAGCCCAGGGAATTCCAGGCCCTGCATCCGCGGTGTCCTGGGGCTCCCAGTTGGACACGTGGCTGCCATAGCACAAGCTTCTGTTCCCTTCCATGGAAACACTTTCCTTTCAGAACAGCTCGAAGAAGGGAAACTCTTCAATGTCCTGGACAGACCAGAGCAAAGCCGAACCTTGGTCTTTGAGGCTGCTGTGTACACAGCGAGCGTTTTAGAGGTGCAGGGCCACGCAGGGAGAGACACATTTGAGCAATGATCTGGTGGCTGCGTTTCTAAGAGCCTTTGTTAGCTTTCATTTATACCACGCAGTGCAGATGAGGAAAGTTGTTTGTATTTCCCCAGCAACCCATTTGTGCACTGCAGTGTTCAACATCATCGCCTCTCTGGATCTCTCTTGTGGCCTCACAGCCCTGTTTACTGGTCTTATTTAGAGCAGCCGGTGCTGGGGGCAGGTCGTGCCCGTAGGGTAGCTCTGTGATCTCTGAGTGGTGTTTTCCTCCCCACTGCTATAAAAATGGAATATAAAAATGTTTACCTCCCCCTGGCTCTGAGTGAGTCATTAAAAAACCTTTCTCCAGGTGTCTGCCCTCCCTGCAGATGCTTGGGAGTTGGAACCTACCTGAATTAAATGAACTACTTAGTCTGCAGCAGTCGGTTAATGATTTACATTGCTTGGTAGGAGCTCATCAATTGCATCCAGCCCTGCAGAGCTCACCGTGTGCATTTGACAGGGAGGCTCAATTCACAGCTATTAGAAGAGCCTGTCGGGTCGTTCTGCCCGGGTGTCCTCAGCAGATCCAAATGTCAGGAGAGAAGAAAGGCAGGAGGTCCTGTTTGACACAGCCTATCACGTGTGGGTCTTGAAACCAAACCAACATTTTTCGGTGCAGAGAAGCAAATCTTTTCACTTGAGATGCTGGACATAGTGCCTCACTCCTTTGGTGCAGCAGCTTTGCTGTCTATAGGGAAAGCTGTTCCGTCCCTGCCCAAAAATCTGTCAGAAGCAATCCTGTCTGATCTGGGCATGGCTGAGCCAGAATTACAGACCAGATTTAGTTTTTGAGGCAGTGCTAAGGCTGCCTTTACTTGTTTGCTGCCTTTCCCCCATCTCAGCTCATTGTGTTCTCCATTGTGTTCTCTCTGGTCATCCTGTATCTTGCACTAGTGCTGAAGTCTGGTGTCCCAAGCGAGATTGGTGCAAGATGTTCTCTGCTTCAGTTGTCATCCCCTGGTTTCACCTGCATGGGAATAACCCAGAATTGTAGACAGAAAGTCCCTCTATGATAATTATATATAATGTCTAATAATATAATACCTGTCTGTGGTAATTATTAGTCTCCCTGTGGGGCAGGATGGCTGCACAAGTGTGTGTGCAGCGGGGTTGGACTAGATGATCTCTAAAGGTCCCTTCCAACCTTCAGGATCCTGTGATGCTGCGTGTCCCCTCTGCATGCAAGTGAGGCCTCCAGGATCTTCACTCCGTCATCTGTGCCATGTATTTGTCTCCATTAATTTCCAGTTACCCTTTCCCAAAAGGAAATCATAACTCATCCTTTTGCTCTTGGCTGGGTAGGCTAGGCCAGCTTTGGGGGATCATTAAAAAAAAAAAAGTTTGCATCAGTTATAATATACAGATCTGTCACCTCTCAATGCCCTTTATATGAGTTCAAGGATGTTTGTCTACCTGAATTTGGGAGACCCTGTGCCCCGTGCTCTGGGTGTCCCTGCTGGAGCAGGGGGTTGGACTACATGATCTCTAGAGGTCCCTTCCAACCTCAGCTATGCTGTGAGTGGACTGTGGGGTATTCTGGTGTAGAGCCCCGTCCTCATTCCCAGTGAGCAGAGCTGCCCAGCTTTGTGCCCTGGGTTCGTGCAGTTGCTCAGGAGTTAAATCAGAAACGCTGCTGGCGTTGCTGAAGTGCTCTGCCTCATCCCCAGGATGCCTAACACAGCACGAAGCAGTAAGAACCAGCTGCTTCTGAACATCAGGATGTTGCCTTTTGTCTTAGCTTGGAAAGCCATTTAAAGGGGAGGAGGTTGCAAAACAAAACCGGATCCTTCCTTGAGAGCTGATTTTTATCTCAAAACCTCAAATCTGCTGCTTCCCCGGTGAGCAGCAGCTGAGGAGATCCGGAGAACACAAGATGTGGAGGATTGGAAGGTCCGGACAGGAATTGCAGGAGACTCTTGCATCATTTCCCTTAAATAACGTATTCTCCCAAACCTGGGAAAGGAGCTGGTGTTACATCCTCCCTATGCCAATGCAGTCGCCTTGTTTTCCTGTTATCCTTAATAAAGGGATGGTTTTCCCTGGCACACAACTGCCTCTGCCTGTTGCCCTCCTCTATCATTTCGTTTCCCTCACCAGGACCGTGTAGCTCTGGGGTTGTCTCTAGGACCCTGTGAATCCTCTGCTGTTTCTCCCGTTTTCCCCCACCAAACTGCAGTCTGGGCCTCTCGTCTGTCCCAAATTAGCAGATAAGCTGATTTGGTCTGGACAGATGAGAACTGCAGGGGAATGTGCAGCGTGGATGGTCGTGTGTTCCAGAGAGAACCTCATGTTGCTAAATATAAAATTTTCTTCTTCACGTAATTTGTGAGATTCTAAGTTACATCCATCTGCTGTAAAAAAAAGGAAAACATGTTCAGCTGCTGCCAATTAAGCAAACACTGCTGGGATGCATGAGGGGAGAAGATGGATAAGGAAAACAGTTCTAATCACTCAGCAGCTTTGCTTCTCCCTGGGTTGCTGCTTTTAGTAGAGAATATACCAGTCCAGACAGAATATCAGATAATTAGAGGGGATTTGGAGGTAAATAAGGAGAACAGGGCCCAGGAACAGCTTTCTCAAGAGATTGAAAGATCGATTACAAAGAGGAAGTAGGTATAAAATAATGGAAGTGTGCACGGCAGCTACCAGTGAAGAACCAGTGGAGGAGAGGGAACAGAAACTTCTCATCTTGTAGTACAGTAACAAGTTCAGGAAAATCAGCAGTTGACTGAGATGACAAAAGAGAATTACCATCATATAAAGTTGCTGGTGCTGAAGGATGGGAGAGCTGTTACCTGCCTGTGTGAATGAGGTGGCTGGGTGTGAAGGTGCAGGGGATGCTTGAGATTAAAAAAAAACAAACCAAAAAAACAAAGCCGGCCGCCCCGGGAACGAAATGGGGAGGAAGGGGGAGCCACGGGGAGGTTTTATGGCCTGTGAGTCATGGTGGAAACTCAGGGGCGAGCTGGAGGAGCTGGAAGTGGGGCCTTTCTGCAGAAGGACCCTGATGCCCCGAAGGCCTCGGTGTGGCGCGGGGCGGGCAAATGCATTCCAAGGAAATGCGTCTCTGGAAACCGAGTGCCTGGATTGTTCACCGGGGTTTAAAAATATTTCAAATTGCCTGTTTTAAATGCAACAGCCCAGCTGTTCTTGTAGCCAGGGTTTCGATAAACCTGCCACATCTACAGCCTTGCGTGACCCACTGATTGTCCCCTCTGTTAGTGAGGACCTTACCTGTGCAACACAAAAGTAGGATTTCTTTTTTTTTTTTATGGAGATCAGAACAGGAAAAGTAACTAATTAAACTGTCAGTTCACGTAGTGACAGAAATGCATACGTAAATTGAAAGGTTACAGCTTCAATAGGAACTGCGTGGATGTTAGGGCTCCAAAGCTGGTTACGTGCAAAGGTTTGAGGTTGCTCAAAAATCTTATTGATGATCTCAAAGTCAGGCTCGTGGAAGCAGGCTTTCACCTGCAGTTTTTGTGTTGCATGAATGAAACAGTTTTTATGTGTTAAACCAAATAAGTATTCTCTCAGTGGCAAACAGTACTTTGGAGGTTGTGCATGCTCCTGTCTTCTTGCAGCTAGAACCCTTTTCCTGGTACACTTAATCATGCTTTGATCCACAGATAGCTGCAGTAAGTGGTTCTACCCTTTTTAATGTCTAAAATACCCACCAAGAAGCAGTGAAGAAACCTGAGAGTTAATTTAGCAGGATTTTGCAGTGGATGATGCTAGTGACATACACCCAGCCAGTTAAAATACAGACACGGAGCATCACGCTAAGGATGTGGAAATACAGGTTGCTTCCCCTGCAGTAAGTACATAATTAGTAGATGTTGCACTGTGTAGTTAAGCAAGGAAAACATTTATATGGAAAACAAATGATGAGGCCTAAAGACATGACTGCTCATGCCAAGATCTCCCTTTTTCCTATTCATCCCTCTGTTATTTGCACACTTTGTTCTTCGGCGCTCACCTCCCTCCTGCAGTGCTGTGCTGTTTTCCCACTGATGTCATTGTGTCACTTCAGAGCAAAATGGGGATAAGCAATAAAATGGAGAGATTTTTTTCAGCTCCAATGAACTGGCATATGGTTTTGTTGTAAATTTCAACTAAAAACTTTAAATTAGTGTTTGGGATCAAATTTCAATATTTTTTCTCTATATTAATAAATTCTGTATATTAATGCAGCTTTTCAGAAATGTAATACTTGTAGCGTGCATGTAAAATGGGTTTGTCTAGCTCTCAGTGGACAGATTCACAGCATAAAATTATTATGTGCGCTGCACACATAACGTGCTAAGGGAGGATACATAAATGCTAAGTTTAAGAATGATCACTAACTTAGTTGGTAGCCTGTAGCAGCTATGAAAAAAAACCCTGTTGTTTGTTCTACAGGACAGATTTTTCTACAGGACATCTTGGAAGCAGGATGACAACCTGCTAGTTTCTTGTTTGTAGCCTTTTGCCTCAATGGTGATTTAAAGGAGAGCTGAAATCCCTGATCTGTGCGATATTTTTAACGTGACACCATTTATTGCATAGCAGGCCTGTATTTTAATCTAGTGAGGATTGTTCTGATAACTTTCATTGCTTAAACATTTAGCTGTGAGAAGGAGGCAAAAGCAGTTGTATTGAAATAATTAAATTACCTGGGGAGATTGCCTTTAAAAGGTGATGCAAGAGGGACAAGTACAAGAGGGACGTGGAGCTTCCAGAGAGGGTCCAGCGGAGAGCGACAAAGATGATTGAGGGACTGGAACATGTTTCGTACGAGGAGAGACTGAGTGAGCTGGGCCTGTTTAGCCTGGAGAAGAGAAGGCTGAGAGGGGATCTGATTAACATGTCTAAGTTCATGAAGGGGGAATGTAGGGAGGAAGGGGACAAGCTCTTCTCAGTGGTGGCCAGTGACAGGACAAGGGGTAGTGGGTGCAAACTGCAGCACAGGCAGTTCCATCTCCATGTGAGGAAGAACTTCTTTACTATGAGGGTGCCAGAGCCCTGGCACAGGCTGCCCAGGGAGGCTGTGGAGTCTCCTTCTCTGGAGATCTCCCAACCCGCCTGGATGCCGCCCTGTGCCCCGTGCTCTGGGTGTCCCTGCTGGAGCAGGGGATTGGACTAGATGATCTCTAGAGGTCCCTTCCAACCTCAACCACCCTGTGATTCTGTGGTTGGATTCCCGACACAATCAGTATTGGAAGCTCTGTGATGGCATCTGTTGTGGAAAGAGACCGTTCAATGTGGTGCGGGTGGTGCGGTCTGTGGCAGCAAGGAGGGAGGAAAGGATGAAAATCATTTTGTTATCCTAAAACCTCGTAAGGAAGGCTAATGCACAGATCTTAGTGAGGAAAGTAATTCTGAAACTTTGCTGGAAAAGTTTATGAACATCTTAGGAATTTATGAAATTATTGTAATTTATGAAATTATTAGTAATTCTGAAGCTGTAGGTCAATGCTTGCTGAAAATGGCAGCTAGCTGCGTTTACCTGCATTTGCAGGTGCAGTTTCCTTCCCTGCAGCGTTTAGGCTGGCACCTGGTATAATCTCTGCAGTGCTCCTTGTGCTACCTAATTAGCAGAGCTGGGGCCGCTCAGCCTTCAGAACCTTGTGCTGACCCCTCTGCGTGACCCCATTTTCTCTGCTTTTGACTTCTGGTTCATTTTTGGTGTCTGTTTACTTGTCCAAAGTCTCTACAGTGGGGACTGGTGAGGATCGGGATTTTGGGCCTGTGCCTGAGTGGCAGAACACTCGCTGCTTCCAGGCATATGTGCTCGGGAGACCGGAGGAGAAATCATTGAACTGCCCAGAAAACTTCTTAAAAAAGAGGAAGGGTGGAAACTGTTTCACAGCGGAGTAGAATAACTGGCAAGTTGTTACGTTCTGAATAATAAAAACCCATTTCTCCAAAGATTGTCTCATACGATTCTTCATGTTCTAGTCGCTTCTTGCAAAATATGAAAAACATTTCTGTTTAAAACAAAACCAGAGAGTTAAATAAACAGGTCTGTCTTTCTCTTAGGTGCCGGTGCCAGTGATGAGTGCAATGTTTTTTCCCTGATAAACCCATGAAATACCATATAAATGTCACATAAAGCAAAGCATGAATTAGAATATTGGGGAAGCCAAGTGCGACCTTGCAGCTGTTCTGTAAAAGCAGCTTGACTCTGCTAAAAAAGACAATGAGAAATTTGCCCATTTTCCACTATACCTGCCTGCTTGCTTGGCCTATTTCAGTGTGCAAGGTTTTCCTGAAGGTAGGTGACAGATGGACAGTACTTTAAGCTTGTAATTTCTTTCCTGAAGCGCTTTTGCACTGTGCTCCCTTCCAAGGGTTGTCCCCCCTTTTCCTCCTTAGCAGAAAGGAGGCAGTGAAGTGCTCTCTAAGAGCATGAGCCACAGACCTTAGTCTGCCTAACTCGAGAAGTTCATTCTGTGCCCGCTCTGAACGTGTTGGCTCCAAATGAGGTTATTCATGATGAAAAATTGATATAAAACACTTCAATCTTTGCAGGATCCGGAGCCTTAGTGGAGCTCCATGGCAAGAAACCATACTGTGCCACTCTGAGAGCCAATGTGGGATATCCATGGGGCAAGAGCTTAGGGAGAGCATAGGGCTGTAGAGCGAAAAGGGTCCAGAGAGCTGGTTCCTTGGCAGGGATCACTTCCCCCACGCTCAAGAGCATCCCTGCGATGTGGGCGGGAGACCTGCATGGGTGAACCTGCCAAAACTCAGACACAGGGAGCCTACAGAAGGTGGAAGCAGGGACAGGCCATCTTGGAGAAACACAGGAATGTTGTCTGAGTGTGCAGGGATGGGACTGGGAAAGCTGTAGCCTACCTAGAGCTTAGCATGGCAAGGGATGTTGAGAACAACAAGGAGGGCTTTTGAAATATGTCAGTAAAGGGGAGAGGAGGGAGAATATGGGCCTGCCACTAAGTGGGGCAGGGACGCTGGTGATGAAGGGCACAGAGATGGCAGAGATACTGGTTCTGCCTTTGCTTCTGTCTGGACTGTTCAAACTCCTAGAGCTCCTGCAGCCTGGAGACCAGAGAGAAAGTCTTGAGAAAGGGAGGCTTCCCTTTGATGGAGGAGAATCAGGCTGGAGACCTCAACCTCTGAGATCATTTAGGCAAATTTGACATCCACGAGTCTTTCAGCAGTGTCTCCCTAGCATCCTCATGGACAAGCTGAGGAAATGGGTTAGGTGAATGGGCAGTGAGAGGGGTGAGATCTGGCTGAAAGGCAGAGCCCAGGGGGCTGTGCTCAGTGTTGCAGTCCAGCAGGAGCCCGTGGCTGGTGGTGTCCCCAGGGACAGCTGGGTTCAGACTTGTGCAATTTATTCATCGGTGACCTGGACGAAGGGACAGAGTGCAGCCTCAGCAAGTTTGCAAAGGACACCAAACTGGGAGGAGAGACTGATACACGAGAGGGCTGTGCTGCCATTCGGAGGAACCTGGACAGGCCAGAGAGATGGACGGGGAGGAAACTCATGGAGTTCAACAAAGGGAAGTGCAGAGCAATGACCCCATGCACCGCTGCAGGCTGGGGGATGACCTGCTGGAGAGCAGCTCTGTGAAGAAGGCTCTGGAAGCTCCTCATGATAAGTTGACCATGAGGCAGCAACATGCCCTTGTGGCCAAGAAGGCCAGTGGGATCTTGGGGTACGTTAAGAAGAGCGTCTCCAGCAGGTCAAGGAAGGGGATCCTGCCCCTCTACTCTGCGCTGATGAGGCCACATCTGGAGTATTGTGTCCAGATCTGGGCTCCCCAATACAAGAGGGACATGGAGCTCCAGGAGTGAGTCCAGCAGAGGGCTGCTAAGATGATTAAGGGACTCAATCATCTCTCACATGAGGCTGAGCTGGAGCTGTTCAGCCTGAAAAAAGAAGACGGAGGGGGATCTGTAATGCTGAATACATTATCTCATGGTCTTACTAGAAGTTATTAGTAAATCCTTGCATAATTACATTTAAATTGCACATATCTCCAGCAAAAGCAGTGAAAACAGTGTAGGACTTGGATTGTGCCCCGAGGTTTTTTAGTTTCACAGCACCTTCTTCTCTGGGTAATAGTCTCCCTGTAGGTTGGTATGAGCTGGTTCTGAGCAGTACAGGACATACAGTGTCTACATCCCTGGGTCCTTCAGGGAGGAGCATGTTGGACATTCGGGTTCCTTTTGGTTTAGTTTGGGGAATTTTGACTTAGAATGAGGGCCTGCTGAAGAACCTCCTTTTTTGATGCTCTGTCATTGAAATTCTTTTTGCTTTCCCAGCAACACAAGCTATTCTGGAAATCAGCTCTGCTTTTTGTCTATTGTTTTCACATCTTTCCCTGCAAAATTTATCACGGAGGCGAGGCGCTCCGTGGTGGGTTACAGAGCTGCAGTGCTGGTTCTCACGCTGCCCTTAAGCATGAAAGGCCTTTTCTTCTTCCAGAAAATCCCACTGGCAGCTCTAATCATTAACTGGCGAGAGCCTGGATCTCTTCATGTCTCTGGCCACAGAAGTCCCTGCAGAAACTGGGGAAAGTTTATAATACTGTAGTATCTTCAGAGCAGTTGTTAGATATCTGTCTTCCTCCCACTTCTAATGACAATGCTTTTTTGTCTGAAACGGTAAAACTGTTGATTCTCTGGTCAGATTTATATAGTACTGTTGTACCTAACGACAGCAGATAAAGATTTTGCTGTTTCCAGCACAGATGCTTAGTTTTCATACACCTACAGCTTTGGAACAATTCTGATTTGCTCATTAATGGATAGTTAAATTTAAGGTGTTCATAGTGAGACATATACTCGTCGGATTATTTTGCAATCCCAAGGCATAGAAATCTAACTTGGGTGTGATGAGTGAGGGAGAATAAGCTTTGGCAGTTTCTAAACGTTTTGTATGGTTTCAGTGATTAAGAAGATGGTTTCCTCCTTTTCAAACAAAAGGTGGAGGAACAGGAACTTCTTGGAAATTCTCATTGCATAAACCCAGCAAAAACTTCTGAGTGGGTTACGAATAAGTAGGAGGCTGACGTAGTTTTAATATGTACAGTTGCAGAACACTTCAGACACTAAAACTTAAGGAGAAAACTGTCAGGTGTAGGAGATGAACTGACCATTTCTTACATAGCTATTTCTAAATGATTAGTTATCAATTAAGTATTTTAGTATAATGAATAGGATAAGATTTGAGATCTTTCTCCAGCTGAAGCATCAGCTTAAGTCTTGCTTCCACAAGTGATGGTCAGATGGTGAAATCTGGGAAGTCCCCTAGGGAAAAACAGTAGTGACCAAGCTGGCAACATGAGATTGTTCATCTCAGCAATTCAGAGCAAAAATAACATGTTATTGTTTTTTCCTTTTTATTTATAAAGTTCATAAGTGTGAGTTCTGCTTTTTACTGCAGCACCTTGCATGGTGGTTCTGTAGCACAGAACAGACTGTCTTTTACTGTCTTTTTTTATGGGTAAAATATCTTTTTGAATATGAGAAGTTGTATATCGTGACGGACATCTCCAAAGGCTGCAGCAAAGCTTCCTCTCAGCCGTCAGTGAGTCCTTTTGCTGGAGGTCTGTTTTGTGAAGGCTTCTCTGAAATTACCAGCATGTTTCTTTCAACAGTTGATCTTTCCACTTGTACCCAGTTCCTTAATTATTGCAGTTTTGACTGTTGAATAAAACCCTTGTGCACTTTTCTCCAGATGGCTTATTTACTAAAAGAATATGTTGGGAGGTGGCTAAAAATAGACCTTCTAATGGGTGATATCACTGCAGTATTTCATATTCCTCAGGTGAGTTTTGTCTCCCATTTGTCTGAGATCATCACCCAACAGAGGGTGCTTGACCAGGGGGAATTTTTTTTCAGTTGTGAGTGTGTGTATGTATAGAGGAAAGATGATTTGTTGCCATTCAGCTTGCAGCAGGCTAATTTCCTTAGCATTTCATACTAACATACATCCCTTGGCAAAGGATTAGTCTAAGTATTAATGAATATGCTGCTAGTAATTATTCTGATCATCTGAAATTTTAAGAGGGATAACTACCTTACATATGGCCCAAGGCATAAAAGATGGCAAGTTAAAATGCTATTTAAAGAATACTTATAAAATATTGTAGTAGCTTCTGTGTGCTGAGGGCAACCTCGCTGTGTCGCACAGCTGGTAGCGAGTGTATGCCTGGGGCATAAAGGCAAGTGCATGAGTGAGAGGAAATGTTTGAAAAATTCAGGAGAGAGAAACAAGAAAGGAAGTGATTCCAAACTGATACATCAGATTTATTTGCTCACATATATCACAAGATATTTAGACCCAGTGCTTGTATTGGTTGAAGAGCTGAAATCTAATGGATACCTAGTTTCTGCCTTTAAGGGTGGTATTGCTATCCCTAAAGCAAAGTTAACAGCACTGCAGATCATCCTAGGACAGTGCTTAGACACCTTAGGTAGTTCTGTATTGCATGCAAGAACAGTTCAAGAGACTTAATCCTGCACCTCAAAGTGGTACCCACTTTAACAGCAGGCAGACAACAGGGAAGGGATTGAACAGGGAGAACCCATTTTTCTTCTTAAATGCACATACTCACATGCCCTTTATATATGAGGAGGCTGCTTGTCTTTTGCCTGGTGGAATTATTTTTGTATTTAAAATAAACCTCCAGGTGAAATCAATCATGAAAGCGCTAGAAAAGTATCCATCAATTTGACAGGTTCCCAGAATCTTTCCAGGACAGTCCAATGGTGAGGCCAAAGGGCCAAGTCACATCCATTGAGATGCTCCAGGACTCCACAAGCAGCTGAAATGGGAGCTGCTTGGATGAGGGCTTGGTAACCACTCAACCATCAAGGTGTTTTCCTGCGAAATACCTTTAATAAGTACATTTCCATTCATGCTTGTTTTTTTCTTGACTTTCCTTAGAGGCTTTAAAAGCTCTGCACTTTATTTCAAGTGGGTTTTCATTGTGCGAGGAAGTGCACAGCACTGTGCAGAACTGCACCCAAGAAGAAGACACTCTCTTCCCTCCGAATTTGGCACCTGCCAGGTTCAATTATTAGCGCTTGGTTCTGCGGCCTTAATCCCCTTTGAGAACATGTTACTTACCCAGAAAAGATGAATGAGCTGAGGTCGGTCTTTCTTCTTTCCATAAAAGGCCCAGTCAAATCTAGTTATCCAAAAGAAGAAAATCATGATTCGTCATGTTCTGACATAGTAAGAATTTTTACAGTTTTATATTAACTCATACTAAGATATTAGAATTTCATCGTAATGCTTAACTTGTGAGTAGGTGTTTTAATGGTACTTAAAGTAAAAAAAAAGTTTTAATATCCTTTTTCTTCATTTAAAATGATATAATAGGGAGATAAGTGTTTCTGTGATGAGTTAAACTGACTTGTTGATTATGTTGCCTCTCAAACACCTTCATGTTAGATAACATCCTTTCATGCGCATGCTATTCTTCTGTAAAAAAATAAAGTTTTTAATTATTTTCTAACTTATTTACTTACCGTTTTTTTTTTTCAGTTATTTGCCTCTTAATTTGTTTCTCATTTTGTATGAATTGTCACTGAATTGAAATATATTTAGCTATGCAGTGAAATGGAAGGAACAAACCGTGTAGCTACAGAACAGCCTAGAGCACTAAAATGTTTCCACTCTTAACAAGCAACCTCCACCATCCTCTTTTTAATTTAAGCAAAAGATATTTGGGTTCAATATAACTTTATTAGCAGTGTTAGCATTAACATATTTTTCAAATTAAGTAGCAAGCCTGTATTGTTTTAGTGGGTGCAGCTTAAAAAACCCTCATAGCAACTAAATTACTGCCCTTCTTGCAAATAAACTTTATTTTTATTTCCTCCAGCTTTTGGTTTTTTATATAAACAGACTTTTTAACAAGTTGAATATGTTTTACAACTATAATATTTTACCTCACTAGATTTATTATTTACTAGAACCTTAAAGTGGTATAAAAGGCAGTCTATCCAAGCCTGAGAGTTTTGAAACCCTTAGACTGAGAAGCTCGAGAAAGACAAATATCCCAGGGGATATTGGTGTTCCTCCTCAGGGATGCTTTAAATTGAGTTATTTTAGTTACCTGTGATTTATCCCATTACATTTTTGAGTGTGAACGTTCATTTCCATGAGAACTTCAGTTCTGGAGGATAGACTATAAGTATTACTAGGCTTATTAATATTTACTAAGTATCACAAGGCTAAGTTTTACTAGGATCTTGTCTCTTTAGGATCCGTTCCCAGAGCCGCAGTGACCAACCACCTCCTTAACCAGCTGCTCGGGGCTGTGTCCCAAACCCGGGGTACAGCCTGTAAAGGGGGCTCTCCTGCCCCCAGACACGTGTGCTGAGGTGCCAGTGTGTGCAGGTCTCTGAACTATGTGCTGAAAATTCAGTTTGGGTACAGGGCAGGACGAGCAGAAGCTGGTTTTGGATATAGGCAATCCAGGGACACTTTAATGCAGCTCATTATTATTATTTTTGTTTTAAGTTTGCGCACTTTGTTTATTTGAAGTACAGTTTGCACACGGTTTATTTGAAGGACAAATAACTTGTTTTCAGATTACTTCTATTATGTCATATGATGCTTGATTTGCTTATGTTTTAGTTCAATTAATATTATTACTTTCAACTTTTACTGGCTATAAAGGTTGCAATCTGCTTTTCTGTGAAGAGGTAATAACAGAACCATGCAATCCTTTATGTAGGCCAAATTTCCCCATTTTTCCTGAGCTGGAAGAAGCAGTCCTTGCTTACTTCTTAATACTATCATACTCAAGTTGTATTTTTGCAACCACATAATGAGGCTTAAAACACACAATCTTTTTTTAGATCCCCCATGTATCTACCATTGCATGCTAACTTTAGAGGAGGAGAATGAGAACATGGGCAGTGTGAGTTGCAATGTATTGGGCTACACTAACAAAATACTGTCTTGGATAACTAAATTTTCTGGACAACATAAATTTATTCATTGTAAGTTATACAACAGCATTATGTGGAAAGATTATTAGTTAAAATTGGAGATAATAAGGATTTGAAGAAATATAAGGTGAGTAAGAGTTGACAGCAATAGAGATGGGAGGGGGCTTTGCAGAAATAAGAGATTACCCCTGAAGTTAGCTGGGGACCAGTCCCCTGCTGCTTTAGCTAGAGACATGAATGTTAGGCATGTTTTGTTGAAATCAACTGAAAATAAATTTAAGAGCTTCAATAGACAAGAAAGTGGCAAAAAAGAAATAGACAAGATCTCAGAGATTAGATCAAAAACAGAGCAGATCATGCTGAGGACTGAAGCAATAAATATTTAGAGACCGAAGTGGTACGTGATGCTGGATCCTTGCTGCATTTGCTGCATCTCACATGTTTGAAGGACACGGATGTGCTGCGTGCTCGTTGCAGGACGGGGAGCTGCTGATAGGGTGCAGGTATCAGAAAGCAAAAATAATCCTGAGATACGTGGGGAGGAGCCCAGCAGAGAGGAGAGCACCCGTGTCCCTGTGCAGCAGCCTGGAGCACTTCAGAGGGCTTATTGTCCATGCTTGGGAACAGCAGCTCCGTATGGATGGGGCTGGGAAGGGCTGCGCGCTGCCTGCTGCCCTCCTCATCCTTCCCAGAGAGGAGCAAAGAGTTTGGCCACTTCAGCTGCTCTGTCGGCTGCTCTAGGAGTTTGCGTGTTTAATTCTCCTCTAGATAAAAATCATTTCATTTCAGAGATGGTCTCATGCATTCATCATCACCACATTGTTTTCCTCCATAGTTACTTTTTAATTCTTCACATATCCACTGTATTTTTTTTTCTTTTGTAGAACGGTTCGAGTCTGGCTGAAGAGAGACAGTGGGCAGTACTGGCCCAGCATATACCACGCAATGCCATGTAAGTATATGGAGCTGTTGTTCACTGCCTACTGTGCGTTTGCAAAATGGCTTTTCTGCTTTTGATGAAGCTTTGAGCTTATGACCATTTCCAGCCTTGCCTCTCGCTATTAAATACTGTGCTTGAACAATCCTGTCAGCTGCTGTGAAGCTTTACCAAGTTGCATGCTAATACAAAATCCCCTCTTAAAATTAAAAAAAAAACTCTCCGATGGATCCCTCCAGTACGACGTGCTGTAAATATTCCCTCCCAAAGTGTGTTCTTGCTTTTGAGAAGAACACACTTGCACACTTGAAGCGTCCCTTTTTCCCAACAGACAGTTGAGGACAGCACTTTCCTGGCCTTGTGTCATAAGCCCTGAGCTGAAGGGCTTGCAGCCCTCCAGCAGCAGCCTCACAGGGGCTCTTCACACAGCTTCACATACACTCCTGGTTAGGCCATCCCTGATGAGATGAGGAAGGAAGCTGCTGACCTTAGCTAAGCTTAGCTTAGATGAGGAAGGAAGCTTAGCTGACCTTAGCATTTGCCCAGGCCCACCAAAGTGTTCCTACTGCCTGGAGAAAGTAGTATTTTATGATAACAACTATACAACACAACTATATCTGGAGGATGTTATCTTTCTCTATGAAATATAAGATATTTAATAGATAGAGCTGTGGAACAGTTCTGGTTCCATGGCAGCATACACCTGGGGCCCTAGAGTGGCCATGGTGTTTGACTCTGTGCTCCAAGGAAGCTTGAATTTGGTAAACAGAAAGGATCCCTTGTCTTCCTTTTTGTCATGTACAAGCATTTAAGAGTATTTCAAATATTTAAGGTATTTTCTCTTCAAAATTTTGCTCCAAAAGTTATTAGAAACTCCACAGAGATTTATTTTGGTGGTGCTCTGCCCCAGTCACTAGCAGTGGCTTAGGCTTCACAGGGCTGCAGAGGTTTGTGATCCCCAATCCAACTGTTGTGAAATGGCTCTTCCAGCAGCTTGACGTTGACACTTCTCTTTTTCCATGTGGTGTTTCTGCCTACGTTTGCATTTAAAATCCTGTCAGCTCTTCCTTCAGACTTAGAGAGACTGCATTATTGCCAATAATAACAGTTGCACTGGAAAGGTTTGAGTAGGCCCCAGATCCAATGCAAGGGTGTTATTTTAGAGCTTCTTCACAAATATGAGTTCCTAACAGTACAGTGTGTCTTCTCTAATAGATTAGTAAACTGTAAAGTCATCAGACATGAAAATTGAGTCATGTTATCATTACTTTCAATGATGATCAGGTATAGTTAGAGATTGGAGCAGTGCCAGTTAAATTGTTACCAGCCAAGGCTTGAAGGCTGGCACCCATAGGCTGAGCTCTGAGTCAGTCTCTGCACAGGACTGTGCTGTACTGGAAAATATATATAAATACCTGAGGGGAGAATGTAGGGAGGAAGGGGCCAAGCTCTTCTTGCTGGTGGCCAGAGACAGGACAAGGGGCAAGGGGTGTAAGTTGCAACACAGGCAGTTCCATTTCCATGTGAGGAGGAACTTCTTTCCTGTGAGGGTGCCAGAGCCCTGGCACAGGCTGCCCAGGGAGGCTGTGGAGTCTCCTTCTCTGGAGATCTTCCAAACCCGCCTGGCTGCCGCCCTGTGCCCCGTGCTCTGGGTGTCCCTGCTGGAGCAGGGGGTTGCACTGGATGATCTCTAGAGGCCCCTTCCAACCTCAGCCACTCTGTGAAGATCATCTTGCCTGCCTGTGTGTGGAGCACATCTTTGATCCATCTCTCCTGTAGGGTCGCGTTAGTTTTTCTTGTCCGGAGATGAATTGCTGTTTGGAGTTGCTCCGTGGAGGAGCGTTGCAGGCCTGAGGCTGCCTGGGGGCTGCTGGCAGCCGTGGGATTTGCAGTCCCACCCCTGCTGCCCATGTGTGACTCAGGCCGGCACCTTTGTAGCTGTGGCTGAGTCTGCAGCTCAGCGTGGGAGACGAGGGGCTCGAGGTGCTGGGCCGAGTCACCGCGTGCTTTGGACAAGCTCTCTCCCCACACAGGGCCATCAGTGCAACTTTAATGTGACTGCCATTAAATATCTGGCAAAGGAAGATCAAGACTGTAGATTGCTTGTGGCTAGGGGCGTTTTCTGCTGTTTAGAGGCAGAGTTTCCCAGTTAAGAAGTTTGATGTCCTGTCTGTGGATCTTTCTGGGCTTGCAAAGCTGCAGGCAGCAGGGTAGTCACGTTTTTGATAATCTCCCTCAGCACATGAGAAAGCAAGAGCTGATGGTGAGTGATTTTTTTTTAAGCAATCACCTTTCAAGCCAGATCTCTGCACAGCCAGACAACTACAGAAAGAGCACGAAAGGAAAACTCCCCGGGCTGTGTTTCCATGGGCCTTTCTCAGGCAGGGCTCCAGTGCAGTGTTTAGCACTAAAAGGCTGTTTGAGAGCAAGTGGCACAGAGTGTGGCCTCAGGGGCTGGGGGTGGCTTGCATTCATCCACACTGACACAGTGGCAGGACTTGTTCTGCTCGCAGAAGCCAGTGCAGACAACCCCAGTGTCAAAAAGACGTGTGTGTAGATCAGCAGCAAAGTGGGTAAGCTGGAAACCTGCCCAGTGCTTCACCTGCATGCCAGAGTTATCCCAGCAACTGTATTGCCAAAGGGCCTCTGACCAGCTGGGTGCTGCTCCCAATGGTTTGACTTCCCGATGGTTAGGCTTAGATTTCACCCGTGGGGTAGCGTCTGTACAGGAGATGAAAGCCATATAGACATGAAATTATGAAAAGGAAACGTATTGTAGTCAAGAGAAGTAAGTTTTGCAAAAAAAAAATGGCAAAGTCAACCAAAAAAATCCCTCTCAAATGCAGAAGTTCAGTGAAGGTTTTGATGTAATGAGGAATGGAGAAATATCCACTATTTGAGACAGGTAGTAATCTTCCTGCCTTATGACAGTTTTTGTAGATTACGCTTTGCTTTGAAGAGGAGGATAAAAACCTATGTAAAGCAAAATATGTGTTAAAGCATATGACACTTTTGGGCACTTGCAACAGAAGAGACCTGGAACTGCAGGTGCAAAGTGTGTATTTTTCTTCTCCTTGTGCCACGCTCTAACAGAGGTGCCACACTGTTGAGAACATGAAGTGTATCTGTGGATTTTTCTTTAAAATTCAGTTTTCAAAGGCAAAAATCGGAGCATCGGTGCGTATTTGCCATGTATATAGGGAGAATGATAGAGGCAAGGTTCTATGCCAACCTCGGTAGTGCCTATTTGGCTCCTATTTTGTTCCAGCCTGAAATCCAAACCATAGTAAAGGGTCTCCAGAGGTTTTTTCCTGATTGTTATTTTCAAAGGATATTAAATCTCACGAACTTGGGCCCCCCACCACAACACACACAAACCTTTCCTTCCCCCTCTCCTTTTAATGAGCCTGAGTGCTCCTGTACCTGAATGTCAGTGTAACTTTTAACAAGCAGGCAGCTGCAGTCGTGTCACCACAAGTGGTGTCACTTTAACAACATTAGTGTAGCTAATAAGGGCATAATTTTAATGCTGACATAATGATTTATCCAAGAGTAAGTGTTACGGAAGAATTCCCATAGGAAAATCATTATTGCAGAATAAGTATCTTTACATTGCTGTAGTTTTGTATACACAGATCAGGAGGGCAGGATTACTTTTTTATTGTTATTACCCTGTCTCAAACAGTTGCTTGCACCTTTGTGTCTGAAGTCTTGAGGCTGTTTGGAAAGAGCGTTCTTCAAATGGCTAATTTACCTGTGACATTTTCTCTGAGAGCTCTTAATTGTCCTCAGAGATATTAATAGTGCTTTAGTATATGCACTGGCTCACACTTAGTCTAGCCTTTAAAGCTAAAACCAAGATTATGTCAATTCCAGCATTAAGTGTCTTTAAAAAGATTTGATATTTACTCTCCTTAGAATTGTTTTTCCTTTGTTAGATACTTTTTAGTGTTCTCATTTCTGTCTGAAGAGAAGGTGAAACTGAAGAGTCAGGTTAGCTTTTCTGAGGAGGAGGTGTGGAAAGGAAGGCTTGAGCGTGGTTAGAAGCCCTAATTGAAATGTTTTTATTCTGACACTTCCCCTGAACCGAAGCCTTTTCCCTGATTTAATTGAGTCAGTCATTCCAAGAATGAAAGGAAGGAATAAAGAGAGCTCTCTGATGGCATGGGAATCTGGTAGGCTTTCTACATACAGAGAATTGCAGGGGGTACAGCAATTTCTGTTTGATAGCCAACCTGTATAGAGCTGCTCAATATACATGTCTATATAGCTGTTCTGTTTGATAGCCAACGTATATCCTCTTCCTATAGCTGTGCTACTAACTAAGCTAATGGGGATGACCTGCTGAGCTGACTGGACTGTTTAATCCTGAGAGAGGGATCATGCAAGTTGAGAATATTCCAGCGGGGCAGTACTGCAAAAGGAAGCACTCCAGCCTAACTGGGAACAAGATCTGTGCAAATAATCGTAGTGGAGAGTAGAGGCCAAGAGGGGAAAAAGCAGAACTAAAAGCTTATCTGACTATATGCTATATTTATCACAAGAATATGCTTTTTTTTTAAAAAAAAAAAAAAAGCTTGCCCTATGGAAGGGGAACAATCTCTACCCGTAGCTACAGTTGGCAACTTCTAATGAAAAGTTATTACCAGGGTTTTCTGTCGGGACAGCTGGGCGCCCAGCTGCATGCCGCTGTGTCAGTAGCAGTTAAAGCAGCCCCTGCCTGCTGAATGCAAGCCCACAGTCCTCATTTAAGCTGTGCATAGCTTGGGGATGGTTATTAGAAAATTCTGGCTTTGCCCTGGCATGTGAACCTCACCAGATTCTCAAGAGAGCATTATAGGATTTACTTGCATGGAATTTAAGAGTATATCCTGATATTTATAGAAAAGTTTTAATGTAAAAAAAATCTAGTTTTCAACAGACTTTTATTTTGATCATAATTTATGATACTATAATTTCTTGTCTGTGGTGAAACTAGAGCAGGAGATGGTTAGACTCAAAGCCCTGACTGGCTGATACCTATGAGTTAACTTTCTTACTCCAGATATAAGATGCAAACCTCTGACATAACAAAATTGGTTTATTTTATTGTCAGTGAGGTTCAGGCAAATGTAGGAAACTAAATTATTCTGCTAAGCAGTCTCTCAGATTCATACTGGAATGTCCAATGACTCTCATATCAAGATTACACTGCTGCTCTTGCATGACAGGCCTATTTTCAGATAAATTCAGCGAGAGAAAATGAGGGAACTGGAGCAGAAAGTAGCTGTTATTCCGTGTCCTAATGGGATAGGATTGAATGAATTACAAAAACCTTTTTTTTTTCATTTGGAAGAGGCAAAATGCTGAACACTCCCATAAAGTATGTTAGCTAGTCTTAGCTTTTCCAGAATTTCAAGATAATGAGGATCATGGTTTTGTTAACTTCATCAACATGTTCATTTTTTTCAGCTCCATGTTCATGCATGTCTTTTAACCCGGAAACCAGAAGGCTGTCCATAGGTCTAGACAATGGTACAATCTCAGTAAGTACATACCAAGATTTCTAGTTGAAATGCTTCCCTTTTGAGAAGTCTGTGTGTGATGTTGTGGTGAGGTTATTTTGTTAGTGTTTGGGAGAGAGAAACTTTACTGCTAGCGGAACTGCAGCATAGAAAATGGAAGTTTATTGCAAATTTCATGCCAACTGCCACATGGATTTTGAGTGGGTTTTACAGTATTTATTAGACATCTAAACAAACTGACTTAATTTGCATAGTTCTTAAAAATAACAACATAGAGAAACAGCTGTCATTTTGTTATATTTGAGTGCCTTGTTAATCATACCATACCGAAGTCTTCTGAAAACAGCAATTAAAAGGAG
Source organism: Nothoprocta perdicaria (assembly GCF_003342845.1). Classification (NCBI taxonomy): domain Eukaryota; kingdom Metazoa; phylum Chordata; class Aves; order Tinamiformes; family Tinamidae; genus Nothoprocta; species Nothoprocta perdicaria. Next base: position 1,554,313 of record NW_020456287.1, read on the forward strand.
AAAAACCATCTTCTGAGAGGCAGAAGGTGGGTTTCAGCTCCAAACCTAGTTGCTTTTTCAAACTTTGTGGGTCCCATTTTATGTTTTCTTCTCACTTCCTTCATAGGAGACATTCCAAATTGGCAGGGTTGCTGCTGAAAGATGTGGTTCGTGAACATCTAAGAGGATCTCTGTGTGTGGAAAGGAAGGAGAATATTAAAACAGGAGTCTGCCTGCTGGATTTGAGACAGAGGGTACCAGTTGACCTTATGCATTGGATTTATCTTTTGAGATGCCTGTCTAAGAGCTAGATTACCTAGTAGGAGAGAGCCATGGGTCAGAGAAGTATTTTTTCCCTATGCTTGATCAATAGGCTCCCTTTGCAGTTGAAGGACATTTTGCCACCGTTTCATGCTCTCGTACTGGTGTCTCTGTCATACAGGCATTATAACTAAATGAACTGGCCTGCAGGTTGACACACGAGCAGCCCTTGGTGCTAAAGCCAGCCTGGTATTTGGGAGAGGATGCAGGGCCCTTTTAGCTGCTGCCTGTGAGCTGTATCAGAGATGTGAAGGTTTTGACTTATAAAGCCATTAAAACGGCTCAGTAGCAGAGATTTTTGGTGCCCATAGGAGGTTTCAGCTTTTGTGCCTAGGCAGTGGGATAAGTGCCAGAGAATTCTCTGCACCTCTGAGATTCCTCCTTCCCACTCCTTGAAATGGCTTTAATTCGCCAGTCCTGCTAGGCACATTTCTTTCATCAGCCCTTTAAGGAATGTGAGGGCAACTCTAAAGGAGGTTTTTAAATACTCTGCTTGATGCAAGAGATGTGTCCTTCATCCCCAGGGCATTTTGCCTTGACAGCAGGAAGGTGCTTGAGTTGGAATGGAGTCAAGTATTTTCCGTTTTAAGGCTAAAAGTCAGTAAATGAAATGCAGCTTTGGGTATTTAGTAGTCCACATTGCTGTAGATCCTGTCTGTTGCAATGGATACAGATGAACAGATCCTACCTGTTGCCAAGCTGTGGGGTTTTTATGCTGTATTTGGAATACAGGTATGCAAGGGGAAGGCCCCGCTAGCCACAGGCAGCTCTGTGGTAGGAGAGGATGCAGAGCACGGGCTCCACAAACGTCCACGAGTGACAAAACATTTCACATCCCTCTCCAGCCACCTAAGACTTGTAAGAGAAGGCACAGCTGCCGTGCTACAAGAAACGGTGGAGGTGTGGAGGGAAGAAAGGGCACCCCCTTTGCTCTACTGCCGTGCTGAAACAAAATCTGAGGCACTCAAAAGCAGCCTGCAAGCATATTCTAAAGGAGGGGAAGTTTTTCCTTTCTGGATCCCAGAATAAGAGAACTTACTGCCTTAGGGCCCTCTGTGACCTTAGAGGAAAGGGCAGGTGACTTCCTCCCATAGCCTCAGTATTTGGTCCTTGGTCAGCTCTTCCGTTCCCATCTGGTAAAACGCAGCACCCTGGTGTGTGCTGGGAGCAGCTCTGAACATCCTGCCTCTTCACTATGCGTGAAAGGGAAGGACTCCTGGAAAGGCCCCTAAGCTAATACAGTTCTCCTGCGTGTTCAACATAACCTCAAATTAATCTTTACACAGTGCAGAAAAGTGAGGTTTGCTTTCAGAAGTAAATGGGGATAAGTAAGGATTTTTTTTATTATTTTGCAAGAAATTCTTGAAAACTAGATGGCTTTTGGAAGCCTGGCACCTCAGAAATTGCACGGTGTATTTCAGGAAGGATGGGCAAATATGCTGCTGTCAAAGAAAGATGTTCCAACAGTTACCATGAGATGAGTTTTTGTGCCTTGTTTGTACCACGTGAAGCACAGTGACAACAGGGTGACAATTTTCCCGTCTTCAAAGGTGAAGTCAGAGATTTTTTCAGCCTTTTGTAACTCTGCAAGGAGGCTGCACAAACATTTGTGAAGAGTAAAGCACACCTAAAGCAGTGAAGAAGTTTTGTATAGTCTTTATTGCCCTTTGCAACCCCATTTTAAGAAGAAACACCATGTCTTTTACTTTATGTTTAGCAATTGTTTATTATTTTTTTATTATTATTTTAAGCCGAAAGATTTTATTGTGGTCATAAACTCTTCACTCTTAACTTAAAGTGTTTTAATGAGCTCAAGTCTCTGGAGATACCATAAAGAAAAGCAATAGAGGAGGAAAAGTCTTTCAGTTGTTGTAGAAAACTTCCATAGCCAAGATGAGAATCCTTCCCTCACTTCATCCAAGTCGGCTTCCTGGGCAAAAGTAATTGTTAGGCAGAAGTAATAATTAGGCAGAAGTGAATTGTCCTCGGAGATTTCCATGTTACTTACCCTAGAAGCTGTTTTAGAATGGCATGAACCTCTCTTCCATGTCTTCCCTGTTCCCTAAGGAAAGAACTGACGGATTTCTTTTTTATGTTGCGGAAGCTGAATGAAATTCATCTTTTTCTCTGACGAGGTTTGTTCAGACAAAGTTGTTGTACACTCTGAATTGGGCACCAAGGAAAATGGACTGTGAGGACCAGGTCTTCAGAATTCTTTTTTGGAGATGATACTTCATCTTCCACAGCACTTGACCTTGCAGGTGTCCACAGGTTTGGCCACAAACAGCACTCTGGAAACCTCTGATGGAGTTAGGCTCTTCCTGATGATGCTCCCCCTTCCCCCTGCCCCTGGAGCAAGTTTAATCTTGTTACCTTCAGGAAAACAACATTGTATTTTATGTCCTCTTCCAAATTGAGTGTTGTATAAAGTGAACCCCCTGTAACCATTTTACAGAGCTTTTTTTTTTTTTGCAACAGGAATAGATGTAGTCCATGCTGGTAGATTTGAGAGTCTTCATCCAGCCTCGTGCAGTTCTGCTGCTAGTTAGTTGCTCTCTGGAAGGCAAGGTGAGAATCAACTGCTCAAGTTAATAGGATGAAGTGAAGGCTCTTAGGAGATTTGCTCTGTGCTGCCAGAATGACATCACCTATGGGTATAGATAGTAAATTCCTTGGGCTGGGAGCTACGTTGTGAATGGGTGACAGTGTATAATGGTCATTGCCCTTTAGGATGGGATTTGGTTGCCTAAGCAGAGGTCTCCACTGATATTTTTGGATGTCTCATTTCCCTTGCATGTGCAGGATGTCTTGTAGAGCGTGGTCCTATCAGCCAGCCCCAGGCCCCAAGGAGCCTACAGTGGCACCCGATGTGCAGGTTGTGTTTACCTTAACAGGAATAATTTGAGAGAGGAGGCTGGTTTTATTTCCCAGCTGAGGATCTCCAGAGGTCACAGACACAAGAGAAGAAATTCCTGGTGCGTGGTGGGCATAGACCTGAGGAAGATGCACTCCATGAAGGCATAACTAAGAGTCCTTGTGCAGCAATACTGCGGGCACCAGGTTGGAAGTTCAGATGCTCAGAACTTCCTTGTGCCCTGTGGAGGCTTCCGTAGGATCAGGTCACTTAATGGACTGAGCTTACCTTAAAGAGCAGAGATTGAAAATTGGCATTTTCAGTATGGTAGCAAGGTAACTCAAAAAGAAAAGAGAGAAAAAAAGAAAAAAAAGAACAGTTTTGCTAGAAAAAAATGTTTACAATCCCTGAGAGAAAGCACCTCCTGTACAAATACAATAGGACTCAGAAATCTTTCTCTATTTGATTAAAAAAAAACCAAGCACTGACTGAGCTGAGCAAGTGACCTCAGCCTTTCTAGCTCATTAAGTAGAGCCAAACAGCTGCCTAATGAGAGGCGGGTGTCAGCAGCTGAGAGGAGCAAAATACCTGTGTCTGGAAGGATAAAAACCTCTCTCTGTGGGAAGGATTTTTCAAGAGATGCAATCAATGCTTTTGTTGTGCAGGAAACCCAATGTCTGTACAATGGGGCATGAATTTCTTGAGCAAGGTGCCCTGTGTTAAAATACCTGCCCATTGGATCAATTAATACCTTTGGCCTCGAAAGGGATGGGACAGTAAATGCAATGGAAGAGCATGTGAAGCAGGAAGTGGAAGGACTGGGAAAGATTAGAACATATAAAACAAGAAAGATATATCCCTGTATAATACATACTTTAAAAGGAGGAAAGGAAAACAAAAAAATCTCAATAAGTAAATATATATATGTATAACACCAATATTCAGGTTAATGGAACTGAATTTGTTTTGTCCTCTGTTCCAGACATCTTAAACCAATTGTTTAGGAAAAGTGGTGTGTAGTAAATGCACATGGTTGTATTTAAACACATATAGGTACTCAATACTTGGGTGAACATTAGTATTCCAGTTGTGCTTGATTCTTTGCATTATACTTCAGTAACAGAGAGATTCAAAAGCCTTTTCAGTCTTCCCCTGCAGTTGTCTTAATAGAATAGTCATGTCAGATTTATTGCTGACAAGATGGGAATGCCAAGCACATCCTTCCTCCCACCCAAGCCTGTATCTGTGAGCCATAGTGGTGAAGCCTGGGGTCACCACCAGGACCCCTGGATTGGTGGCAAAGGCAGATGGATTCTCCTACTGTGTGTGGCAGCACTTGGAGCTGCCTCTAACAGCAGCAGCAGGTCAATGGTCTCATTACAAAGGGTCTTTCTGTAAGTGAGCGTTTGGTGGGGTGGTTTAGGATTCTTCGGGCAATGGTTATTGAAAACCACTGTCCCCATAGGCAGACAGGGAGGTATAGCTGGTCTTTAACGCTCCGTGGGTTTTTAGAGTCAAGATGACCCTGGTATAGAAATCCAGGTGACTTCATTCATTTGTTTCTGCTGTTCAAATAGCACTCCCTCTTGTAACCTCCAGCTGCCAGGGGACAGCTAATATGAGGTGGATTAAAGGAACAGAAAATGGACTAGAGCACCTACTTACAGCATTTATAACGAGGTTAAGAGCAGAAGCCTGGAAAGAGCAAAATACACAGGTGCCTCCACCCAGCCCCAGTGGCTTTCCCAGAAGCTGGGGCTGCAGATGGTCAGTAGATGATGATGATGAGGAGGAGGAGGAGCAGGATTGCAGCCTTTCCAGGTCGGTGCTGAGCAGGACATCTGATATAGCAGGATAGTCCTGGAAAGCTGTGAGGGGCTGTCTAAAGCTACATGGCCATGGTAGTGCTGACTACCTACAGTGACCCTGTGGAAAATGCAGAGTGCCTTTCTCCATTTTCTTTTTATGTATTTTGGAAACTGTAGGTCAATAGCAACTTTTTAATGGCTTGCATGTCTCCAGATACTCTTATGCCTTTCTATACATGGACTGTTTGGTTTGCTCTATAAACAGTGTGTGGGCTTATGAAGTCCAGTCCCGTTTGCTTTTTTGTTGCACCGTGCTTATAAATGGCAGTTGAGAGTGCTTATAAATGAATATTTCATAGCTGTATGCTTTAAAATGTAGCTTACCTTGTTTGTGTTTCTCTTATTTTCACACTGCTTCCACACAAAATCATTTAAGTTGTGCTTTTTCCATCTCCTAGGTTAGACCAGAGCATTTCGGTGCAGCTTGTTAGAAATCATTAGTACAATGTGTCTTCAGACTCCTTGTATCTTCCAGTTTCCCTGAGCACTCGGTATGTGTGTACAGAGAGCGGGCAGGGGCTTGGACACCAGTTCATGTGGGGTTGCTGCAGAGCCACCTCCTGCCTGGCCCTTCACCCCAGGGTGACGGGCAGGAGTTCTGCTGTTCCTCCACCTCGAGCAACTCTCCTCTTTGGAACAAGCAGCAGGGAAGCCGGGTGCTCACCCAGTTTAACCCTATGGGCCTTTTCCAGGAGCTGAGGCTGCCACGCAGACCCTTGGCTGCCGTTTTCCATCCTCTCTTTGGTCCAAAGGCAAATCGGGAGCGAGGTCAGCAGGACTCACAGATGGACCCTCCTCAGGCAGCAGAGCTTTTCCTAGCCACATGTCACAGCCCCGCACACCAGCTCCGTAGCCACGGGCTGTAATGAAGCAAGAGAGTCTCCTTCTAAGGTTCTAGAATAAATAGCAACCAGCAGCAAGTGGAAGTCCAGGTTTAGTGTTAGTCGGAACTGCTGGGGGACTTAAGTTGGGCTGAAAACCTATCCGGACTCCTGTCACAGAGCGCCGGGTTGTAGTTTGGGCTGAGAGGCCTCAGGGGGCTCCTACGTTTTTAGAGCGGATTTTTGAAGTGTTCAGGTTGGCGTGTGATGTGTGCATGCACACATATGCACATGCACACGTCTGTACACACGTGTGTGCACAGAAAATGCACACATCTGTACACGTGTGTGCACAGAAATGCACACGCGTGCACACTGCAGCCCAGGCTGCCCTGAGGAATGGGCTGGTTGGCATGGGCTGGATTTCAGGTCTCCTGTTGTGTGGTGGGTTGGCTCAGAGCTGGCCGTTTCTGTGGGCGTTTTGTGTCTCTTTTCCTTTAGTAGTTCCTTTTTTATGGCCATTTTACTCAAAAGCGCTTCTGAAGTCATGTCTCAGCAGTTTTAAAAACTGAACTAATTTGGATATTTAGTTGGAGGTACTTAAAATTAGCAAAACTGTAGACAGTGGTGTGGTTGAAAGGAGGAAAGGGCTTAGATTGGTAACAAATTCAAATAAAAACTTTCTCCAACATCTTTACATCTCTAAACACTGTTTCTTTGTTTTTTTCTTCCTTTCTTTCCCTTCCTCCAGGAGTTCATTCTGTCAGAGGATTACAACAAGATGACATTAGTGAAAAGTTACCAGGGTAAGAGCTGTGATCCATGTTAATTAATTGGCTTTGTCATTATATGTATATTTTTAATGTTCTCTTAAAGGCATGAATGGAGATAATTCTGCTTTAATGTGATTGATTTTCTTAACTGATATAGATGCTGTTTTTGTCAATAGATCTTGGTGCTTTGTTCTGAGATTGCAAGACTTGTAAAGAACTATTTCATGTTCTATCTTCTTTTTAAGTGTTCCTTGGGAATATCCTTCTCAATAGCAAACTCCCTAGAATCCAGCATGTGGGGGAAGCAGAGGTGTTAACTTTTTAATTTTAGTCTTTATAATCCAGTGAAAGCACCTAAGAAACTAACTCATCTTTTCAGGGATGAGCCGTTGAGGACTAGAGCTTTCGCAGTTGCTCTGGTTCCATTTCAGTGATGTCTATTTAAGTAATCTCAAGATTATCAGCAGATAACATCATAGTAAAAGGTCAGGAAATGGTAATCCCTGCCTTGCCTTGTTCTGGTGTTCACGAATGCAGTGTTTTCAGTAACCAACCTCTTTGTCCTTGTTAAACCTGTAAAGAGCACAGCATTGTGAGAAGTATTATTGTAGGAAAATGAAGTACATGCTACAATCTGTTTTTCTCTCTTGCTCTTAGGCTAAGAGAGAACTCAATGTTATTTGCTAAGCATTATGCTTCTGTGCAGAAGCTTTCAGTATAGAAGCCAGTGCTGGCTTGACATTCCTCACATAAATTTAAAATATATGTTTACTCATATATAAGATAGCTTGAAAGGTTGAAGGGATGATTTAAATCTCCAAATGAAAGCTCTGGGGATCACTTAGTTACATTTAGCTTTCAAGGTGTAAAGAGAATTTTGATTTCACAAAACATGGTTAAAATGCTTCTGCTTTTAAGTGTTTGGCTGTGGGTTGTAAAATCAAGCTAGAAAGTCTAAATTGTTTCTTAGCTTGTGAGAAAATACAGAAAGATGATAAAATACCTTAAATAAGATTGCTGTAGTCTTACTTTATAAATCTTTAGTATCTGAATTTGTGATTTTGTGATTGCAATCACAGAAGTTTGACCCCCCTAAGTTATATGTTTTAAGAGCTGTTGCACTGAATAGTCACAGAAACGCAGAATGATCCTAGTGACTCTTCCATACTTCCCTTTGTAATTAGCTCGTGCGTTTGCATGCTTGGATTCAATCCTGCAGTCTGATCACCCTGATTAGGGGCTGAAATCTTCTGTTTTTCTTTCTTCTGCTGATGGTTCTTGACTGTCATAGTACATTTATGTTGTGATGTATGGAAATAGATTTCATGCTGTTGCTAAACTGATGTTCCAGTGCTTCCATTTGCAATTTCTGCGGAGTGGTGCAATACTGAGAATAGATAGTAAATGCTCCTGCTTTCCTTGACTTTTTTTCCAGCAGATAAATGGAATGGGACAGCTCTTTGAGATGCTTGGGTTATCTTAGTATGCAGCACAGGTTGTTTTGGGGCACAGAACCTCCTTGTGGCCCATCTGGTTCAGTGTGCAGAGCTCATGTGCGATGCCAGTGTGCAGGTCAGGGCTTTCTCCTGCTGAGGCCTTTTCCCAGGCACAGGTTGCCATGAAGTTTGTTGTCCTTGTCTGCCTTGAAGGACCGACGTGCCCTGTAGCCCACTCTGCTGGTAAATGGGAAAAGGAGGTACTGAAGTATGGAGTGGGACTTGTCTACTCTGGGGCCCTTTAGGAGTGATTGCTTATAGGATACACGGACAAGAATGGGACTCTGGAGGTATCTACAGGTTTGTCCATGCCCTGACGTGCATTTCCAACACCAATACTTTCTTAGGTAGTCAAAATAAAAATACTCAAAAAGTTGTGTCTTATTCTATTTCATTGAGCCTTTGAGCTTAGGCTCCCTGTTAGTGATTGCAAATGGTCACAAATGAAGAAGATCACGTATCTCAGGGGGGTTGGACTAGATGATTTCTAGAGGTCCCTTCCAACCTCACCCGTTCTGTAGGATTTTATGTCTTGGCAGTATGTCCAAATGACTGGGCAGTTGACTGTGACAGCCTTCCATGGTCTGTAGCCTAGCTAGACATAAAAGAAAAAAGAAAAAAAAAAAGGAAAAAAAAATGGCTCTGTTCTTGGCCCTCTGCTACAATGTGGCAGATGTGCTGCTTTTACAGGGCATTGCAGGTCTTTGGACATGCCATGGAAAGCTTCCACGGCCATCCCACCAAAGAACCCCACGAGTTCAGATGACATGTCCTAAGTGTTGGACAACAGGACGTCAGTGACATTCCCGGAGAGGCAATAGAACTGTCCACAGTCTGAAACGGAACCATGTCCTCATGAGCCTGCTTCTGCCAGCATGGGAGGAACCTCTGATAAGTCTGGTTACTTCTTAGCAGGAATCTCAGGTGATGAACTAGAAGTTATTATCTGAGAGCTGTGGACTTACTTGAAGAGACACTCATTCGCCACGTAGGCTGTGGTGGCATCACCCCACATGCCCTAGGCCAAATCACAACTTTGAAAGCTGCTCCGTGCAGCCATTGCTGATACCTGGCAGTGTCTGTCATCAGGAACTGAAACCATGTGTGCAACATTCGGTGTCTCCAGTATCTGTTAGAGAAACCTGCACAAAAGTCCCTGCACGGAGCCCTTCTCCGTCTTCCTCCCTCATTTCACATGTCTGATGCTTGATCTTTTCATTTGATCATTTCACAGTAATGTTGTGGGTGTGCAGTTATTTCTAGATGACCTCCATGATGCTGTTAATGAAGATTTAAAAAGGTGTTTAAGCCGATGGGAATTTTATTCTTCTTTTTCTTCCCCAAGTGCCAGTATAAGAGTGACTTAAGATTGGGAGGAGAAGGAAACACAGTGATCCCAAATCCACCCATACAATTGCTTGCCCCTAGGGCACTGCAGCAAAAGGTGGGCTTTGAAAACAAAATATATCCTGGGTTTCTGTTGGAGATGCGTTTTCACATACACACGAGGTGAGAGCAACCCAAAGGGTTGCACAACTGGAACTTGTCTGGGCTCCTGCCTGGACCCACAATAGGGTGGCATGGAGTAAGTGACAGCAACCCGGGGATGATGTCAGGTTGCTTGTCACCCAAAATCCTGGAGGGTGGTTGAGGAATTTGATTGCACAAGGGAGGAAAATAAAGCAGAGACTCCTTGCTGGTTACAGTGCATTAAAGACCCAAGGCATCCTAGTGCCTCCTGCATGCAGCTTTTCCTCTCCTCACCCTGCATGCTGTGGTAGGGGAGCACAAGACCCCGCGCGTAGCTCCAGCCAGCTCCCAAGGCTCTGGAGACTTGGCAGGCTGGAGACGAGTCACACAAGTGGGATGCGCTGGAAGCTGCTGCGGCTCCCAGAGCTGTCAATCACAGACTCCAGGAGCTCCTTTCCACACTGGAATCCACTTCCATGCACAGATTCCACACCGGAATCCACTTCCATGCACAGATGCCTGCATCCATAAACTGAATCTGAACCAAGTAGGCACATCGCTAGGATCAGAGTCCGACAGTGCTGTGGGACACAGCAAGGGGAGAGGGACTCCAGCCTCTACTGTGCTCTTGGGGAGAACACCTGGGGATCCCTTGGGGGAACCTGTGGAGATAGACCTGCCTCACCTGCTCCGGGTGACTCTCCTCCACAGCTGCCCTCTGCTCCACAGCTGCTTCCTTGTTTGTTGCTTTTCACTTTTGTAGCCTTCTGGGAAGACCTTTTCCCTTTACAAACAGTACGGACCCTCCATCTCCTTCACTGTCACCCCTGGCATTCTCATGTGCACCTCCTGCTGCAGCTCCTTCCCTCTGCTCCCCCAACTGCCCTTTGCACAGTACTTGCCTCTCGGGAGCACTGCAGACCCCTGCTGCCTCCCACCCTCCTGCTGTCCACAGACCAGCTCCCTGCCCTTGTTGCTGCTTCTCTGCCTTCTATGCGGCATCATCTTCCCCCGCACACAGTGCTTCCTTCTCCATATGGGCTGCACAGATCTGCTCTTGCCTGCTGCTCACTGTGTGGTTTTTCCCTCACCGTGGCCACATCCCCATCCCTATCCCCACCCCTCTTCTCCTTCCTGCTAGTGTTGCAGCAAGCTCTTTGGGAAATGTTTGCTCTGCTTTTGTTCTGCACACAAATGGTGGTCAAACCTTCTGCTGATGAAGGACCAGCTTTTTGCTTGCAGCTTCATGTCCTTGGTCTTTACTTAATCATAGGGCCCAGACCCCTTCTTTGCTCTGATAGCAACTTTAGTTCTTCTGATATTCTGCTTCTTTAAGCCTTACAAGGGTCAAATTCCCTCTAAATGACAAGTGGCTTTCTGCATGCATGTGTTTCCTCCCTTCCTCAGGTAACCTCAGCTGTGGTTCAGGTACTTCTGTCCTCAGCACATGTGTGGTGGTACCAGGAGATGAGTGCAGGCCTTGCAGGTGGGCAGCCAAGTGTTGAATGGAAGCTCTCTCTGGGGAGAGAGGATAAGAAAACTAGAACCCCTCTGCTTCAACATCTGGGTGTGCTTACATTTCCCTAACATCTACTGCTTACTTAACAGCAGAGGGAGTAAACCCTGCGTTGCTTCATCACCCACAGATAGTACTTTGAGCAAAAGGTGCAACCCTGCCTTTCAGAGGAGTTTTAGGAGTAGATGTCCAAGCACAGGGCCAAGAGAGACTGATACATTGAAGGAAGGCATATAACAACGTGCCAGAAATAGCAGAATTACCAAGCAGACTGTGGATCTAGGATGGATGAAAGGGTCTAGGCTAGTGTAAGCAGAAACAGAAAAGATGATTAAAAAAAGTATGTTGGGAAATCAATTCATCATTCATCAATTGGAACACATCCAGAAACAAATTAAATTTCATACGGTAAAAGATAATAAATTTCATACGGTAAAAGATAAGGGCTGTGCTGCCATCCAGAGGGACCTGGACAGGCTGGAGAGTTGGGCAGAGAGGAACCTCATGAGGTTCAATAAGGACAAGTGCAGGGTCCTGCACCTGGGGAGGAATAACCCCAGGCATCAGTACAGATTAGGGGTTGACCTGCTGGAAAGCACCTCCACGGAGAGGGACCTGGGAGTCCTGGTTGACACCAAGTTAACCATGAGTGAGCAGTGTGCCCTCGTGGCCAAGAAGGCCAATGGGATCCTGGCCTGCATCAGGAGGATGTTGCCAGCAGGTCAAGGGAGGTGATTCTGCCCCTCTGCTCAGCTCTGGTGAGGCCGCACCTGGAGTACTGTGTTCAGTTCTGGGCACCCCAGTATAGGAAGGACGTGGAGCTTCTGGAGAGGGTCCAGAGAAGGGCAACCAGGATGATTAAGGGAATGGAACATCTCTCGTATGAAGAGAGGCTGAGTGAGCTGGGCCTTTTTTCTCTGGAGAAGAGACGGCTCAGAGGGGATATGATTAATATGTATAAGTTCAGGAAGGGAGAATGCAGGGAGGAAGGGGACAGGCTGTTTTCACTGGTGGCCAGTGATAGGACGAGGGGTAATGGCCACAAGCTGGAGCACAAGAAGTTCCGTCTCCAGGTGAGGAGCAACTTCTTTACTGTTAGGGTAACAGAGCAGTGGAACAGGCTGCCCAGGGAGGTTGTGGAGTCTCCTACTCTGGAGGTCTTCAAAACCCGCCTGGATGCCACCCTGTGCCACATGCTGTAGGTGTGCCTGCTTGAGCAGGAAGGTTGGACTAGATGATCTCTAGAGGTCCCTTCCAACCTTAAATATTCTGAAATATTCTGAAATAATATCTCAGTATTTCATTTGTACGACCCCTGCTGTCATCATCACCTCTGTAATAAATCTAGAATTATAACCTCTGATTTTGAGACCTTCTGTGGTACCCTCTGTCAGAGGCTGCAGATTCTTGCGGACCAAGAATGCTGCAAGAAGACATGAGTTGCAGTCTAGACCAGGTAAAGGATCTCCCCGCATCAGAGCAGGGTTTGCAGCTGTTATTACAGACACTAGCTATCTACAGAGCATTTAGGATGACTCGATCTACCATGTCCCGCAGACCTCTCACAGGAAGTTTTCCACATGCACATTTCACATCTTGGTGTTGCACAGAGTGCAGCTGAAGGGATGAGATGGTTCAGCATCATCTGTGAAAGGCTGCAAAATGCAGCAAGAAAGTGGTTGTGCTACACTAACTACACTACTGATGAGTATAGACCTTCTGTTTTTTACTTCTTCCTTTTTCAAAGAATACTTAAAACATTTCATTTAGCTTTCATGAATTCCCATTTAATAGTGGAATATGCAGGCATTGTGGTGATGGAAGGAAATTTGGGCTTCTTGGCAGAAATACAGAGATGCTACATGAGTTTTCGGGGAACAAATGTGGAAAGCTAAGGCTGACCTCTGGTTGAAACTAGTGAGGACGTGAATGGCAACCAGAGAGGCTTCAGTAGGTATGTCCAAAATGAAGGAAATACTAATAAAAATGTGGTCCTGCTCAGTGGGGCAGAGGACCTAGTAACAAAGGACTCTTCTCAGTGGTGGCCAGTGTGAGGACAAGGAGCAGTGGGAACAAATTGAAACACAGGAAGTTTCATCTCCATGTGAGGAAGAACTTCTTTCCTGTGAGGGTGCCAGAACCTTGGATACAGGTACCCTGGAGAGGCTGGAAAGGTTGGAGAGTGTCCATGCTTGGAGATGCAAGGATGTCCCCTGGGCAGGCCTTGAGCAGCCTCCTCACGGTGGCTGCTTTGCACTGCCATGCCAAGGAGGTGCCAGGCCCTGGCCGTGACATTGCAGGTGAGCCCCAGAGACAGAGTCACCCGATGGGGCTCCCTTTGCCTTGGGCCGGGGCACTAACTACTGTAACCGCTGCCGGGGACACTGAAGAAACACAGTAGTCACCCGTGCAGTCCCTGAAGTTCTTCCAGGAGGAGAAATCTGGAAGACTGGAGAGGAGAAAGGATGTGTTTAAACAAGCTCCAGTCACTCCTGGGTGGTCCCTGTCCCTGTGTCTTGATAACAAACGTGGAGTTTGGAAGTGTGCGGAAATACAGGCCATAATCTGAGGTCTGCTGAGGGTAAAAGCATCTGACACAGTTAAAAGTCTTGTGCTGTAAACTGCTCCCATGCCGAATCAGTTAGAGCAACCTGTGTGGATGCCTAAATTGACTTTGGTCCTTGGAGGATCCACGTTTAAAGAGTGGTGGGGATCAGAGACAAGTGTTGGCCTGTGCAGGCCCTGCTGCAGCTAATTCCCTGCCCAGGGTCTGCTCACGGTGCTACTCTGAGCTGTAATTTCAATGGGATGGGCCTCAGCCTTTCCATAGTCGTGAGGCATTTGACTCTGTATTTCAGAGTGGGGTTTGAGGGAGGTTTTCCAGCTTCCAAAACTGTTCATTCTTTCCAGCCTGTCAACTTTTACACAAACAAACAGGAGGAGGCTGCTTTGCGAGACACATGTTCCTGGGTCCCAGAACAGCCATAAACCAGAAGGCCTGTGGATTGAGGAATACGGCATTCACTGTGAAATTGCAGCTGGGAACAATTCTGCGTGTCTTTTAAGCCATTTGTTTGATTAAAAAGTCAGCTCGCTCAGCACTTCACCACCAAGCCCACTGATCATTCATAGAAAAAGCCCTCTGTAAAAGTCTGGGTTCCACTGCTTTGATGAAAAGCCTTTGATGGCTTTATTTAGGTAGCAGGAGAAATTTATTCGTTCAGCGGTTTTATTCATTTTGCCCAGCAGTGCTCTTTGTGGGTTTTTATTGCCCGTATAATTTGCAGTGCACCTGCAGGGCTCAAACTCTCCTTTGGTGTGAGGTTGTACCCATGCCGGGGCTCATGAGCCGGCCAGACCCAGCAGAGCTCCGGGGGGAGAAGCAGCAGCAGCCTCAGCCTGGGCATCTGCTGTGGAACAAGCTCCAAATGGGCTCGAGTGTCAGCCCTCAGTCACAGATTCACAGAATATTCAAGGTTGGAAGGGACCTCTAGAGATCATCTAGTCCAACCTTCCTGCTCAAGCAGGCACACCTACAGCATGTGGCACAGGACGGCATCCAGGTGGGTTTGGAAGATCTCCAGAGGAGACTCCACAACCCCCTTGGGCAGCCTGTTCCACTGCTCTGTCACCCTAACAGGGAAGAAGTTCCTCCTCACCTGGAAATGGAACTTCCTGTGCTCCAGCTTGTGGCCATTGCCCCTCGTCCTATCGCTGGCCACCAGTGAAAACAGCCTGTCCCCTTCCTCCCTGCATTCTCCCTTCCTGAACTTATACATATTAATCATATTCCCTCTCAGCCTTCTCTTCTCCAGAGAAAACAGGCCCAGCTCACTCAGTCTCTCCTCATACGAGAGATGTTCCATTCCCTTAATCCAGTCGTTGCTTTGTTGGCGATGATAAGAGTGACCAAGTGAAAAACGAAAAAGGCTGGGGAAAGGAAAAAGGCAAGGGAGGGATTAGATGCTGCCTCTCAATTTCTCGTGCAAACATGGAAGTTGCCAAGCAGGAGCCTGACAGGTAGCTCATGTCGATGCAGTTGTTCAACCCAAGGTTCCTCTGTGGGGAAGGAGCCCGAGATCTGAGTGCGGGACGGTGTGTGCAGCCGCCCCCTCCCTGCGGCGCGCTCAGGTGCTTCTCCGTTTGCCTTGCAGCTCATCAAAGCAGGGTCATGATGATCCTGTTTGTCCTGGAGATGGAGTGGGTGCTGAGCACGGGCCAGGACAAGCACTTCACATGGCACTGCTCGGAGAGCGGCCAGCGCCTCGGCGGCTACCGCACCAGCGCGGGCGCCTGCGGCCTGCAGTATCCTTTGCTGAGCTCCCGCTGCTCCCGCTCGGAGCACACAGGCCCCGGAGAACCCTGCGTTTTTCCACTTAGACAGCCCTTTTTTTAGGGGGTGGGGGTTCTAATTGTCCTCCAGCTTTTGTGCCCAGCGCAGTGTTTTCTGAAAGAAATAGTTATTTAAATCCGATTTAACAAAGCTGTCTGTCCTCCTCGCGTTGCCTCTTTAACGCATGGTGGCATATTTAGGTCTAAGCATTTTTAAACAAAGCAATGGGCAGTCTGCGACCGACTGCTGAAATAAATATGGACAGGGCCCTTGTTTAACCATGCGGCCCCTTCTCTCTTGTACGAATTAACAGTAGCAAAGTAGGTCAGTGGTCACATCAGTTTGCCTATGTGTGTGGATGGTAAGAATTAAATGACTTAAATATAAAATAATGAGCACTTGTCCTTCACTCTGGAACAGCCCACTGTGTGTTGGAGTTATGGGTTATCTGAATGGTTCCAGAAATGGCACTCAAGTGGCTTATTCAGCTAGAGCTGCCCCAGCTGCCTGACAATAAAAGAAATATTAATTCAGATTGATTGCAAATGAAAAGGAAAGTTGAAAAGTTTGAGCCCTTAGGTTGAAACAAGGGGTTAGCACAGGCAGAGCCCTGTAGTGTATGTGGTAGAGGCAGGGGGTGTTTTCCCAGTTCCTGGGCAATGAGACTTAACTCAACATTGTTGTCTGAACAAGTGAAATATGTATGGACCTCCTGTATATCATCTGGCTAAGAGAAAACTGAAATCCTTTTTTAACTGAATGGTCTTTTGGAAGGTCTGATCCAGCAATTTGTTCTGTATTTTCCAAACCTCTGCTGGGAACTGACCTTTTCAAGTGATTTAAGATTTGGGAGGTCACTTTGGTTTGGGTCATCAGATCCTGTTGGTGAAGGACAGGAAAAGGGAGGATCATTTAAATGTATCCTAAAAAAGCTTGGCAGAACCAGGAATGTGCTTATTCCTAAAGCCCTATGTGAGAAAGATGAGTGCTAAGCAGTAATTCCTTAAATATACAATATAGAATTTAAATGTGGAATTAAATCAGATTAGCATGTCTGCACCTATCCAAATAGGTTGTTCTGGCAGTTAGTTGAATGGGTTCAGTGGGTTCAGATTTTGTTCGGTGGGACACCTGATGGAGCTGGCACTTCCCCACATATGACATAAAAAACACAAGTAGGCTTCTCTAACTCAACCAAGTGTCACCAAATTGCTGTTAGAAACCACTTAAGCAGATACCCTCTGGAAGACTTCTATGAGATTGACCAGAGATCTGGGAAAAAATAGGAATGTTGTTTTTGTAAACCTAATTATAATGAGAAGTGGAAAGCTTCCCATTGTTTTAAACAAATTGAGGAAAAGATAGAGACAAAATGAACAACATCTGACTCTAGCATCTTAGTTACAGAGCCGAGGGAGATGGTACCCCTTTGTTGGTGGTGAAAGGGTTTCTTCATGAATGATTTATAGTCAAAGCACAAATTACATCTAGAGTAGTCTTATTTTTCCCCTTGTCTACATGTTGTACCCCCAGGAGACTGAACTATCAATATGAACAACGGAAGCTGGAGGCCTGAAAGTCTGTGCTGAATTCCTCTTTGAGACTTGAGCACTATTCATGAGGATACAGTAATATACATGTTAAAAGAATTAACAAGCCATAAAAAGCAATGGGTAACTTCTGTAAGCAACGTGTATTCCTTAGCTCTTATCCCACCAGATTTGACGTGGAAACTCGGCATGTGTTTGTTGGTGATCACTCCGGACAGGTGACCATCCTCAAGCTAGAGCAAGAGTCCTGCAGCCTCGTTACAACGTTCAAGGGACACACAGGTGAGGCTTCAGGAGGTGTTCCAAGCTGGTCTTCATCACTGTGATCCGACTCCCCTGTGAAGCCCTGGGATGTGCAAGTGCGTAGCTGGAAGAGACACCAGACCAGCTTAAGCTGCCACCAAAACTCAGGGAAGCAACTCTGTATTAGTAAAAGAAGGATCATATTTCTGAGAAAGGCTGATAGTTCCACAATCTGCACAAGCTGCAAGTTAAAGTAGAGTTAGGATGAGTGCTGCAGTAACTCTGGTAGGAAAAGGTGCTCCTCAGAGAAGGATGCACACTAGTAAATGCTTTTGCCCACATGGGACAAGCACACTGTGGATGTGCATATCAGAGCTGTTAACTAAGTGCTTTTTCAGCTGCTGGGGCTTGTGCACTTTAAAATCAGCAGCAGTCTAGCATCTAACAGCAGAATTTATGGTCATTCCTCACCATCTCCTCATATCCTTGGTGGTACTTTAATCTTCAGTGAACTTGCAGAGTACCTGATACCTCCCTCCCAAGCCTATCCTTGCTCTGAGGAGACATCTGGGCAGAACACAAGATAGTTAATCCTCGTGCTGTGATACCAGGAAAGTGCCCATAATATTCCTTGGTGGCTTCTCTTTGTTTTCAGTAAAATTTTACCTCCTAGGAATGGTGGTGAAATACTGTATAGTTCAATGGTGGCTTTCCATCCACCTCCCTTTATTGCTCATGGATTCCTATAAGAACAGCGTATAAGATGAGTAGGCTTTCCAGGTAGCATGTTTTCAGTTGGCGAGCAGAGTGTGTGGGCTGCATGACCCTTGCTAGATAGACCTACATGATCTCTTTGTATTTTGGTGGTATTTTTAATGTATATGTTTTTAACTACATTTGTCTCTTCTACTTTCAGTAATGAAGTGACTGTTCTGTGGATCTCCTGTTTTAGGTGGCGTCACTGCTCTCTGCTGGGACCCAGTTCAGCGAGTTTTATTCTCAGGCAGTTCAGATCATTCCATTATAATGTGGGATATTGGAGGAAGAAAAGGAACAGCCATCGAGCTGCAAGGACATAAGTATGTTCAAAGCCCTTCCTCATGTTTTCCTGGGAGAAGAGTTAAAGGCAGAAATGACATCTGGACACAAACAGCCCAGGGGTTGCAGTGCCGTATGTTTGTATGTGCAACTCCCTATGGTCCACATGTGAGGGGAATAAATTGTTTTTAGTAAGGGGAATAAATTGTTTTTAGTAAGGTTTTTAGCATGGGGCCCACAGTTTGCAAATGATGATGGAGAAAAACGCAGCTATTACCTATAACCTGAATGTGTTGTGCAGGAGTCCTCCTCTTTTGAGGGCTCCTCAAATGAGAAGAGCTGCCAGGGATTTCTGCTTCTTAGGTGCCAAGTTCTTTCTTTCCCCTAGAGGGAGCATCAGGCCTGGTGAATCAGCCCCTTTTAACTCACTGCTAACCCTGTATTTTACATTTCACTGTATTTACAAACTGAGATGTATCTAATGTGGATTAACCATGAGGTTTCCACCTTCTCCTCAATGCAGAGAGACTCGACCTTTGCAAATACAGACCTCATGTTTAGATAGTAAAGCAGATGTCTTTGAAGGAGGGTAAGCCTGTGCTGGACGCTGAGTAGAGAGGTGGAATAGGTTGCAATTTGCAATTAATTGCAAAAAATTGCAATTAATTGCAATTAATTCCTAGAGTTTTACATGCTGATAGTTTGGGTCAGTGTATTGAAAGGTGTATATACGTGAAACTTGCTCCAGCATTTACATCCTCCTGCATGCACATACGTTTTTGTGCAGGATGCTGTGCTTTGATGAATGATTTGTTGGGGCCGCATGCATTTCAGAGCCCTGCAGAGCTCCTACTGAAATTCCTTAACGTGGCTGCTAGCTAATGCCCCACAGCTCTATTTATTGCAGTGGAAATCAGTCCTTCTAAGATGCAATTAGCCTCTGCATCTTATGTGTAGAATAGCTTTTGGCTTGCACTGTGCCCAGGCAGACCTGGCCCTGAGCACATGGAGTGTTTCACTTAGTGGAGCTCTTGCTCTGGCGCAGCCAGTGCTGCCCAGCAAGGCTGTGTTATTCCCAACAACCCAACTGTAAGACACGGCTGTACGGAAGAGCGGCCGTATGCACAGACAGATGGAGCAATAGGAAAGGCCTCTGCGTAGCTGAAGCCAGTTGTGCTGGCAGACAAAGCTGATTCCAGAAGGTATGAGGAATTTCCAGTCCCTACACACTGAGTTACTGCCCTGCTAGCCTATCTTGTTGTGCGGTGGTTGTTTCCCCAAGTCATAAATATTTGAGATGAGGTCTGGTTTTGGTTCTTTGATGATGGACCAACCTTAACTTTGGGGATTTTAACTGAATTGTTTCTCCCATATTTTTTTTTCCCTTGAAAGAAAGGAAAAAGCACCTAAAACTTCCACCTTACCTCGGGAAAACTTAAGAGCAATATAAGGGTTTCCGTTTTACTTTTCAAATTTTCCCTGCTTATTAGTGCTAAAATAAGACTGCTTCAGCAGTTCTTCAGCACTTAATTTTTGCATTTTGCAGATATTCACCAAAGCAGTGTTGTTGCTAGCTTTCTGACCAGGAATCTAGGCCCAGGGCTACATTTGTGTGTTCAGAAATGTACATTTGTGTGTGTGTGTGTTCAGAAAGGTCTCCTTAGAGGCCCTAGATCTCTAGCTTTGTTGTGGCTTTCCAGCAGAGCTAGGACGTCTTGTCTCCCCCTCCTGACCTGCAGGGAAAGCAGTTACTGCAACAGCCTTGGTTTGCACGGCTATATTCATGGTATATTCTACATTTTTTTGTTAGCCATAAATGGTTAATTAACACCTTTCCTGTTTCTTTTTTCAGTGATAAAGTGCAGTCTCTCTCTTACGCTCAGCACACTCGTCAGCTCATCTCCTGCGGTGCGGACGGAGGCATCGTCGTCTGGAACATGGATGTGGAGAGACAGGAGGTAGGAACTCAGGTCCTGCAGGCTCTGTCTGAAACCATCTTGGGAAGAAGACTTCTTTCCGAAATGTGTAACTTTCAACTTGAACAGGATTGTTCCAAAAATATTTTCTGACATGCTCTGGTTATTATACAGCAATTATGCTGTGCCTTTAATAATATGGTACAGGGCTAATTATCTGGCAAAATCTTTGTATTAAATCTGACAAGAAGCTTCGTATTATGTATGCTCTGAAATGGTTTCTACCCTTTCCTTTGCTGCTCTGAAAGGTGAAAGGCATTCTCTAAAAAGGATGCTGTGAGATGCTCTGTTTTGTTTTATTTTTTTAGGACAGCATGAGAAATGTTATAGTTCAGAGACAGATGATGGATTGAGATGACGGATTATTTCACTAGTTTTCTTCTAAGAAAGCAGAACAAGAAAGCTGTTTGCTTTCTCTGGCAGCCTGCATTTTGATCCATTTTTCCCCTGCCCTTGCTAAAAAGGCTTTTCATTACGCCTTCAGTCTCATCCAGCACTCAGTCTTGCTGCCCTCTGGTGCAACCACATGAAACAGCAGCAAACAGCGACTTTGCTGATCCTGCTCTTCCCTGGGCCGTGCCCAGTGCGCTGCCATATTCCCCAGGGAAAGCAGGGCCAGGAGACAGCCCCGTATCCCGCTGGGCAGGTAGGTCTGGGGTTATTCAGCCAGCGTTTCCACTGTGGCTGCAACGGACACGGCTGGGATGAAAACACCTTTCCTTTACCCTTTACTTTTAACCTGTGGTGGAGAACGTGGCCGTAATTGAGTGGCATTAGAGCAGAGCAAGGAGGGGCGAGGGTGGTGGATTTTTCCCGTTCACTCAATGCTCTCGACAGCTCAGTGTTTAATCAGCTTTGCTGTATCCCCAGAAGGGCTTTTGGTCTCCCCTGCTTGTGTGGGTGTCTCTCAAGCAAGGGCTCTGGAGACTTTCCTAAGTGGAAAATTGGATTTAAAAATC
This sequence comes from Nothoprocta perdicaria, assembly GCF_003342845.1. Taxonomy (NCBI): domain Eukaryota; kingdom Metazoa; phylum Chordata; class Aves; order Tinamiformes; family Tinamidae; genus Nothoprocta; species Nothoprocta perdicaria. Next base: position 1,575,510 of record NW_020456287.1, read on the forward strand.
CGTTGGAAAAGGCCTAGGCAGGAACTGAGCCACTCAGCCCCTTTTGCACATGAATAACCATTCGGTTGGCTCTCTTTAATTGCTAATCTAATGGCCAATTATGTCATCAGCTCCAGAAGTGAAACGAAAGCAGAGCTGCCGCCTCCCTCCCACCAGATGTTTCCTCCACCCTGCAACTCAAACATCCAGAAAGGAAAGTCTTATTTATTTGCTGCCTTAGAAAGGCTACAATAAGGGTTAAAAATGGGCTTGTTGTGAAACAAATGGCCGCGTGGTAAGAGGACTGTTTAAAAAGTGGAGGAGAAAAGTAATTAGGTAACGAGGGCCCAGCAGCTTACGGGTGCTCTGCTCCTCTGGCTGCAGCTCCCTGGGCTCCTCCTTGTTGTCGCTAGTGCAGGAGGGAGCCATTGGGCTAAATCACTTCCAAAACTGGCCTCTTTGGGATTTTAATACCACATCTTGCTTTGGGGTCCTACAGTACTTGCCTCTGGATTTTGCCTATTGTATTTTTTGTCTGTTCTTTTTTCTTCCATGTGATGCTATCAGATTTTCCCACATAGTTTTTGAATGCATTAAGCCATTTTTTTTCCCCCTCAGTTTCTTTTTTTTAATTCTATGTTTAAAAACAAGAAGCAAGTATCTGAAAGATGCTAGAAGCCGCGCTTCCATTTTACTGCAAAGCAGCAGCAACTGCTCAGTAGTCACTAGCAAAGCATCTTATTTATGCAAATACAGCGTTCAGCCACTTCAGAGATGAAAAACAGTCACACAGATGTAAATCCATAGGCATTAAAGGAAAAGACAGAGAGGTGGGTAGGAGGGACAGGAATTTACCCCTGCAGGATGGCTGGTCTTTACAGCTGGAAAAGCTGAAACAGGCGGCTGAGGCTCGGAGCAATCGGGGCGTTGAGGCCCCCAGTCAGCTTCCCCATAGGCCTGTCTGGCTTTCATAGTGCTTTAAATCTCCATCTTAACTGTGGCTCGTGCCTCCTGGGTAGCTCGTGGCTCTGAGAAGCCACGTGCAGGCTGTTCATAGCCCTTCCTCACAAGCTGCTGGCTTTGTTTTATCGGTTATTTGGTGCTCTGTGGGTGGTGGACCTGGGGCAGAGCGAGTTACCCTGCTGTGCAGGAGGGCTGGGGTTGCCTCCCCATGAGGGGGAAGGACCTGCTGGCCACCTGCCTTGCCCTGGTGTCTCCTCTGGGTGGACAACTGAGAGCAGCTTGCTTCCCCAAGCAAAACCTCCTCCCCTTGGCCAACACTTGCGTGCAAAATGGCAGGAGGAGACACAAATGCCTGTGGTGTTCCCTGTTTATTGAATCTTCTCCATCCACACCCCCTTCTTCTGCAGTATGGGCACAAAGTTGTGCGTTGTGTTAGGAATTGGAGACTTGCTTTACATCTTGCTTGTGCAAAAGCAGGGAGAGGAGCAGGCTCCTTCAGGAGACTCTCGTCTTGCTCAGCCCTGCATGTGAGTTGTAGCAAACGTTTCTGACAGCAGGAACTTGGGGAATATCTCTCTCAATATCAAAAGGAAGGAAAAAGGCAGCACTTCAGGTACCACCCCCTCTTCTTCCATGCAGTCGATTAGCTCAGCTGTTGGAAATACAGATTCCCTCCCGTTTCCACCAGAGGCAGTAAATGCTGTCCAGCCAGACACCCGTTTTTAAACACCTAATTCCAGACTTGGAGAGCTGGTGGGAGGCTTGTTTGTTCTTGGGTTATTCTTATCATCTTAGAACCAAATTCTGCTTCATGTGCAGGGTGAGAAGTGTTGCTGTTGTGTCATTTAAGGTCAAAGCCAAGCTAAAAAAAAAAAAAAAAAGACATTTTAGGGAACAGTCAAAATGCTTTGTTGTAAAAATAGAGATTTTTAGTCAAGTTAACTTGACAAATTATTGCACCCAGAGCATCTTTCTTGTCCTGTCACTGGGTCCCAATGGCTGGTTTTCTGCTTGTGGCTCATTCCCTCCTTGTGTATGTGTGTGTGTTGCAGACACCTGAATGGTTGGACAGCGACTCCTGTCAAAAATGCGACCAGCCTTTCTTCTGGAACTTCAAACAGATGTGGGACAGTAAGAAAATAGGTCTCAGGCAGGTTTGTATGGGTCCCTTGGGACACACGAGCATTCTGCAGTTAGGCTCCCCTCTCCACAGATCACAGTACTTGTTATTCCCCTAAAGGCACTTTGTGCACCTTGTGTTTGCACCGAGCACTCCGTGGTTGGGTGGTGAGCTCCAAAGGGCCATCAGGCTTGTTTTGCTTTGCAGGGGGGATGCACTGAGAGTCTGGCCTCTTAGAGGCAGAGGATATTTCTGCAGCTGGTCCCAATAGGAAATGCATAAAAGAGATGTTGGGCTGAGTAAATTTGCCGTTTCTGGGCTGCGCATGGCTTTATCCATGTGGGAATTTAGCTTATTGTCAGTTGAATTGGTTTTAGAGAGAATTGCGCAGCTGATTTCTGGAGATAGTGTTGGAAGCAAAGCTGTTTTCCATGGGCTTGGGTAAACATCTGTAACCGCTCAGGCTGTGTTGGGAAAGGCTTCTTGGCCTGTTTGGAACAGGCAGTTACATTTTCCTGCCCAGTATTTTTTCCTTTTCTGCAATTTTACACTTCTGAAGTGTAAGAGAGAAAGAAAGGAGTGTAAAATTGCAGAAAAAGGTGATCTTACAGAGCTCAGCATCAATATTTTTCCTCCTCCCATCCAATTACACCCCATTTAGCACCGATCAAACTCACATTCTGTAAGGAGCCCTGACCTGCAGCTGCATCCACAGCACTTAGGAGGAGAGGAGATGATGATTTATGGTGTGATGCACGTTTTGACCCTGGAGCATAAGGGAGAGGTGGAGCCACCTCGCCTGGACGGAGCTTCGTCTGCAGCTCCCAGTGCGCGTGAAGAGCTGCTGCTAGCCCCAGATAAACAAAGAAAATTAACAGTACAATTTTTTTTGCCCCCATTTACTCTAATGGTTTTTTGCCTTTGTTTTCCCTGGAAAAGTTGTTTTTTTTCCTGCGTGCTGCAGCTTTGGCTTAGTCTTGTTGAAGTGAATGGGTAGAGTCATGCAGAATGACAGAGGGGTTGAGGTTGGAAGGGACCTGTAGGGATGATCTAGTCCAACCCCCTGCTCAAGCAGGGACCCCTAGGGCACCTGGACCCCTAGATCCGGGCAGAGCAGAGCGGGTGCCGATGTCTCCTTTGCGTTGCTCCCGCAGCATCACTGCCGGAAGTGTGGGAAGGCCGTGTGTGGCAAATGCAGCTCCAAGCGCTCCTCCATCCCGCTCATGGGATTCGAGTTTGAAGTGCGCGTCTGCGACAGCTGTCACGAGTCCATAACAGATGAAGAGTAAGTGCGGGCAAGAGTGGTGGTGGAGGGGTGGCCGGGGGGGTGATTCCCAGGTGCTTTCTCCAAGGGATGGCCCATGCTTCCCAAATCAGGTGGAACCACCTTCCGTCCCTGTCTCCTCTCCTCGCAAACGTGGCAGGGGAAAACCCTGCGGTCCTCGTCTTTGCTGATGTGGGGTCTTCTTCTTCAGGCGGGCACCCACAGCTACTTTCCATGACAGCAAGCACAACATAGTGCACGTGCACTTCGATGCCACCAGGGGATGGCTCCTGACCTCGGGCACAGACAAGGTTATTAAGGTAGGAGGGAAGAGATTTCCCCAGCTCTTGTGCAGCTCTTGTGTTGCATCTCCCCTCCCTCTCCCTTGTGAGTCCAGGTATGTCCCACCTGCTCTTTCACCTGCACAGATATATCTCACAGTCACGATTCCCCTCTTCTGCCCGGTAAAAGTCATCAGTATTCCTTCTCCATTTAGGAAAATTGGAAATTGCTTTATTCTAAAGCTCACTGAGTTTCAAAGTCAGACTTTGGAAATCCCCTGTCCGGAATGTTTTTGTATGTGAGTCTTGTGAAGCACTCAATAAAACCTACAAATTCTTCCTTCTGTCACAGCACACGTTTTTAGGGGTGAGGAGAAGGGTTAGTTTCTGTAGGAAGAATATAAAGAGGATGTCCTAAGAGAGTGGCATTTGTGTATAATGTAATGAATAAAGTATTGGTGATCCAGAGCTTTCTGCCTTTGGCAGGGAAGCAGAGAAGCTCAGCTACCTAGATAAAGGTCACTTTTGGAAAGCTGAAGGTATGTGCTCAACTAAAATAGACACAAGACCACCTACAAAAGGTCTTCCAGGTACATGGTTGTCTGATTTATGAATATATCACTGAAAAATGATTTTAAGTCTTAGCCTATGAAGTTATTGCCTGAAATGGCTGGGACTAGACTGAGACTAGACATTCAAGACAGTGTTCACTGCACCTTTTCCTCAGGAAAGACAGACTGTTTCCATATGTCCAGTTCAGCTTATGTGGCTAGAGGAAGTGAAGCCCTTCCACTGTCAAATCTCCCTGCACAGAAATAGCTAAAATCATGAATAGTTCTATAACAAAGCTCTATTTTAACAATTTAAACCCCTCATGATGTGTTGTGACTAGGCTAATCTTGGAGGTTAGCAATACACTGTGGTTTCTGGTCCCTCTTAAGGACCTGCTACAGCTGTGAACCTGGCTTGCAATGTGAACACTAATGACGTGTAGAGTGTCATTTGGTCAAACTCCACCAGTCTGACGTGAATGCTGAAAGATGAAATCAAACTTACTTGGAACAGATGCTTCCATTTTTGACCAAATTTCTTCCCTTAAGCAAAAATAAAAAGTGCAAATACATAGACAGAGCATTATATGCCATATTATATTTTATTATTTTTTACCATCATTAATTGAATTATCTTTTTTTATTATGTTAACAGTTGTGGGATATGACACCAGTAGTGTCTTGATGATGCAGCAGGGGAACTTGCAAGGAAGTATTTACAGAAGAAGCAGATTCCTAACCCTAATCATACTGCAGATGGTAGATAACGCCGGGCGCCCACGGCAGCGAGGAAGGAACTAATGAGTTTACAATGATTTTGTGTCCTCTGCTTGACCAAGGCTGAACATTTGCACGAAGACTCTTTCCACTTACTCTCAAAAAATATACAAGAAGGTATTTTTTTAAACTAATGGTTTGTACGACCTGACTGTGCTTGGCTGTCCTGAGTCTGTTTGGAAAATCTGTGTGCGGTGCAATTTTTCTTTTTTTGTATTTCATTATGTCAAAACCCTTGCTGCTTTGTACAGAAGGCCCTGGGGCTGTGTCTGGCCACGTGCGTTCCCCACATCCACGTGCTGCGTGAGCGGCCGGATCTCTGCGATGCTTCAGCTGGCCCGGTAGGGAAGCTCGGGGCCGGGCACTGTACGTTCCCTCGCCGTGTCCCCGAGGATCACGTGGACCGTGGCGCTTCCCACAAGGGCTCTATGATCCGAGCCAGCGCCGCCGGGAGAGGTTTTATTGCTGGCTTTTTTGTGTCCAAAACACGGCTTCCTGGCTCCTTCCCTGCTGCACAAGTGGCAGAACGAGGGGGCAGGCTGCTTGGCGACTTATTCCTGCAAAAGCTGAAGTAGTTTTGCAGCTCCGAGCATCGCTAGGAGCGCAGAGGTCTGTTTGACTTCGGTGTGAGGCTGACAGGCTCGTTCAAATCAAATTACTGGCAATTGAGGCCTTGGGAGTGTGTACACAGAGTGGGGGGCTTCTAAAACCAGTCTGGGTCTGAAAAGTCTGTTTTACCTCTACCTCGCGCAGCAACATTTCAGCATTTATACCGGTCGCTGTCATCGAAGATGATCTTGATTTTCCTGTTTTCTGTATGGTTAGTCATATTTATTTTTAAAACGCTGATGGTTTTTATTAATTTCCTCTACAGACCAGAAACTGAGACTGCTGGATGACACCCACTGTCCTATTGTCATATTTGGCAGTTTCTTTTAAAAATAAAAGAGTATTTAAAAGCCTGGCTTGACCAAAATTACCTTTCAGAGAGGACGTTGTCAAGATGAATAACAAAAACAGTCCCTTTCTCAGACTGTTCTCAGACTCAGGATCTGAAAAGCCGTCTCACAATTCCTTTAATCCATTCCACTTTCCAACACGTCGTCGCTGGTGCTCTTGGAAGAAACTGGCCCACAGAACAGGGCCGTGGAGCAGAGCCGGGAGCTCCCATCCCTGCCCCGTGCAAACCTGGTGCTCTGCTTTGCTGCCCCACAGCAAGGCCCTGGTGCTCCCGTTCACACATCTTGTACTTCCCTCTTTCCTGCTAAACTGAGGAGGTGACTGGTCTTTTCACCATAAAACACGTTGTTACGTGGGGAAAAGTCACAGCTGGGGCTGAGTGGTAACTCTGGAGGGAGGCAGAGCTTCTCATTGCTTGTCTGGCAGCAGGTCCTGTGTGAGTGGGAGAAGGTGGGGAAGGCAACTGTGGCGTTAATTCTTGGCTGAAGAATTGCCACAGCAATGCCTGCAGTGTTTGTGGCAGGACTGCTGCATGTTTTCAGGGAAATTTTTTCTTTTTATTCATCCTAGGAAGTGGGCTTCAGCATTCTGCCGTCCTGTTGTCTGAACTCACGTCCCTCTGGCTTTCCTGGCCAGAAGAAGCCACTTGGCCCCACCATAGGCAGCCTATTCCAGGGCACATTTCCAGACATGATTCACAGAGCACCAGAAAGATTCTTCCCTTTTCCCGGTTTAGTTCTTCTGTAAGTCCTGCTACTTTCTGTCCTGGAAGGTGGACGCTTGTTCCCCTTGGATGGCTTTTCAGGCCCCCTTGTGCTTGTTTCCCAAAGAGCTCCCGGCTGCCGAAGCCGGGCAGGACGAGCCCATGGCCTGACAAGGTTTCGTGTGGGCCTGAGCAGCCGCGTGCAGCTTTGCCCACCCGTGTCCACCCTACCTCAGGCTCGAGGCCTTTGGGCCAAGGACAGATTGGCTTCGCTGCCACAGAGAGTGTCTTGCTGCTCCTCAGGAGATGGAGTGGTTGCAACAAGCCTGGATGCAATGGGAATCGTGCTTTCCTTCACGGAGCTGCGAAAGCGGCAGGCTGGGCATCCACCCCCCAGGTCAGTCCGCCGGTACCCCATGGAAATTCAAATAAAAGTGAGGGGCCCAGCTCTAAAGACAACTAAATTTGGAAGCGAGGCATGTTTGGACTATTCTGCAGTAAACTCTTGGAGCCGCTTCTCTTCCCAAGGAGTTGTGGCTTCCGTGTCACAAGGAAACGTAGGGGTGGATGCTGGAAATATCAATCCATTTTGCAGAATTTCCCCTTTTGTTTTCTCTCTGACTAAAGTACCTGTTGGGTTGTCTGAATTTCGCTTGAATGTCCCAGTATCTTGGGTTTGCAGGATAAAAAGGCCTAGGTCTGGGCCTAGTAAGTCCTATAAGCTGATGGGGGAGCTAGGAGGGGGCAGAAAGGAAGTGTGACCCCTTGCTATGATCTTAAGAGGTAGAATGTAGAGATTTGGGGGAAAATATGCATAGACTCAAGCAATATTTCCTTTAACCTCCCAAAAGAAACTGGAAGGATTTGACATTGGGAGGGTTAAAATCCCCTCCCCTCCTGCCCCATATGGGTTTCTTTTGTCCTCCGAATGAGCACAAATGGGGCTCCCAGCTGCCCGGGCCTCCCTTTTCCTCTTAGCGCCCAGAATAACCAGCCTGGGCCGTTACCATGAGCGGGGCTCCCCATGGAGTGTCCCTTGGAGCAGGCCGGGCTGGCAGTACCCCGACGCGCTTGGGCCAAGCCAGGCCCTTTCCCATGGGCTTTCTGGATCGCGGGACATGATCCCTGGGCTTGGGGCTGGTGGCTCTAGGAAGGTGGCACCTGGAGGACACGCAGAAAGGACCATGCGGGATCCAAGAAGGGTGTAGAGAGAAAGTGTTTTTGCTTTTTCCCTCAGCTTGCCTCTTGAGAGGAACATGCAAGTTTTTCTCTAGGGGAGCCCACCAAACATCTGTATCCTCTGCGTGGCTTAAAAACTGAAGAAAAGATGTGTCTTTCCTTAAATCTAAAGTGTTGGGGCTCTTGTCAGTATTTGTTAATGCTACATTTGACCGTTCTCACTGTTTATAACAGGGCTTGGGTGCGAACAACTGACATTTGGTTTTGTAGCACGTAGAGCTAGTTTTGCAGTGTGTGGCATGGCGTGTCCTGGTCCTCTCCAGGAGACCTCCTGGAGCAAATGGGATGTTTTCAATTAGGAGCTACCATGTTTGTTTCTGTACACGACAACAGTACTCGACAACAACAACCACCACCACCACGTTTCCTTCCTTTGCAGGATGGATGCCAGGTTCCCTCAGCACCGACCGCTTGTGTAACTGAGGGAAATTTCAGAGGGACCCTCTGTTACCTCGTTGTCACTTCACAAAATCTGTTTTTTTCTTGACCAGTCCAAAAGCTGTGATTTAGTTTTCCAGAAGCTGTAAATGAATTTTGATTTGGTCCTTATTTGGTTAGCTCTTAAGCCCACCATGCTAACACATCTCTTAGGAACTTCACTATCCATCAGAATATTTGATTTCACATGGAAAGTATTTCCAGCTTTGGTTCTGGTCAGGGTTTTCTAGGGCTATTCCTCAGCAATCGGATTGCTTTCTTTCTCTGTTATATTGCAACTTTTCTCTGCCATTTCTTTATGTAAGTAGTAGGTGTCTCCAACATAGCTGAATAAACCTTGCTAGTTCAACTCAACCGAATTCATTTCCACCAGCTTCTGCCCATTGTTTTTCCTCTTCTGTCTGTGTGTTTCCACGTTGACTTGTAACATGGAATTTGGCATTTCACCGGACCCGTTCTGTTTGTTGGCATAAAGCTGGCACCTGCTCTCTTAGCAAATGGGCTCTTTCCTTTAACACGATGAATTTTTACTTTCATGGCGGTGATGAGGAGCCTACAGACACAGGGGCTTGGGCACTGTGCCCCGTCTCTGCATCTTCCCAAGGCTGCCTGCGGATTGCCTTTCCCAGCTCCTGCCGTGCCTGGAAAACCAAGGGGAAATCACCATGGGGAAGCTTTCCAGCCAGCCAGGAATCCTGCAGCTCCCTGAGGCTGGCGCTGCCGAGGGTTTTGCCGCTCTTTTCCTGCCCATCAGGTTTGTATCTGGGAAGCGGCACTTGCACCACTGGCACGGCCACAATTTGAGTCGTTCCTCTCGATTTCTTGTGCCCAGGGTGGAAATTCTGCCCCGCTGCAGCCCTTTGGCCCTGCTGACAGGGCCTCTTTGGGAGGCTGTGCTGCAAGGTCTGCCTTGCTAGGGGATGGGCTTTCTTCCCAAACATGCTCCGTCTTCCCCACCAGCCTCTGCCAGTTGCCCCCAGGGAGAGGCAACTCACTGGCACTCTCCAGGGAGAGTGCTCCACTCACTGAATTAAACATTGCTCGATGAAAATTGGTGCTGCTTCTACTCATTATGGTTTCAAAGAGCTCTCAGTATCTGCAGTTTACTCCAGAGTGGTATTTATATTTAAAATGCTTTCCAATTTAGTAGTAGGGTTTGGGGGTTTATGGGCTTGGGGGAGTTTCGTTGTGGTACGTCCAGGGTTATTTTTTCAGGCCCACCCCTGCTTGCTATAGAGAGCAGTTCTACCAAAACCAAACCCACAGAACGCTGGCAGAGCCTGGGTACTCAAAGCCAAACTACTAACGACCGCCTGCACCTTCATCAGCCACAGTTTTGTTCTTTAACAAAGAAACATGGCCCAAAAATGAATCAGGAAGAGAGGAAATGCTGTTTGCAGAGTCACCTGGTGTCCCCAAAGGCCCTGAGGAGGTTTCAGTGGTCCTGTCGCCCTGTGGTGACCGAGGGCCCCTGCGACACGGGGGTGCTGCAGTCCTGCTTGTGCAAAACAGCAGCAGCCCTGGGTGGCACGAGGAAATGAAGGAAAGCGGGAGAGCCTTCCCAGCGGGAATAACCAGATGCCTGAAGTCAGAATCACTCGAGCTTGGAAGAAGAGCAGGGCTCTGAGCGCAGAGGGAAGCGAAGGGAGAACGGCCGCCGTGCTGCTATTTCAGGTCCTATAACACACGTGGATTTTTAAGTCTGTGTTAGTATTTCAGGTCCTATAAAAGAGGTGTGTTTTCAAGTCTGTAGTGTGTATGGCTTGACAGGAATTGGTACCACCTTATGTCTGACCATATTTCACTAGATGCCATTTTTCTCTTGCCCCTAAAAATTTCCTGCACTGAGACATGTATGCAGGAGACAGCAAGTGTTTTTGCTTACATGCAGGTGCAATTTATTCTGAGCTGCATTAACATAAAACATTTTGCTCGCTTTATTGCTACATACCTCATTTGCTCTTATGGAAAAGGTATGAAATAGATCATCATTGGGAACATTATACCAATAGTATGGGAGACTGTAGATGCTGTTTCTACCTATGTTTATTTTTTTATCACAAGTGCACTTACACCATAGTATAAAATATCTGGTTCGGGGTTTTTTTGTTCGTTTTATTTTAACACTATGACCAAACATAGATTAAAGCAGTTTTCATACTGTTGCCCTCATTTCCAACCTAAGCTGTGACTAAAAAGAAAATTAAGGGATATTTAAATATATCAGTACAGAATGTGGACTAAAATATACATTAAAGTGCACTTTTGGTTATTTTTATGAACTGTTTGGACATCTGCCATTCAACTTTTCTTCTATACTGTAGAGCTGAGACGTGATTTGAGTTAAAGCACTCAAGTATACAAACATTGTCTTAATTTGCTCTGAAGCTACTAGATTGAGAAGTGCGGTTACTGTGTGTGCTTTGTGCCATGCTCTTGCTTTCAGGACTCTATTTAACAGTTTCAACAATGTAAAATGTTGTTAATACAAGGTTTGGGGGAAATAAAGGCATGTGCAAACCTTGCTGTCACTTCCTTTCATTGCAGTGTGAGGAAGAGGTAAGCTTCTAAAGTGCAGCAGCAGTCTCTTCAGGAGGAAGCGTGATGGCCTGAGGTGTTTCAACAGCACCTTTCTTGGGAAAACTTACTCCTCTCTTTGTAGGAAAGCCTATATTTTAGGTGCAGCTGACTACAGAGTGAAAAAGTTTTTCTAAACTAATACTCAATAGGATGCCTTTGAGTAACGAGTAAATGCAAAATGTTGAAGAATAATCTTGATTTGAAAGTAGACTTCAGCCAGTAGGATCTCTTTCTGGTAATTAAATTGGGTAAAGTAGATGTAATGATTTCTCCTCGGCCCATCAGCATGGCCTCAAGCAGTGTCACTGCAGAGAACTACAGAGAGCATCTGTCTTATTTCTGTGTCTAATTCTTTGGTCCTGACACGCTGATCTCCAACCATGTGTTGGAGAAGAACATGGAGGAGAAGCAGGAGGTGCTGTGTGCAGTAATCTTGGCTTCGCACTAGTTAATATGTGAAACATGTAAGATGAAATGAGTCCCACCTGGACATTAGTCTGAACTGGATTATCTTTAAAACCCAATACAAGGTATAGGTGCTCAGGAGTTATTTCCAAACAAGGCTTTTCTCCCCTGCCTGAAGGGGAGGGATCCAGTCACACCAGCGTGTGGGGAGTGTCGAGGTCCCTGCTTCAGGGGGCTGGATGTAAAGGGGTAACACTTAGTCCTGGCTCCAGGAAGTAACGTGGCTGGTGTTTGGCAGCATTCCTAAATGCTTGCTGTTTAAATCTCAGGAAGCAGATCCCCTGTGCATACCAGGGCTCAATTACAGACACCAAAGGCTGTGGGAAATCCTTCCTTTTAACGCAGGCACTGCAGAAGGGAGCTGCTGCATCCCTGATCAAAGGCTAGAGCACCCCCGCCCCTCGAAGAAAGCCAAAAAACAGCCAAATACAGCATTTAGTAACAGTTTTTCTCTCCTGAAGTCCTTCAGAAGAGCTGCTTCCCAGGATTTCTCTGCATGTCGCAGGTTTTAGAAGATCTGGGGTAAATCCACAATGCCTAATGCCATCATGGGGTTTTACTCAGTTTCAGTGGCTCTGATTTTTTCTTCCAGCTCAGCCTCACCATATCCTCAGGGAGGCCATGTGCACGTCACAAGGGAAGGGCCTCTCAGCAGCAGAACTATTTTGCAACCACCGCTGTGTCCCACTACGAGCCCACCTGAATGCAATTCATTTGTTACCAGACCTGTGGCACCCTGCCTGTCCCCTGCATGCAGCCACCGCTGTACCCTCACGGTGTCATTAGAAGCCTCATGGTTACACTCTGTTAGCAGTGACACAAGTTCCTGGAGCAGCGGATTTAAACTTCTGGGAAAATTCTCAGGATCTCTGTTAGCTTCTCCCCGTCCTCTGGCAGGCTGTGAGTTCTTGCTAAGGATGAGTGTGTAGCAACTGGTTGTCTGTCTGCAAGGAAAAATAAACGCCCATTTAACTATTGATCTAGCACAAGGGAGATTTTTCTACAGAGCTCTGTACTTCCCAAAAATACTTCATGGTCGTGAAGCCAGAAGACTTATCTTCTATGTTTCTGTAAACAGTGTTAGTTCAGTACATCTTCCAAATCAGAAATTAAACTGATTTCATTTGAATTATTGAGCTAGAGAGACTGCTCTTTTGCACAGTATGACTTAAGAGGAGAGATCTCATTGCAGCCAGACACAGGACAAATTGTGGGGTTTAGACCTGCTCTCTGTCACTACTGTAACTGTCGTAGATAAAGACCAGTAACTTGAGAATATTGGTGCAGGCAGAATTTGTTTTTCCAGCATGAGACATGGGTTTTCCTTGGCTCAGAACAAGTCATCTTAGGGCTGTAGGAATTTTGCAGTTGGGACTGCGCTGTCTGGACTATTTTCCTCCTTAAAATGCTCACTTTTTTACATAGTGAGATTCTGAATGCTAACGGGCTATTGCTCAGCATCCAATATCAAGATGTCTAACCAAGCTTGCTCAGTTTGATGCTTTAGCTGGTTCCCTCCTTGCTCCCTCTGCATAAACATCGCTTCTGTCGGTGCTCTATTACTGCCCATTCCAAGCTATCTTCCAGTGAGAGACTTTTCTCTCCAAAAACATCATAGCTAGAGCCTTGCAACCCAACGAAAATGCCCTCAGGCTCCTCTAAAGCAACCACCGGGGCACTGCAGCAGCCCCATTAGCCTGGTTAGTAAGTCCAACTTGTGCAGTTTCCAGGCAAACGAGCTCTTCCACTGCAGGGCTGCAGATTCCTCAGGAAAACGAGCACTCTGCCTGCAGGCTTCCCAGGGGAGCAGGGGGGTTTGGTCTCCAAAGAGCAAACGTCACAACTGGCTGCACACCCCACATTACCTCTGCTCCTGGAAAGCTGAGGAGGGAGACATGCAGAGGAACGTTCCCTCCTTCACCACTGCACAGGAGCTGCTTCCTGCATCATGGAAAGGGCTGTTTCGAGTAGCTGGTGTGCAAATGTTTGGGAACGATGTGTGCAAGCCAAGCTCTGCGCCATGGAGAAGGTGCTTCTAATCTCTGGAAGGCAGGACTCTGTCAAACAGCTTGTTTATCTTGGCAGATGTAGAGAATTCTGGTTGTACGAGTCATGCTCTCACTTCCCATTTCTTTTCTTGGGAAAAAAAAAAATGCTGGCTCTGGTTGCACCTGAAAGGGAACGGAATGAAAGGGAACAGAGGAAATGGAGGAAAGGTGCTGCTGATGTGGGAAATGGCCGCCTAGGCTCCGGGGAGCTGGGCCTGTGCTAGGCCCTGCAGAGGAAGCCCTTTGCTGAACGGGCCTCTACAGAGCAGACAGCCCAGGAGAGCATGGCCTGACCTACCTCTCTGCAGCAGACACGGGGCACGAGGCTGCTCTGGCAGCCTGAGGGGCACTCAGGCCAGGCCCAAAGCTCTCTAGGGGCATTAAGTGCAGCTGCGGAGCCAAGGCTTGCACCCTGTTTACTGAAGCTGGGGTAGTGAAAGGCGAAAGGCAGGAGAATTGCTGCAATTGTCAGTGTCAGGACCAGAAGAAAAGCAAGGTGACAGGTGAATATGAAGAAAAGCACAGTCTGGTTCTACAAGGAATGACCAGCTTAGATATGTAGTTGGTGCATGGATCACAAAATGCCATTAAAAAGGCCAGGGTGAGTTATCTGTCAACCAACCATGTTTGGGAAGGGAGAGAGAGGACAAAGTTAACCCAGCCATGGGAAGGTCCAAGCTTCCCAACCAGACCTTCCAGCAAATGAGGCTGGAATGAGGCTGTGAGTGCCACGTTGAACAGAAGGACGAGGCTCCTGCGAGTCCTTGCTCCGAGCCTGGCCTCTCTCTCACTGGCCTGACCCACATCAGGCATGGGACGTTCATGCTTACAGCTGCCCCTAATAAAACGCCTCTGGCATCTGCATGGAAGAGGGAGAGGCTCTGACCTATTTTTCCACTTGCATTCCCTGTGAAAATGTCCTAAATGTCGATGAGCTCCACTCTCTGCACAGCTTTAGAGAAAGAAGGAGCTGGCGCTTGGACACTAGCACAGGGAGGCAGGAGGGGCCTGTCAACACAAACCACCCTCCAGTGCTTTGTGAGGAGCACGGGAGCTTCCCAACATCATAAAAGGTGCTGTTTGACTGCTGTGGTTCACCTACCCTCTGGCACAGTCCTGCATGGAGCCATCTTCATTAAAAAAAAAATTAGGTACTGCCTAGAAAAATGCTTTGAAGTCTCTATTACCTGAATTAGAAGACAAAAGCAGGAACATAACAGCCAAGTTAACGCCGTCTCTCTCTGGCTGTGCAGTGCTTGCTTGAGCCTTTAGTCATGGAACAGTTTGGGGAAATGTTTTATTCTCTGAAATGTCGTCTGGTGGGGCCTTCATCCCCTTCTAGGTCAATTTATAGGGAGAAAACTACCAGCATGTGAGAATAGGAATCAGTGAGAGATTTCCAATCCAATTCTATTATAAATTGCAAAGAAGTAGAACATAGAGTAAACAGAAATATGAAGAATCATAACAAATCTTTAACTCTTTTTTTTTTTTACCAGTTTTAGGAAAATCAATTGTATAATATTTCACAAGTGTATGGAGAACAGTGCCTAAACCAACAATAGAACTCATGCTTAAATATTGGTTTGTTTCTATTTCGTCAAACAGGTGATGATTGAAGGTCTCTTGTCTGCAGCTATTTATTTTGGGAGGCACTGGGAAATCCTCAAGCCGCAGGATGGGATAACTTCAAAGCTCATTTGGTTGGAAATATATGACGGACTAGCAAGGGGGTGCAAAACGACCTTAATCACCAATTTGGAGGCAAGAAATTGCTGCAACTGTTAAAGAAAGATACTAGAAAGTTTCAAATCTCTCAGCTTTTAGACTAATCCTGGAAAGAAAACAGAGAGTCAGAGTCTCTCAAGCAGATGGTACCTGCTCAGCCGGGGTGCGTGGCAGAGAAGTGGGTGTTTCTGTGAGCTTTTGCCCTCTGTTCTGTCAAGACAACTTGGTGTCTCTGGAGTAGAAGAAAAACAGCCCAATGAGCACCGAGTCCATTAGCCTGGCCACCGAGTTTGTTCTTCTGCCTCACTGTAACCAGCAGCGCGAGTTCCCCAGGGAGATAAACTGCTCCAAAGCTGGAATTACACAGGCATTTTGGTAGAGCAGAACTACACCTTTGCTCATCCTGCCTGGGTTTATTGGATAATCAGAGACCCCCATGGTCATTGCAGTGTGTATCCTGGCCCCAAGCTTGTCCTTAAAGTACGCAGTTAGCATTGCTTGTACTGCCCAAGCCTGCTTGCTGCAGCTGAGAACTGAGCAGGCAGAGAGGGCTCGCCAGCTAAAGATAGTTTTCTCTCCTTGAGCCTTAAATAAAATAAAATTAAAGTCATGATCTCAGGGCAAAATAATGGGTATGCAGGAGTACATGCCATGGTACTCCTGAAAATGCTGTCTGTACTTTAAAATGCCATAGCTGGTCTAACCAAAGCAGGAAATTTCTTGTATTGATGAATATTATTGCAGGTGGTCTTTATATGGATTGTTCACAATTGGAGAGCAATAATGGAGAGTATGGTTTTTGCAAAGCAGATGATATGAGCAAGAGATGCCAGGGATAACAGGAAGGGCTTCTATAAATACATCAGCAGCAGGAGGAAGGCTAGGGAAAACACTGGTCCACTGCTGAGTGGAGAGGGTACCTTAATGATGGAGCATGCCGAGAAGGCAGAGTTACTAAATGGCTTCTTTACTGCTGAGGCTCGTCCCCATGAACTACAGAGCCCAGATATGAGAGATATAAGAGAGAGAACCAGGAGAGAGGAAGACTTTCCATTGGTCGAGGAGGATTGGATTAGGGATTATTTAAGCAAACTGGACACCCATAAATCTATGGGCCTCGATGGGATGCACCCAAGAGTGCTGAAGGAACTGTCAGGGGTTGTTGCTCAGCCTCTCTCCATCATCTTTGAGAGGTCCTGGAGAGCAGGGGAGGTGCCCGAGGACTGGAAGAGAGCCAACGTCACTCCAGTCTTCAAAAAGGGCAAGAGGGAGGAGCCGGGCAATTACAGGCCGGTCAGCCTCACCTTTGTCCCTGGAAAGGTGATGGAGCAGCTCATCCTAGAAAGCATCTCTAGGCATGTCAAGAAGGAGGTGATCAAGAGTAGTCAGCATGGATTCACCAAGGGGAAGTCATGTCTGACGAACCTAATAGCCTTCTATGATGAGATGACTGGCCAGCTGGACAAGGGGAGAGCCATGGGTTTTGTCTGCCTTGATTTCAGCAAGGCTTTCCACACTGTGTCCCATACTATCCTCATACGGAAGCTCCGGGAGAGTGGACTAGACGAGTACACAGTGAGGAGGATCGAGAACTGGCTGGATGGCAGAGCTCAGAGGGTGGTGATAAATGGAGCTGAGTCCAGTTGGAGGCCTGTGGCCAGTGGTGTCAGTACTGGGGGTCAGTGCTGGCCCCAGTGCTGTTCAACCTGTTCATCAATGACCTGCACGAGGGCACAGAGAGTACCCTGAGCAAGTCTGCAGATGACACCAAGCTGGGTGGAGTGGCTGTGCTCCAGAGGGCTGTGCTGCCATCCAGAGGGACCTGGACAGGCTGGTGAGTTGGGCAGAGAGGAACCTCATGAGGTTCAATAAGGACAAGTGCAGGGTCCTGCACCTGGGGAGGAATAACCCCAGGCACCAGTACAGATTAGGGGCTGACCTGCTGGAGAGCAGCTCTGCAGAGAAGGACCTGGGAGTCCTGGTTGACACCAAGTTAACCATGAGGCAGCAGTGCCCTCATGGCCAAGAAGGCCAATGGGATCCTGGCTGCATCAGGAGGATGTTGCCAGCAGGTCAAGGGAGGGGATCCTGCCCCTCTACTCAGCTCTGGAGTGAGGCTGCACTTCGAGTATTGGGGGCAGTTCTGGGCTCCCTGGGACAAGAGGGATGTGGAGCTCCTAGAGAGGGTCCAGAGGAGAGCAACCAAGATGATTAAGGAATTGGAACATCTCTCATATAAGGAGAGACCGAGTGAGTTGGGCCTGTTTAGCCTGGAAAAGAGAAGACTGAGAGGGGATCTGATCAAGATGTACAAAATACCTGAGGGGAGAATGGAGGGAGGAAGGGGCCAAACTCTCCTCAGTGGTGGCCAGTGACAGGACAAGCGGTAATGGGTGCAAGCTGCAACACAGGCAGTTCCATCTCCATGTGAGGAAGAACTTCTTTCCTGTGAGGATGCCAGAGCCCTGGCACAGGCTGCCCAGGGAGGCTGTGGAGTCTCCTTCTCTGGAGATCTTCCAGACCCGCCTGGATGCCGCCCTGTGCCCCGTGCTCTGGGTGTCCCTGCTGGAGCAGGGGGTTGGACTAGATGATCTCGAGAGGTCCCTGCCAACCTCAACCAGTCTGTGATTCAGTGAGGCTGTGAATATTGCCTTTGTTCTCTCTACTAATTTCCCTGGGAGCAGGATTTTTGTGCATACTCTGTATATGCCTGTGGTCAAGTAGGAGCACTCCTGAAGATGAGGTGAAGCAATTTTTTTTTTTTTTTAAGTGATTTTCATTCAAAATGCTGTTGACCCATCAGGAACTGTCTGTGCTTTCTTTTGGTGAAAAATAATTGTGAGAATGACAAGAGCAGAGTAGAGCTGTTTGTAATTTCTATATTTAGCACTTACAGAAAAAAAAGAAATACTGTAAGAAAACTAGGAAATTTAATTTTAAAATTGTACTTTCTGTGCTATTTTACAAGAACAAAAAGGTTCTTTTAAGCCTATACTCCTATTATAAGTATTTTGCACTCTGCTGCAGCAGATAACTTGCCCTGAGGAAACAAAAAGAAGTTTCCTAGGAAGTGTTCTCCTTTGCTTTCCAATGCAGGGTTGAAGGCAGCAGGAAGGAACTTTACCTTGAAGGAGGAGCCCCTCAGCATATTCTGATATGTTTCTTGAGATACTTATGGTGTTGTATCTAATCCTGGGTAGCTAACACAAGCAAAGCGAGGCCGTCAGAAACCCCGGGCACAGGATGGTACCACAGCCTTGGCAGCAGCATCACCGACTCAGCTCTCTGGGATTAGCTGCTTTTTCCAGCAGGGACAGGAGGGCAGTTGTCCGAATGCACGTCTCTAACAAGAAAGATAAATATGAATGTTAATTTTTCTTTCTGAAAAAGCTTTCTTCTCTTCTTGCCCTCTATAACAAATTAAAATGCAGTCAAGTACAGTCAGTACAAGTCAAGGGCAAGACAATGATTTGGGGTTTCTTTTTACCACTTAAGACACATTTTAAAGGTTTGTTTTCCTTTAAACTGTGTGTAAAAAGTTCTCAACTGTTTAATTCAAAATGAATCTCTCTAGCACCACTTAGTCTAGCGTTTTTGCATCAAGTAAGATGCTTGGTCAAGATCAAGTATAATACTTCCCCCTTGGCCCTTCCCTAGCGGCTCCAGGGCAATAGCTGTGTGTCAGTGATAAACACATATTTTTTTCCACGAGCTACTGAGGCTCGTGACTTCAGCAGCTCTCTCTATAACCTCCCTTGCGCCGAGGCGATGAGATCACCCAGCAGAAGTGCAGCTCGTTCATAAACACGCTGCCAAAGTGAACCCTGTTACATGCCTGGCGAGCAAACCGTGCAGCTCCCCGCCAGCCTCCACCGTCCTTCTTCCCCAGGAGGACCACGGGGATGTCCATAGGCACCCGATGCACTTAAAACCCAGGCAAAGAAGCAAAAGGAGAGGCAGCTGCTAGTGAATAATGAGAGTGTGAGTGTCCCCGGGTGGCTGTGGGAACGCTGAGGGATGACATCATTAGGATGAAAACTACTGTGATTGTCACGGGAGATGGCTGTGAGAGAAACAATAATAAAAAACAGCAGCTTCAGGATAAACTGAAAGGCTGGATTAAATTTCGATTTGCTCTAAATTCATCATATGCAGAATAACCTCACATTTTGGTTAAATGAGCTGCATTTCCTAGAGGCAGAGCTGCAGTGCAGCAGCTATGACAAGCCCTGCTTTGACTACCCCCAGACTAATTTATGCTTCATTTCTGCCTGCTGATTCTGAAGAGATGCAGGGATGGATGCATTAACATTGCCTCATTAACAACGGTGTTTTGTTTTGTTTTCCAGCTGGATGAGAGAAATGTTCGGCAGCAAAAACGCCACTTAGAGCAACTGCAGCTTCTCAGGAGCTTGTGTGTGTAGTTAAAACCACAAATCACAAAGTCAGCATCTCTGTCTTCTTTCAGTTAAACAGAATTCAGTAAATCCCACACAGTTGGACCATTATGTCTTTTTGCCCCACGAAACCACTTGCCCTTTTGCTTTGAGAGCCAGTATCAAGGGCCTGGTTCTGAACCCTGCTTGCTAGGGCAGGCACTAGGATCTCAAAACACATATCTGAAGCACAGGCTTCACGAGCACAGTGCTTTGTTCCTCCTACCACTAAATATTTCACCAACTGTTGTTCCAGTCTTATGTGTCTGCATACAGACTCCTGGATCTAACACATATACGGGATAGCACATGCTCTTATTTGCATGGCTGGTCTATGAGGCAAAACAACCTCAACAAGTAATTTTGAATGTGGTATATCTTTGCTTGAAATGCATCTGCACCAGGTTAGACCCCTGCAATTTTATCTCCATAAAAGCTGGCATGCAGGTTGATAGCTGCGTTCCAGCTGATAAGACTCAGACCAAGAACAGCCAGTCAAGAGGCCGGTCGCAGCCACCTACCCTCTGGCCTGCTTTCTTCCAAGCATGGATATGTTATAGTATGCAGAAATGAACTTCCTTTAAGTAAAAAGGAAGCAATATATGAATGTGTTGACAGCCACAGTCCTCATGCAAGTATGAACTGCCTGCACAAGCAGTACTGAAAAGAAACAAAGAAAAATTTTCTTATTTCTAATAACTGTTCCTCTGCAAGGAAAAACAACATTTTGGTTTGTTAGAGGAGGCTACATTCCCTACCCATTCAAGAAACCGGGACAATATCCAAACTATTTACATTTTTTTCTGACAATTGATTATTGATATCGATGTATAGAGAGAAGGGCAACCAGGATGATTAAGGGAATGGAACATCTCTCGTATGAAGAGAGGCTGAGTGAGTTGGGCCTGTTTTCTCTGGAGAAGAGACGGCTCAGAGGGGATATGATTAATATGTATAAGTTCAGGAAGGGAGAATGCAGGGAGGAAGGGGACAGGCTGTTCTCACTGGTGGCCAGCGATAGGACAAGGGGTAATGGCCACAAGCTGAAGCACAAGAAGTTCCATCTCCAGGTGAGGAGCAACTTCTTTACTGTGAGGGTGACAGAGCAGTGGAACAGGCTGCCCAGGGGGGTTGTGGAGTCTCCTACTCTGGAGGTCTTCAAAACCCGCCTGGATGCCACCCTGTGCCACATGCTGTAGGTGTGCCTGCTGGAGCAGGAAGGTTGGACTAGATGATCTCTAGAGGTCCCTTCCAACCTTAAATATTCTGTGAATCTGTGAATCTGTATTGCGCACCCATTTTGACAAACCAAAAACTTCTCATTCTGTTATGTGGTTTCCTTGACACAGAAATCGTTTTTGCCTGTTGAAGGTGACACCTCCTCCTTCAAGACACATCCTCCTTTAAAATACTAAGTTGCATCAAATGGGATTCATTCTTAATAGTCACTAGGTTCAGACTGTAAGGATTTTTTAAATTTTTTTTCTCCTTATTTTATAAGAACCTAAGAGAGAGTGTGAAGGGATATAGAGGGGAGTTATGAACAACAGTGATGTGCCTTGCACTGAAAGAGCACTGAGTATCTTGGAGATCCTGCCTTTCCTCCGATGGCACCTTTGGGATTCTGCCAGAAACAGGGAAGTTTATTCTGGAAGGACGAGAACCACCAACACTACTGGGGTTATCCTGCAGAGAGGGTGTCCTCGTCTCGAGCAGATACTTTATAAATAGGGTTGACACAGTACATGCTGGCCACATCTCTTGAGCCAAAGAGGCTCCTGGGTGGATGCACAATCCCTTTTAAAGATAAACATCCTTTCAAAATTTGCTTTTCTTTGGAAAAAAATCCTAATCTTGTTATGTCTCTAAGCTGAGCTCACATAAAAGAGAATTTTGCATAATACAGTGTAGTTAAAGTCTTTTCTATCAGGACACAGCAGCCCCAGCATTGTATACCAGGCAGCTAGCTCTGTCCTACAGTAGTCTAGACAGGGTGGGTTCTCAGTCTGCCCTTTACATATCATGTTTTTCATAAAAGTAGCTAATATCACTTAATGAGAACACTTTTATTCATACACAGCCTCTCTCAAGTGCTAGTCACATTAATGTTTGTTTAGGTTTTGTGTTTACTTGTTAGGAAAAAAATCCAGAATCATTACACATTCCCATGTATCCTGTTGTATAATCACTCCACTCACTCCAAGGTCTTCTCAGTTTAGGAGAGAAATCTGATACTAAGCTCTGATTAACTTCTCCCATTTTTTAATGCTATACAGTGAAGTCCTCTGCCAACCTGTATGAGCATTAACTCCATGTTTACTGTCACAGCAATAAACTTCCATGAGGCAAGCATAACAAATGAGGAGCTGTTAGGAAGACAAACATTGAATTACTACACTAAGATGTTTAAAAAACAATAGTACAAAAATCAGCCTGGCTGTTTCCTAAACTCTTAAATTAGGCTACGTTTTGTGTGACACGAAGTGCAAGAAGAGGGGATTCTATGGAAAATGCTTTGCTAGCTCTTGCTGGAAGGTAGTTTGTAAGTTCATCTAACAATTAATTCACTACTGATCTCACCACCTCAGTGACAGCATGAAAGCTATCGGTGCTTGGAGCAAAGTGAAAGCTATCCCCATGCAGCATAACCCACGAGATTCATACACTTCAGATTTGAAAATCAAGCAGGATAATGTGTAATAATAGCACATGAGCACATACACCTACCTGCTTTACAGAATTCATATTAAGTGATCCCCAAACCTGACCTTTAACAGTGATTTATAAGCAAAAATAAGGTTTCAGAAGTAATGCTGTAAAGCCACTGCCTGTTTATGACATCAAATTAATTGATGATACAATTATTGCAGACCCAAGCGTTTTGGAGGCTTCTAGAACAGTTTTTGCTTGACGTTATATCTGGCAATTAGTGGTAAATTGTCGGTGAGGTTTTTAATCTGCTAACGTTCAGCTAAGGGCAGGCAGCCAGCGCCACACTCAGTGGAGTTTTCCATCTGCCCGAGCTTTGCAGCATTATCAGGAACAGTGTTATTTCAACTGTGAAAAAAACGGGAACAAAAGAAAGGAGTTTGATTGTACAGATTTCAGTGGCTCGTTCATCTGGCAAAGATCAGCTAAAGACATTGCCTGGCTTTTCCTATGTCCAACTTTGAAACACACACACACACACACACACACACACACAGGCGGAGCAAGCTGACGTTCTTCCTTCGCCTGGTTCTCTCCATGGAGTTCCAAGCCAGGAGACATCCCCGAGCCCCTGTTTTGAACCCGAGATGAGGAATGAAGATTTTAGTGTGAGGTCTCGGAGGGCCCATTCCACCATGCTAGCAATAACAGCGTGTGGGAAGAGGGAATGAACATGAAAGGCAAAACAAAGGTCTGCGTGTCCCTTAACTTATAAAGCTAAGCTTAGCACACTAAGGGTTCATCTCCATCCCAGGAACCTGGATCTCAATGTAGTTAGTGGATTTGCAGCTACATTTGACCTTTTATGAAGCACATCTCGTCCCAAGGTCTTCATGAAGGAAGTTGGCTTCATAATCTCCTTTTTGCAGGTAGGGTGGTCTTGCCAGAGTTCAAGCACTGTCCTTATGGCAGACTGCCAGCTGCTATCCAAATGATCTGATTTCCCAGAGCAAAATCCAGTAGGCAACACCGCCCTGTATGAAACACAAGTCAGGGGTGTTTTGTGTGGAGAGAAGTGACTGAGAAACACCCATATGGGCTAGGTGGACACAAATAGGCTCTGCTGCTACTGCAGCACAGGAACAGCCTATTTCCTTTGCCCCTGCCTTTGTTTGCACCCAGACTAAATGTATATGGCTGATATCATTAAAACAAGGGAGCAGAGCAGGTTTCGTTAGAGTGGAGAAAAGATGCAAACTGGGAGCATTACTTAGTTATCACCAAACATATTTATTCAAGCACCCCCTTGGCTGCTGAACAACAGTGAACTGTGACAAACCTACCATTTTTCCATGTCAAGTGAAAAAATGTGTCATGCAAAAGCAAAGTGGGGCAGGCTGTAAAATGGAGAAAAGATCATTTCAGCTGAATTTCCAGTGCTTTGATAAGAACATGCTCCTGCTGCCTCTCCTTCCCTATCAACACTGACAATTTTTTTCCCCAAAGTGACTGAATACTGCCAGTTAGAATAGCCTTTATCTGGGGTTTTATGTAGAAAAGCTGAAGTGCTGACTCACAGGTCTGCAGGTCTCATCAGAAGTTACTGTTCATCAGTGCCCAGCTCCTGGATGCAGGCCCTGAGGACAAGGCCAGCCGCAGGAGGAGGCATGAGGGTGGCAACACACAGAGCTTACTATTCTAGCCAGTGTTATTTTCATACACACTCCTCTCTCAGAGGATTTAGGCATTCATTTTTGCCTGATACGGTGTAAGAAAATATGAGGATAATGTAAGTTTCACAGGTCAGGATTTAAAAGCTTCAATCTAAATGAGTAATCCTACATCTTATGTAAACATCCATTAGTTAGATATCAGATACAGAATTCAAAAACTCTACTATATATTTAAATCATTTTGTAGTTCAGAGTCTTGCATTCTTTGACAGATACATCCTAGACACTCCTTTACTAGACCAGAGCTAAGATCCAGGTAGTAGCAGTCACAGAAAGATGGAAACAATGCCCTGCATGTGAACATTTGAAAAAGAAATACATATATAATTCAATCTCATTTCTATAAAAATCAAACATTTTGTTGCAATTTCCAAGCTATTGACAAAAGGGGGACAACTGCAGATTTTCAAAACACGGGTCTAGGATGACAAAACCTGACCAGGTTTTCCCTTTTCTAGGGAAAAAGGGAGAGCTGGAAATCCAGGCTGTACAGTCAGCCAACATACTGGTTTACAGCCGCCCTATACCAGCCATATCTAATTTAGCAAAATCTCTCTCTGACAACCTTAGCCACAGATAGTTACTGATACAGAAAGAGCTTTTCCAAGGGAAAGCAAGCACAAGGGTGCACAGTGTTCATGGAAATGACTCTGCTGACAAGCACTTTTCAATACAGCTTCTCCCTCTATGACTCTGGTAGGCCTGATTTACTCCTCCACCTCCGGCTTTAAAGAGAAAACCAGCACCAGGAGAGATGGACACAACATTCACAAAAAGGCTACAGGCATTTTGCTGGCTTGCTGCAACTGAATTCAGCTTCCTCTAGCAGGCACGTGCGGCTGTATTCTGCTGGGCATCTCCAGCATGGCTGATTTACAGCTGGAAAAGCAGAGCTTGCTGCCTCTCCTACTTGGGAGATAAAATCTAATTCAAGGGATGTCCCAGTACTGTTCCTTGGCAATTAATTTCCTCAGTGTTTCAAACTGAACAAAAGCATGCTTTCATGTTCAGACTGTTTTATTTGTTTCATGCTGCTTCTCTCCAGAAGAACTGCAATTTTGTGCAATGCTGAATTTCTGTTTGAAAGGGCACAAGAGGATTAACTAATTTAAGGTGAAGAAATTCTCAAGGTGGAAGTTCTTGTATTTCTATGGCCAGTAGAAATTAGATGGTAAAATAAAGCTTATTTTGAATTTGAAGGCTTTGAATCACTAGAAACAGATTTACTTTTCAGAAGATTAATTTTAAGAAAATGAATCTATATCTCTTTGTGTGGATTTTTAATTGTCAGTTTAGTGTAGTCAGACTTGCACAAAAACAAGCTGTGCATTCCATACCAGCTAAGCATGAGCCATTTATACCTAAAATAGAAGTTTTCAAAAGCAAATATGAGCTAAGGAAGCCAACCAGGATCAATCAAGAATAAAACCCAGCAAGGGTTTCCACGCTCCAGATGCACAGCTTGAGCTTCCCCCTTTCCAGCCCCAGACACTGACAAACAGAAGGACAACACAAAAACAGAGCACCTTAATGTGTCACTTCTGAACATACTAAACATGCCAAACATATTCCCTCAAGGAAAGCATGTATTTGCATGGAGGGCAAGGGAAAAGAGAGTGACAGGGCTTCTGGCATATGCATCACAGCTCCTGCTGCAAGAGATGTAGCTCCTACAATACCAACAGCAGCAGGCATTTTTTCTCCCTGCTGGCTGGGTGTTTGCTCACATCTTTTCCATGTTTTTTATGAGTGGCCTTCCACTTTGCTCTCTATCTTTCCTGCTCATCCAAGTCTTCCTTCCTCTTCTTTCTTTGCTGCCCATAATTAATTCTTCACACACCCCTGCCATCAAGTTCATTGGAGTTCCCAACAAATGTGGAATGCCCAGGACTTGTCCATCACTGTTCAGTCACTCGAGTTCACGCTGTGACCCTCAGAGTGTCCAGGGCCCTGTAGAGGGGCAGGCCAGCAGGTGGCTGCATTCGAGCTCATGACCATTGAGGAGAGCAGAGCTAACAGCAGAGGTGCTTCACACCGACCCTGGGCCTGCTTGTAGGGACCACAGCTTCTGACAGCAACACCCCACACACACCCAGCCCCACTCTAGCACTGCCAACATAGAGCTGCATGGCACAGCCTTCATGTGCCATCCCGTAAAACCTAGGGAATAGCCAGGCGCTCACCCGCCCTGAGGTGACCTTCTCAGACACCTTCTGCTCATCTTTCTTCTTCTTCCAGGTGAAACTCAAGCTTTTCTCTCTCACCTTTAAGAAATTTGCACCCATCTCCTCATTCACTGCCACTCTTCCAAATGATTCCTCTGTTTCCATCTGAACTTCCTCCTGCTATCAGCACCACAATAATCATTTCTGGTGCTTTGATTGTAGCACAGCAGATCTTCACTGCTAATTAAAGGACATCACTGGGCCTTGATCATTCATGTTGCTGAACTGTTAGTTCTTTCCCTGGCTCTGCTTTAGACTGATCTTCTATAAAACTGTTATTCTTAATATGGACTAGGCCTAAGCAGGACCTCCTTGCGAAGAGGAATCAAACTGGTCCCTGCCATATTATTTTACAGAATATTGATAACCTAAACATGCACACTACATGGCACTACAAGAGTGATGAAAGCCAAAGAGAACGAGTGTGGTAAAACCCTCAAGAGATGCAATTATATTACCGCATTTCTCATTTACTAGTTTCATATCTGTTTACAGGAGCTGAGAATGAGCAAGAGCAAACGGCCTGTGGAGACATCTGCAGCAACATTCTGTGGAAATTAAGCAGAAGAAATTGTGAAGTCTAGACTTCTTGTTGGACAAGTTCAGAGGCCATATACTCCAAAGCCAGACACATAATTTAAGTATGCAGACTTACCAAAACATATAATTAATGATGTTCACTCTTGAATTTTTCAGTAGACTTACAGATTTCTTTCGTATTAAATATACCCAAAACATGCAAGAAGATATTCTAAACAAAGAAAAGTAGTTATAATCAACACAGACTGTGAACAGATCATGAGTGAGTTTGAGGGAGGCCTAGGTGCAAGTTTTTTAAGCCTTATGGAAACATATTCTCTTCAGAACATAACTAAAGCTATTTCGGAAATATGTACAACCAGGAAATGTAATTCTAGACCTTAAAACATGTTTAGTCAGTTGATCCAGTTGCTTCCAAGCCATGGCTCTTTAACGCTGAATTTGCTAAAGAGAACCCTGCTCAGATAAATAGCTGTCACAGACAGTCATGCACAGCAGAATACTACAAAAATGCAGTAAAGCTTGCAAAGCCTCTGTTCAGACAACACACAGAGCTGCTTCCTCTTCAGCTGGGAGCAACTTTCCAAAGCAAAGCACTAAGCACCAAGGTCACAGCAGTGCGCCAAGCACTAAGGTCACAGCCCTGAGGATGATTTAGGTTGGGAGAGAGACCTGAAGGGAACGTGGGATCACACCCTGCTCACCACAGGCCACCAAGACGCGGTTGTTCAAGGCTTGTCCATGAGACCTTCATTTATCTCCAAGCATGGACACCCTCTAGCCTCTCCAGGATACCTGATCCAGTGGTTGACCATCATCATGGAGGAAAAAGAAGACCCTAATATCTAATTATTATTATTGCCCCTAATATCTAATCAGAATTTCTCCTTGCTGCAGTTTGTGTCCACTCTGCCTC
The DNA here is from genome assembly GCF_003342845.1 of Nothoprocta perdicaria. NCBI lineage: Eukaryota > Metazoa > Chordata > Aves > Tinamiformes > Tinamidae > Nothoprocta > Nothoprocta perdicaria. The sequence goes on from NW_020456287.1 coordinate 1,603,105, forward strand.
TTGCCTTTTCACTGTGCACCACCAAGAGCCTGGCACTGCCATCACTGTATCCCATCATTATGGGGCTGTAGGCAGCAGTAAGACTCACCTCAGCCTTCCCTTCTTAACACCAACCAAACCCAGCACTCCCACACGCTCCTTATTCACCATGTGCCCCACCTTTGTGACCCTCCAGGACACCAATGTATTCCTTGCCCTGGGGAGCCCAAAACTGGATGCAGGACTCCAGACGTGGTCTCACTAATGCTCCAAGAGGGGAGGGAAGTGTCACTTCCTTGATTTGCTACTTGCACTGGTGCTAATGCAGCCCAGTGGTCCTCCTTGCCCCAGGGCATGCTGATCACTCAGGGACAACGGGTGTCCCTAGGTCCTTGTTGGCTGTGGTGCTTCCCAGAGAGCTTCCTCAGCTCCCGGGGGTCACTGCGCATGTGCCTCCAGTGAACTTCATGTTCACGTCAGCCCCTTTCCTCACTTGTTAAATCCCTCTGGAGAGCAGCCTTCCCATCCACATAGCAGCTATTCCCGACATTTGGGATCATCTGCAAACTGCCAGAGAGCTCCCTCTCTTCCATCATCCAGGTTGTTAACAGAGATGTCACAGAGATTCGGGCCCAGCACTGAGCCCTAAGGGACGTCACTAGTAACCAGCCCCCGGATGGTCTTCATCCTGTTCATCCTTTGGAGCCCAACTGTCCAAGGTGGTTCTTCTCCCATCTGGTTGCCCACCAGTGCAAACCACAACTCTCCAGACTCCCATTTCAGAGTAAATTTCCATGCATTCAAGCCACTCCTGTGTGTACAATTCCTCCTCATTCCTCTTCCCAGCCTGTCCTCCTGAGACAGCCTGCATGCATTCATTACAGCATTCTAGTCATGCAAACCGTGTCCATAACCCCAGTGAGTTCACAACTCTGCAACTGCCTATGAATTTTTAATCCTTCCTGTTTGCTTCCCACAGTGTGGGTATTTCATGGTCAGGCACTTGAGGCTGACTTCAGTCATGCGGCCTTCACAGGGAACCTCTTCCATTATGTTGCCCTCTAGACACATCGTTACCAGCCCCACACATCTACACTCAAGATACACCCCCGCTAAGTCATTGGTGCCCATTTCAATCAGCAACAAAGGGCACAATTCAGGGGGCCCATAAGCCTTAACAGAGTCTTCATAGTACCCTAGATCTGAGTCCCTGACAGGCAACAAATGTTCCAGGAAATCAAGCCAGCTTGGCAGACTAGCGCTATGCCTCCATCCCACACACAAGGGAGCCTCCAGCCACCTCCACCCACTGCTTCATCCTCCATCTCACACTTGATTCAGGCTCTGGTGTCTCCGGAGCCTCCCCTGGCAGCGCTTGCTCTTCCTTGGCTGTTGCCATGGCACTAATACCTATCCTGCACAAGCACATCTGCAGGCAGAGATGCCTTCCATTGCCAGCAGCTTCCAGCCTTCCTGATCTTGGCAGTCTCTCATCTGAGTGCAGTCTCCAGCTGTCCCTCCTTCCATGCAATGTGGGGACAGCCCTCTTGTAATCCATGCAGAGATACTGTCAATCTTCTGTTGATCCTCACTGGAGCTCTGCTCACCTGCTGCAGCCCAGCACCTCAGCCACAGTAAAGCCGAAGAGATGAGGCCACCACCATGGTCTGCTCCAGGCTTGGGGAGAAGCACCAGGTGTTTCTTGCTGCCCAGGTTTTGCCACCTGCTCTGGAGCAATGTGTGGGTTGAGGCCTCCAGTGTGCCAGGCATGATCCCTCCAACCATTGTGGCCCAACGTGCCTTGCTCTGCATCGCTGCACCCTCTCCAGCAGTCTCAACTGGTGTCAGGTCCCTTCTGTACCCTCTTCCACACTAACTGCTCCATGAACTGCCAAGCCCCTGCTAGACACCCCATGTCACAGCAGTCTTGTAGTGTTTTAAGTCCTATAGGCAGAGATGTAGACGCAATACAATAAAAAATGGAAACCTTTATTTGAGTGTAAACTCATCATTTCTTACCCACTATAGCTATAAATAGTTCCTCTCCCCAAAACAGCAAAGCTGTTTTACTGTTTCTTACACACAAATCCCTTGTTTTTTGAAAATTGGTGTTCTCTCCAGTACAAGCACAGGGGCATTTATCAGCATGCAGAAGGCAGGTCAAATACTGCTCTTCTTCCAGATAGCCCTTAATCTCAAAAACATAGCGCAGTTTTATGACACATCCTGGGAAAAGGTTCTAAGACAATAATACAGAGAATGTGTTCCACAAAAAAAAACCCCAAACGACATTCATTAAACCTCCCCTCTTTCCAAGCTGTTTCTTTAAATACAAGTAGAGGAAATAAGTGAAGAAGCTGGGAAAATTATAAGTCACCATTCCCAGTCTGTAATTCTGCTTTTCTGAAGAGAAAAACACATTACTTCTTCTCTTGAACCACTGGATTTCAGGTGCATAGATGAGGAAAGTCAGAATTTGTCACCACAGTGTTTATTTCTGACCCAAATCTGACACTGCACTACAGTTTCTGCCTCTCTAGGAGCTTTCCACCTTCAGCGCTACTGGAACAGAAAACCTGCCGATTTTTGGGCAAATGTTCAAATCTACAAAAGATTTTGGCATTACTGCAAATATAGAGATATCTGAATCAACACTTTTCTGCTGAATATTGTAATATTAACTCAGAGAAATGACTCTTAGCTCTGTTTGCCAAAGGATCTTCCATGGTAGCAAGGTCATTTTCAAAGTGAGACCTAATCTGCAAGACTAGATCTGCTTTAGCTGACCAGGAGAATTTCCACGTTTGCAGGTCGAGGTGCAGGCACCTGCCACATAACAACTCCATTTCAGGGCTGAACTCAGACATCCCCTGGTTACTGTTGGTGTGGAATATGATAAAAGCCCATGGTGTCCACTGCAGTAGCACCTCTGTCCAGGTGATGAAGAACAGGACCCCAGCAAGGTAAGCATGGATACAGCTTGTCAAATTGTAGAGAAAGGAGTTTATTTCCCCCCTGCAGGAAATATTTTGCATCTGAATGCACATGTGCAAAGAATGATATTTTTGTGCTCTCCTTATTAAAATTACTTTTTCCAGTGCAGTCTCACATCTCACAAGGCTCCTTCAACAGCCAATCTGTCACTTCATTGAATGCTCCTTTCTGTGTAACTGCCCTGTGCTGCAGATGATGCACAAGTTCTGCAATGTTCTTGTAGCCATCCACATCTAGAGAACCTACAGACTGGCAGCCTACCAAAACTGAAAATTGTGACTGTGCTGTGTTTGGAAGAAGAGTATCACTTGCCTCTAGCTTTGTTTCTTCAAGTGACAGAACAGAAAAGAACCTTCAGAGGTCACCAAACCCATCCCTGTTCTCCAGGTCATCTGACCGTGTCTCTCCTTATTACCATTCTCTTCTGAGTTAGAAACAGAGCTAACTCTGGTAATCACCAGTCCTTCCACAGTTGTATATTATTTTATAACACCAACATATGTATGTATTGTTATAACAGCTAGTTATAGACAACTGGAGAGTATTTATTTCTACATAAGGGTTGTAAATAATTAGCAGAGCACCACTGACAGCTACAGGGCTATACTGGAGAGTGGGAGAGAAACTGTGAGCAGAAAAGAGGAGGCAGGGAAGAAATACAAGAAAATGAGAAGGAAAAGTATGCAGTTCATGGAACTAGGGTTCCTGAGGACTTCACGGAGCAGAGGAGGCAACCTTAGCAAATCAGAGGCACCTTATGCATACATGTAAAACCTTGTACTCTAATGCTGTAAATGGATGGACATTTTTGCAAGAGTGTTGCACTGCATTAACCTCAAAAAGCCTCAGCCACGTAATTAGGAATAGCAACCATGGTGTCACAAACATACCAGCAATGAATATTAAGTAAACCAGAATGGTCCTGGTGATGTAATAACCACAGAAAATACCAACAGGCAAAATTAAACTACTTCAATCCACAGGGATGAGAAATTGTTGGAAAGTACATAGCCTTTATGAAAATACTATTAAAAACACAACAGCCAAACAATCCAAGAAAATATCTCAAGGTCTTTGAAGTCTTAATATTATCAATATAGTTTAAACAAAAGGCTGAATACAACAATTCACCTGATTACCTGTTTCGGTCATCATTTCTCCTTTGGCTTCCTCGGCCCTGTCCCTATTTCTACACGCCATGTGAACTGTGCCACCTGGTGGCTTTCAACAAGAAACACGGTTGACAATTTTTGGCTAAATGTGCACGGCGGGGAGGATGTGAGCAAGGAGATGGACGAGGTGATCTCCTATCCGCAGTTTTTGCATGTGCTGAGCAGGCAGGAGGGGAGCGGTGGCTCCTCGTCAGGGCTGCTGCAGCCCAGCTCTGTGCAGCCCTCGGGGCTCCCGTGACCCTGCAGAGCTGGGAGCGAGGACCCAGCACCCAGGTTTGCCAGGCAAACCACTACACAAACGGGACACACCAAGGATCCCAAGGTCGGCCAAAGTGCTCAAGCAAAGGTATTTTAAACAAAACATTCAGCACTCGATAAGTGAACTAGCAAAGACAATTGAAATATTTCTGCTTGGCTCTGGTCACTGCAAAGGGAGATAGAGGGACAATGTGTCCCTCCTGGGGCAGGGAGGTTGGACTAGATGATCTCCAGAAGTCCCTTCCAACCTCAACCATCCTGTGATTCTGTGACTGTGTGAGAAGGTAACTGCTGTAAGAGGCTTCCAAACCATGGCTGTGTGTAGCCGTTGCAGCGTACACACCGTCTGCTCAAGCCAACTTCTGTCAAGTTGGCATGTCATGTTTAATGTAGATGAAATACTAGGCCTGCACTAGAATTAAAGCAAAGAAAACTGTATGATAAAAGCTTCTTATGCTGTATGGCCAACAACTGTAAAGGGTTGAAGGGTTGAATAACAAGTTATTTGAATAGTTATGTAAAAATGGGAATAAAAGACCAGATATCAGATTTATTTTCAGTAATGGCAGAGGATGTGATGAGAACCATGGTCACAAGCTGCAGTTTGGGAGGTACAGGTCGAGTTTGCGCTGGGAGATGAGGGCAGCATTTCATCCGGTTGTCTCAGAGGTGCTGTGGAATTTCCATCCCTGGCGAGCTATCAAAATCCAGCTAGACAAAGCTACTGCTGATTTGATCTAGTGTTGGCAACAGTCCTGCTTCGAGCAGGATGTCGGACAAGATGACCTCTAGAGGTCACTTCCAACCAATATTTCAATGAAAAGAATATGCAGGACATATTCTGCATATTCCTCTCACAGAACTGGACATCTATCGTTGATTTGTGGCTTAGGAAAACTGAAGAAAGCCTTCAAAAACAGGACTAATGTGCAGGTAGGTATGCTCTTTTATTTCTATACTGTTCTCTAATCATAACAAAGATTTTTTTAAATGTTTGAATCATAGGAATACATGTACATTTTACTTGCACGTCTTTTTAAGAGTGTTCTTAGTTTCTTAGCACTCTTCTAATGCTCAGAAATTAAATATAAGAACTATTAAGTGTACCCCAGCAAGAGAGCTACAATAACCTAGCAATATGGTACACGAGAGCATTCATCCATGTGCTACACAGGCCAATTTGGGGATTTTTCCACTGAACCCCATTATAGCAATATCCTTAGCATGCAGCTGGCAGGGGGATACAAGCCAGGAGGATGCTCTGAAAATCCCAACAAGCTGTGAATCGTTCACCACACTGAATGAGTTGGTTAGGTTACTAATGCTGAATGCACAGCTGTAGTCAGCAAGGGGAAACTCCTCAGCCTGGGATATCGATACACATGATAGTAATTGATTTTTAGTACAAGTTTCCCTCTTCTGGGAACACAGGTTTGTGTTATAAATGTGCTGGGCATGAAAGAGACTATATACAGACAGGCCCTGAATGTATACATGTCTTTGCCCCAGGGAGCTTAGATTTCAGGAGTAAGAAAGAAAACAAGCATCAGGAGGGGCAGTGGCGTTCAGGGCTTGCATGTCTGCTCACTTCTCACGGTAAGTGGAAAGGAAGGCTTTAATTAGAGACCTAAGTGCATTTGCAGATGTTCAGAGAACTATTTGCAAAGCACATGGCACTGCAGAGAAGACAATACAAGCCATGTGTACCTGTGAACATTTAATAAATGAGTAGCCTTCAGGCTTACTGGGAGCCAGTTATTTAGTCCACGTTGAGATGTGTCCTGCCAACAGAGGTGGTTTTGACTCTGAATAGGATTCCCTTTTCTTACTGTTAAGAACACAGAGCAGTTGTGGTATGATGCACTGCCAGGAAAGGCTTTTCCATAGTAAATATCTGAAGTTGCTGAAATTTAAATAGCACATGTGAACCATAGAGTCGTTGGGATAGGGCTGTATCAAAATGGAATTTACAGTTCATAAGAAAGAGGAAAGCACAAATGTGCAATACCCGTAAGACATTGATTCTCAGGAAAGCTGAACTCAGGCTAGAGAAGGTTACAGCTCAAAGCTGCAGTGATTTACAAAGCTGTGCAGTGCTTGAAAAAGCCAATGTAAAGTGATATACCAATGTGGCCATATGTCAAGCTATATTGACTTGGATATTCTTTTGTTGAGTTTGAATTCCTTATTTTCTTGTCATGATGTGCTTGAAGTGATTTAACTAGGAGCTAGAGTTCTCATAGCTGTCAGGAAGTTCCAGAGTGGCCCTCTAAGTCCACAGGGCCTGGACTTAGTCAAGAATACACTGATAATCATTTAACCTGATATCTATAGCAGTTCCCTTGAAGAGTATCAGAGAGGCAGCTTGAGCCCAAGAACATCTTTTGGTCTCCAAATACTAGCCACAGCGACCAAACCTCAGAAACATAGTCATCTTGAAAGCATGCATAACCTGACAGACCTACTTGTGACAGAACAAAGCAACTCTGTGTAAAACAGCTATAATGGCAGTACTCTGAACTTGAAATCATCTGTGGCTTCAGAACCAACAGGGATCTTCAATTCCAAAAATTTTAAATTAGTTGAAGTTAACCATGCCCAAACTCTCCTTCCTAAGGCACTTCCTAGAGCCTAGGCAGGCCAAAGGAGCCCCACAAGCTCCTCTCTTTTATTCCGCATGCCAAAACTCTTGTCATTCTTGCACCACAGGAATTATTTTGGTAACTCTGAAAACCTGAAAAGGATTATGTTTACCTTTACATACTAGCTAGTTACAGCTCATTCTTCCTTAGAGACAGCAATAGAAGAAAATATTGCATGCACTCAGTTAAGGGACCTAAACTCCAGATTACTGTTGTTAAGATCAAGCACAACTTTGATTCTTTTATATCCACCCACCTCAGTTTAGCAAAGTCAATTGCATTTTTTGATCCTATAACACAATTGGAAGTCCTTCAAAACAGTTTAAATCCTGCCAGGCTGCTACTTGCACTGAATCAGCCTTAAAGGGAGCTTGATCCATCACTGAGATCTCTAGATGCCCCTATAACTTACAAAGTATTGGTAATCTTGCATTTGAGAAAAAAAATGTAGATTTCTCCACTTTTTTGTTTGTTCTCTCTTTATTTCCAGTTTTCACCCTACCATGCTTAAAGCTCCAATATGTATCACCAGCCCTGTAAAACAACCCTTGGATGCTACTTATAAGGAAGCACATGCATCTTCAACACCTCTACTAGGAGGCCAAATTCGCCTCCATTTCTCTCTTCTGCAAGGGGTTACGAGCACTCTGGCTCCTCTGTCTTTGCCAGGTCTTTGGCCACGACCTTGCCAATGCTGCTCGTGGCTCTGGTGACCAAGAAGGGCTATTCAGCCATGTCCACATCGATACCCGTGGGGCTGAAGTGTGTGGACACCGATGCGTAGCTGATCCTGAACAAGTCAGAAGAAACTCGTGAGAAGCACAGTATATCACACATCCATTAAAATAAAATTAATTAATTAATTAAATTAATTAATTAAAGGTGGGGAAGGTTTGCAAAGTGCTTCTTGATGCTGCCCAGTAAACTTGACAGGATTCAGCTTCCATGGGGAGTCCCTCAGTATAGGAGGGACGTGGAGCTTCTGGAGAGGGTCCAGAGAAGGGCAACCAGGATGATTAAGGGAATGGAACATCTCTCGTATGAAGAGAGGCTGAGTGAGCTGGGCCTGTTTTCTCTGGAGAAGAGACGGCTCAGAGGGGATCTGATTAATATGTATAAGTTCAGGAAGGGAGAATGCAGGGAGGAAGGGGACAGGCTGTTCTCACTGGTGGCCAGCGATAGGACGAGGGGTAATGGCCACAAGCTGAAACATAAGAAGTTCCGTCTCCAGGTGAGGAGCAACTTCTTTCCTGTTAGGGTGACAGAGCAGTGGAACAGGCTGCCCACGGAGGTTGTGGAGTCTCCTGCTCTGGAGGTCTTCAAAACCCGCCTGGATGCCACCCTGTGCCACATGCTGTAGGTGTGCCTGCTTGAGCAGGAAGGTTGGACTAGATGATCTCTAGAGGTCCCTTCCAACCTTAAATATTCTGTGAATCTGTGATTCTGTGAATCTGTGGGAGTGAGGGACACATCCGTGAGCAGCAGCTTTCAGAAATAAGGCTTTAAAATCCACCTTTCCTGGCATATGTGTATGGGGGAGGGGGTGTGTTCCCTTAAAAACAAAAGTGAGAAAGATTAAAAATGGTTAAATTAAACTCTGTCCCTCTCATCCCCCAGTGCCATCGGTACTTCGTGCACCCCCGCAGCCCCTTCACTAACCACGGCCAGGCGGTACCAGGACATGGTGCCGCCTCTGCTGCTGCCACTACAGCCATGGCAGCCCCACTTCTGCCCTTATATAAAGGTGCCCACTTGTTAGAGAAGGGCCCAGGAGGAGGGAGGGCGCCCACAGGGTGCCGCCATTACAGGGCGGCCGCCTGCCCACCTTTGCAGTGGGCTGGAGATGACGGCGCTTCTTCCCGGAGCCCTTGGGGCCTTCGGCTTCCTTCCCTCTCTGCCTCTCCCTTTGGTTCACTTCCTTCTTAACCAGCCAGCAAGGAAAAGGATCTGTGTGGAGCTGCCTGATCCGGGGCGATGGCACTAGTTTGGTCACACTTTGTCTTCACCCCAGCGCCATCACATTCCCTCACGGCCCATGGCTGCCTCATTCCAGCCACAGCCCGGCCTGGTGCCTCTCTGGCGCATTTTAACCCTAAGGAAATTGCCATTATAGGTATAACTATATTTATGAACACACTAAAGGAATGTAGAATTAGGGAGCTCAGTTTGGAGAAGTTACATGAATTCATGGTGGTGAAAGAAAGGAGGGACTCTGCCTTTTCTTGACCATATTTATGGTAGTCTGACCTGCTTTTTGCAGCATTTAAGGATGTTGCTCAAGTCTCCCACTTAGAGAGATGCCTAAATATCAGGTTCTAACCCAAGAGGTGGTTCCCATCATGGAGCTGCAGCTTTGGAGCTCAGCACTGCCTGCATGTCCTAGGTGCTTTGTGTGAAATGAGGTTTCCCAGAGCGCAAAAGGTCACATTTTCACAAAGGTGTCTTCTGCTGTGCCCTGATTGTCCAGCTAAAGCATTTGCAAATCTGAAAATGCTTGTTCTTCATATTAAAACATTTGAATTTATTTGAACACTCACAACCCTGGGTCATTTTTATTTAGTTCTTGCAAATAGCTAGGACTTCTTGCCTAAAGTGTTTCTAAATAATTCAGCCTGATTTTAATGCTCAAAATGAAGACTTCTGGCCCAGAAAGGAACAGCTTGGCAATAGTGTGAGTGACACCATGTTATTTCCTGTAATGGAAAATGAATGGCAACCTAAACTACAGCTACATCCTATGATATCTTTAAGTATATAATTGTAAGCAATATGGAAGTAGTTCTGTGATCATCACCTACCAAGTGCAATTTGCAACCCAAACTGTACAGCCTAGGCTGCTGTAATAATGTTACATAAGGACATTCAGAGCAGATGTTCAGCTTCTGTGAGTCCTGTGCTTCATCTTCAATAAGACTCCCTGAATCCCCTATCCTCATATCTCTTTAGTTCCTCCCTTGCCTTACAGTCTGCATAAATCTGCCCGGTTACTCTCCTCCAGAACCAGGTCTGGGAAAACCCAAAACACGTGAAAACCAGAAAGTAATGGGACCATGATGCCTGCCCATATTAATATCCAGTCACAAAAGTGCAGCACTGCCCCACATTTTAATGCTAGTTAGGAACTGTCCTCACCTTGGTTGTGTAGCCTTGAGCACACCTTGGGATGCTGTTACTAGACCAGTAACGTACCATGGTTGCTTACCCTGCAGAATTAGCTGCCTTCTTTACAGCAGATATGCTTCCAAATGGAAAAACATCAACAAGTCCCAAGCACATCAAAAAAACAATCAAAGTGCCTGTGAGTAAATGCAATCAGCCAGGTCATGCTTTATTCTTTTGTTTCTTACGTTACCCTGGTTATTTGTAGGCACTCGGACTATAGCTTAGTACAAAGCAAAAATGAGCAACAGCTCTGATGTGTTTTGCTTACCATTCCAGTCCAGGTTCTCACAGACCAGGAATACATCCCTGCAGTTGTTAGATCTCTCTGAAGGTAAATAGGGAGTATGCAGAGACAGGGTGCTGCCTTCCTTGCAGCCTAAAACGTTCAGCTTGATACCGGGTAGAACACAACTGAGATACATTAACCACCAATATGAGTAAACAGGCAAAGGCTGTCCATGAGTCAGACACAAATATAAGACATCCAGACAATGGAGGTAGTTTATAATAATTTGGCTTTAAGCGGTAATGAGAAATGATAGCATATTACTTGCATTATTTAACACTGGAGTCTCAGGGAAGATATGACTTGCAGGAAAAGATTTGAATGTAGAGGGGGGTCAAGCATCACTCTGGTATATATACAAAATCCTCTACGGTTAACATATAAATACAATAGTACCATTACTGTGGTGCTAGCCAGACCCTTCTAACAAATGCCATTTCCAAGAAATATTATCAGCATGGAGAAATGCTCTTGACGTGGTAGTGTCACAATGCCCAAACACATGGAGCTGAAAGATGTTTGCTTACACTCACATGCTCATGATGCCAATCACGAGGGTCTGAACTTGCACCCAAAAGGGAATCTTCACATCACCGTGTTGACACACACATACATAAATATTTCAGCCATGAAATTCTCTCTGCCTGACTGAGCAGCATCATTTCGGAACCAGCCTTTGAAAACTGGCCTCGCAGCTAGATCTTTCTGCATCCTTATTTCACCTCCTGTGATGTTTTGCTTTTGTGTTGTCCTTCCAGAAGCAGGAGATTGCAGAGACTGAGTGAATGCTCTCTGCTAGCCCACCCATCACTGCAATGAGGCAGCGTGTGTCTTGTGCCACAGGGAAGCTATAACAGTTTTCCTGCTAATTGGGTAGTGCTAGTGAAGGGCCTGCCTAGCATTACTCTCACAGCCAAAATTTCCATCCACATCAAGAGTGTTGGCTGCACATTGCCTTTTATACTGAATTCTAGTTCGATACACAAGTTAGCTGAGTTAGAATCCATTCTGGAGTTTTGGGACAATCGGAAAGCTGCGGTTTTCGGTTCCTTTCATGGTTGATATTAGTTTAGCATCAAACTCAGAGAGCAGACTGTCCCAGATGGGAGGGATTTTTGAGGATTTTTTCCCCTATTTGAGCACAGAACAAGACAGCTTGTTCGAAGACAACTTCGATGTTTAATCCTGATACAGTAGACTCATATAAATTGTGTCCCTTGAGGACAAGAACCCCTTAACTATGTCTACCCTATCACATAATTCACAGTGTATTTGTAGGTCCTGATACTACTATTGCCCATACTACACAAATGTTAGTTGACTCTCAGGCTCTCGTTAGGTATTAAGCAGTTGTTTCTGTCCAAATCAAGCTAAAATATGTTTGGAGAATATTTTGCTTGAAGGATAATTAATTTCCAAGCAGTATGGGTGAAACTGGACTCACTTCTTTGTCCTGGCAGTGCTTGCACCTTCATGCATCCGTATATGTCCTTATCCCAAGGCTTGTGACACACACTCTCAACTTTGTACAATAAAAATGCCTCTATTTTTAGAGTGCATCCCTTGCTATTTTGGACACTTTAAAAAGGTGGATGACAATATATGCATATATTTATATGTCTGAAGGATACCACATTAAGCCGAGGGAAGAAGGGAGCCACTGTGCACATCTGGGTCTGCAGTCAGGGACCCCTTGTTCAGGTAGGTGTATCTGACAATGTAGAAGTGACATCTGAGGCTGTTAGGTGGSYTTYCMWWAAMCMAAAAAAAAAAAAAAAAAAAAGGRAAAAAAAAWCTGGAGAGTTGTGTTTTTGACTCTCTGAATATTAGTTGAAAGAACTGAGACCTTCACAACTTCTTAAAACACAGCAGCTGGTGAAAAATGCCTCTCTGTCCCCCCACCTAGAATAATTGATAATTATACCTAGAGTTCATCCATCTTTTTTCTTTTCCTGCCAAAGAACTGTGAGTTTTAAGCAAAGTTTTAATTACCTCCCAAAACAAAATAATCATCGCTGCGAAGGGCTGTGTGCTATATGGCATTTCAGCTTGTTTGGTATTTCCAAAGGACAACTCTAAAAGGCTCATAGAGTACTCAAGAGCTCAGTAGTAATTATACATCATAAAAGATATTTATGAGCAGCTTCAAGGCCATCTTACGAAGCCCCTCTATTATTACTTTTTGGAGCAGCTAAAATCTCTGTCTTAGAGACAACCAGCTCCTTTGCTGGCTCCTTACAGATCTGGCAGGCTGCTTTGCCTTCTCTCCTTTCCTTGCAGTTACCAATTTTCTAATTAAGCCTCTGCGCCTGCCCCCATTAAGTCAATCAGAGCCCTGCTGCTGATTGCGGTGGGAGCAGGAGCAGCTTTTAAGGGCCGGAGCTGCAGGAAAGCTCCATGCCTATAATTGGGGACGGCTTTTCAAAGGAAGGGGGAACCACGTGCAAGTCACTGTTGTGTCAGGAGCCACTGAGAACTGAGTGTTTGCTTCAGCTGTGGGTGCTGAACGCTTGACAACTCCTGCTTCAGAAACCAGTGCTGCCCCAGTGCCTATAACGATGGTTAAGGGCTGTCGGCAGCTCTGGATAGGCAGTCGGCACCCTTCCCTTTTCTCTGCTGAAGCATAGGGTTTGGGCAGTAGTCAAAGGGGAGCATCCAGGCCCTGGAGCATTCGGATACACCGGAATTGTTTGCACAGTTAGCGGGCAGGGAGAAGACAGTTCACTGTTTGTGAACAGTGGGACGTTTGCCTTGCAGGGCCCTCTCAGAGCCGGGCCAGCAGCTGTCAGCAGCAGCAGCATGGGTGCCAGGGAGCAGCCAGGCTTTCCACGGACCAAATGGCCTTTTGTTCCCGAGACACAAATGTGGCAGCGAGTCACCAGCTCTGCTCAATGGCTCCTTTTCACCCAGCAACCCGGGAAAGGAATCTCAGCCTTGGGCTGCTTATGGCAATAGGGATTTGCTCTACGGCCTGCTTGAGGGCCCTGGTCTCCTCCTGGTGTCTGAGACCGCAGGGCCTCCCGTGGCCCCACATGTCCTGGCAAGGACGGGGGCCACTGAGAAAACTGACTGAGAGCAGCAGCTGAATTCCTCTCCTGCATCACACCAAATAGCTTATATACATTTGTAAAATTGCTTTAAAATGAATGGGAGCTTTGTAGCTGATTTTCACCTCAGAAAATACTTCTTTTAGTCCCTAAATCACAATTTTATGCCCATGATTGGAAGATAATCTTGGTATCCTTAGAGCAGGCATGAGGCTGGAACACATTTGTGTGTGTTGCTGTGCTGCAGTAGAAACGCACTGACGCTTTCCCCAGCCACCCAGCTCTCCTCTTGGTGCTTTTCTCTCACTATAAATAATCACCCTGCCTGAACTGCTCATTTGGGAGCCTCGCTGTTCAGCCCATGCCCCTCGCATGCAGATGAAGTGACCCAGGATTTCCGAAGGCCTGGGATGAAGCCTGGGTTGTGTAGGGCAGCGGTGCTGCAAAAGGAAGAGGTAGGATCAAAGGGAGCAAAACAGGGTTACTCCTGTGTTTGTTTTTCCCATTTAAGGCCTGAAGTAAATGGGATCTTTACAGGGATGGCAGCAGATCTTGAAGCTGGTCTTACACAACTTTTAAAACTCACTTGGGTTGATTCTTCTGACATGGTTGTTACCACTACGTGCCAGATACTGCCGAGTAGTAGTCTGGATACTCTCACTACCAGAGAAGCAGGGCAGCATGCAAACATCAGCAGCTTACGTGGCTGTTCCACACCACGTTCAAATGCCAAAGGAAGGGACTGAAGTTTTGTGTCCACGAGCAGTCCACGTGGTGTGACGAGGGAACACACGGAAATACCTGCACGTTACCCATGTAAAGCTATGGGGCCAAACATCCCCCCCAAGTAAGCACCAGATCCCCTTATTAAAAGTCTTATTTCACCAGTTATTGCAGGAAATATTTTTTAAAATATTTTTAAAATTATTTTTACTACTAATAAAGCAATGCTTTTTTGATGTACTGTTATTCTGCAAGTAAATAGAATTTACTGATGTAAAATCCATGCAAAAGTAAAATAGCAATACAAGGAGCAAAAAGAAGCAGTGAAAATAAAATGTTGTTGTCTGTAGCAACCTGTGAATAACTGTGTATAGTAGATCATTTTCTCCACTGTTTTTACCCTGTGTACACAGGCTTGATACTGAAAGACTAAATATTTTTTTCAAAGGTGAAGAAGCTATGAAGTCACACAGTATCTAACTCGTATGGGAATTAGGGAATGCTGGTTACCAAAAAGCCTTCATGCAAGCTGGCCTGTGGGCTTAGTTTTCAGCTCCTTGCCCCTCTCACATTAGAGCTGCTGCACTGCAGCATGGAGAAAAGAATCAGAGATTTCCCCTTGGCTTGGGTGTTAATGATGGTGCAGCAGGGATTCCAATCTGCGGATGAACTCAGCCTCTGATAAAGCTGTTCATCTCACTGAAATTGCAGCAGGGTTAATTATAATTAGCATGATAGGTAAATGCAGAGTAGCTTAATTTTTAAGCTCTGATCAGATATGCTCATTCATTCACTTAAACTGGCCAAAGTTTTCCTGAAATTCTGTGTTACAAATGTGCACACAGGATTTCTGAGATTCACATACTGCTTCCTCAGAAACCCATTCATGTAAATACCTGCTCTTTTCAACAGCTTTCTTGCACTTTTCCCACAATATGGGATTGTACTGGTCAGCCTTTTTTATTTCCTCCAAATATTATACTTCCTATAAATATTTTATTTTTCCCCTAAAGAATAGTACCTGTGGGATTTTCATGTACTCTGATAGCACAACCGGAGCCTCAAGAAATTTTAGGAAAGAAGCAACAGTTTCCAAGTGCGTTACTGAGGGAACCATCCCATCTATATTGCATAGAGAGCACAGGAGTCTTCATCGTGAGGCAAAGTCTTTATCAGCCAGTGTGGGGGGAAGGCAAATAATCTAAAATTCAAGATAACTTACAGAAAAATCTGTTTTAAATGTTTAGCAATCTGCAGCCCTTTGCCTGAAAAGCCAAAACATTTAGGCTCGCTTACACCGGCTGTTCACATTTCAGGATCTGCGACATTTAAAACAGTTCTTGAAATAACCTAGAAGAGCTTCTGCTGCTGCCTTTTTTTTTTTTTTCTGCACAGTCACCTTGTAGTTTTTAAGTCAGATGCCTTGGGACATCATAAAGCTCAGAGCAAGTGCTGTGTGAGAGAGATCTCTCTCCCCTCTACGCCTGTGGAGAGTTCCTATTTCTGCTCCTGAGGATATTAAGCCGATGTCCGTCTTTACTCTTTTCTTTAAGGCAGCAGGTAGGACTTCAGAGCTGTCTGAATTCTGCATTTGGATGGAAAGACTGAGACATTTATCTCTCTGGCTGTGGCTTTTAAAATAGCTGTGGGAAGCTGCTCCTCAGAGCTTTCCTACATTATGCCAATTCGCAAAGAAGGTGGAGTAGTGGGAGGAGAAATTTAATGTGGGCTATAAAATGTGCTAAGTGGAATTTATTTTATGGTTGCTTTCTTTGCACATGTGGTGTGTATATGTCTACAGTCTGTGTGGTGTGTGCAGAAATGCCTTTGTATCTTTATATTACTAGATTTCCGTAGTGCACACAACCAGCAGTGCACAAGCTATGTTATCAATTGAAATAACCATTTTTTTTTCTTTTAAAACCTAGAAATAGATCTTTGCTTTTCAAGAAAGGAAAATGATTTAACTAGAGTGTTTATAGCTGATTTCCTCCATTGTAGCAGTACATTTATGAGACAAAAAAAAAGTTTAAGCATATATTTTGTTCATTTTCCAGAAATAATTTATACCACTGTGACTGAAAAAAAAAAAACAGATATTTTTAAATTTTCAATTTTAGTCTAGTGTCAAAATAGTAAATATTGTCACATCTAGGTGTAAGTTTTATTTTCAGCTATTCAGCTTCTGCACTTTAATGTCTTCAGCCACTCACAACAGTTTGTAGAGGGAATGTGTCTAAGCCCACTGGGATACCATCAAGCTAAGAGATTTAAGCAATTTAAGAAGTAGCTGTTTGCAAATTAAGACGCTGTGGACTTTGTCCAAGTTCCTAGATTACCCCAAATCAAGATAAAATACTTCCACTTAGATCCAAGCTTTATTTTGTCTTCGGAGCAGCCCAAGAGAACTTATGCAGTTAATGTTGGATGTGGAGAATAGTGGTAACTCACTAAGCCACTGTGACCAAGTTCACCAAGACCAAGACCAAGTGACCAAGACCAAGTTTCAATCATTCTTAATCTCCCTTGAAAGACACACAGGCCTCTAGCTCATAATTGTGTCACAGACGTTTCATAAATCACCACACGTTTGACAAGCTCCTGTAACTGTCCTCACAGAGGCACAAGGAAATTGCAAGGCAATGTGACTTAGCTTAAGCCTCTTCTGTGGTGGGCTCAGCTAAAATCTCCTCATGTTTGCTCAGGCAGGAGTGCAGGCCTGGGCACTTGCTGCAAGGTCACGGCATGTGCCGTGACATGGTCATCAACCGAGAAACATTTGGTGATCAAGGATGCTCCTAGCAGCATTTTGCAAGAGGAGGATAATTTGTACTGGTGTCCTACATACAGACTACATCTAGTTAATTTATTGTTAAATTTCCCTTGCTGTCTCACCGAGTTTAATTTTCGTTTTCATCGCTGCTCCAAGCTTCTGGATAAATTCCTGTGTAATGTTCAACAGCAGCTTTGTGTGCTCAAATGATGGATGGCATTATTCCTGCTCATACACAATTTCTTAAACGCTTTGGTTTATCAATGAATGAGAGATGCTCCCCACTGAAGGTAAAATCAGCTAGATCAGTTCAGAAGTGAGCACCGAAGATCTGCCTGTGTTGGAAGCCAAGAGCTCGGGGCTAAGAAGCCAGCAGGTATGTGGGCAGAGAAGGAGCGGATCTGGGCATCTTGGGTGCAGCACCATCACAGAGGCAATGGAGAGTGTGGAGTGGAGCAGCTCCTGAAAAAGCACAGCCTTTGGTTTCTTCCAGACACTGTCTGATGCATGTGCATAAAGAAAAGGCTGCCGTGGTTGCATCTCCCTGCATCCAAGTGTGCTTTCCTTGTTCAGGAACTCCCACTTCCAGTGGAGCGATGCTCCACTCCCAGCAGATTTTCCCATCTATCTTTTCTCTAAGATTAACCTTCTGCAGTTACCAGACAGCCTTTTATAATAAACATTTCTTAAAGCCCGGGCCTGAATTAAAATCAATATGGACTAAATGCACTGTTAGTTAACTATGCGGTATCTGCTGATATTGTGGCTGAGGTCTGCTGGTTCCCACAAGCTTTACACTGCTCAGCCTCAGACCCAATGTGATTTACCAGATTGCTGAGGTTATGTCAGAGATCTCACCCTTCCAGGGGAGCACTTTATCTCTGATAGATTTCTCTAAATAAAGGTTTTGGTTGTGTAGGATTTAACTGAAAAAAAAATACCCAAAACACACATCTAGTTTCTTGTTTAGGACTGTCTTGATGCTTGTGTGGTGGGGATCCCCTCCACTGTCACCATATTAACAGAACTACATGAGAAGAAAAGCAGAAAGAGCTCTCTATAGCACACTCATCACCACACAGTCTGCCAGGACCAGTTACGGGCTAGTTCCATTACGTGCCACAAAACAATAGTCTCTACATGAGGCTGCTTTTAAAGTTGACACTGCTTTAATGTTAAGCTTGGACTGCTTGACTTAGTAGGTGCTTTCATTACCCCTATCCTTTAAGTATAGACTTCCATATATGCAGCACCAATGTGAACAAATCAAACATAAATTCACATCACAACCAGAGAAATGCCGTAGTAAACGTGCCCTTCTGAAATTTTCACATTCCCCCACTATGTGCCATTATCATTTGTTATACTTAAAAAGCCAACATAGTCATTTTTTCTATACACTAGATCTCAATGGCCTGACAACCATCTTTGTGTCAATGTGATACTGAGAAATAATCATTGTACAAAAACGGGGGAAGAGGAGCTACCCCAGGCTGGGGAATGCTGCAGCACTGATCTAATATTCAGTAGGTCTTGGCTTGGTTCTTGCTTCTGCTGAAGATTTAGAGTGGCCTTAGCTCAGTTTCTGATGTATATTCATCTGTTTCAGCACCAAAGAGGAATGCATAGGCTGCCTGCTCAAAGTTCAAGAGACCTTGGGGACATATTCAGGCCATCTTTTATAATGCCCATGTTGCTATTACAGCTGCTTACTGGCTGGTCTAACACCGGGGTGAAAAGCTCTCTGGTGAGCATCTAAGTAACTGCTGAAGTCCATGCACTATGCAAGGTGGCCTGAATACAACCCCGTATCTCTACATGCCTCAACTTCCTCATCTTTAGTGCGTGGCCAGTGATGTACCTCAGCCAGGCCATGGAGATATTCAGATCCCAGGGAATCTGCAGAAATGCCTGCTTTTATAGGCAAAGGTATACTCTGATGAATTAAGGAGACCTGGTTTTAGAAGAGTTTGTCGTCCACAGGAGCTTGCTGCAGAATTTGGCAAGCAAGATAGAACATCCAACAATTACAAAAGGGGTGTAAAGTTAGAAGGAGTGTACCCTGGCATCTCTAGCAGCAATTTTACATGATTATACTGATCCTAGATCAGCTATTTCCAATGTAACTGTATTTTGCAATTTCCTCCTGCAGTTGGCCGCTATCTTACACATGTACAAGTACAACACAGATGGACACAGGAGTGAATTATTGCCTTTTCTTCTTGTACAATCTTTCTTGAACATCTAGGCCTTTATTTCTGTAGCATTTAGTCTTCCTCAGAGGAGTATCTCTGCCTGGAAAAACAATATATGCAGCAGCTACAAAAGATAAGGAGAAAGAGAACAGTATGGCTAATGATGAGAACACCTACAGAAAAAATGTACAGGGTTTTATCACAGTAATCCTGAGGCTGGTGAAAAGGTGGGATGAAATTTGGCAGGTACACAGAGAACACCCAGTAGTTCCCTAGAATGAACCAGAGGAAGAGGAAGAGGCTGAGGGTCAGGTGGATGTAGTACTTGTGGGCATTCTGCCTCCAGGGATATTCGTCATCATCGTCGTCATCAATCACAACAGACTTGGAAAGCAGCTGCCTCATCTTGGTTGAGTCGTACAGCAGGAGAGTCACCTGGAGGCATTGGGGAAGAAAAGAAAAGGAACAGGTTAGCCATGGAAATGCTGAGCCCCATCTGGCCACTGCCAGATTGAGTGTGGGGAAGTCATATAGGAGGAAGCTGAGGAGCAACGAACTAAACAGATGCTGTGGAAAAGAATGGATTTTTTTCCCTTACGATTTATCCACCAGCGAGATTTAGGCCAAATACTTGGAAAAACTTGTCAACAGGGAGGATGGGAAGGGATGAGAACGGATTAGATAGGGAGATGACTATAGCCTCTGCACTGGGGACTTTCTACAAACAGGTAATAGGAACTTCTGAATGACTTGAGTAGGATTTTCCTACTTTGTAGGACTAGGTGTTGTAACTCAAATCCCCAGCTGTCCTACTTGGTGGAAGTCCTTTTTTAGGTACTCGGGTTCCCATGCAAGACTCCCTGGAAGTAGATGTGTCCTTGGGAAAAGGAAAACATTTCCTGAGCTAGGGAAAAAAAAAAATATATGGATCTATGTTCAGATTGGTTTGGATTTTAGTCCATTTTCAGAGGCAAGGCCTAGTGCCAGGATCCAGGGCATCCCGGGAACAGGACTTTCTTGCTCTTTCCCATTGCAGTTGTTCAGCTGTGGATAAAAGTTTAAATATTTACTGGAAAAATATACTGGTTTTCCTAGCCCAGTGGTGGGCACACTTGCCTATGTTCATGAGAAACACACATTTATGTCTAACGTGGGCAAAGAAGGGGGTTTCCCCTTGTATCTCACATCTCATCAGAGTGCTCAGGCTGGTTGGCCTGTTCAGACCAGCAGAGCATGTTCCTCATTTCAGGAGATATTTTCTTGTCTGTGAGTCATGTTCCTGACACAAGAGAGCCCACTTGGACAGTGGGTCTGAGATTTTCATATGGGGAGGCCTGTGGCTTGTATGGAAGATCCATAATATCTCATGAGCTTTGAGGTGAGCCCAGCACATAGGCAGCCGCCTGCACTCAAAGACCATCGTGCTCAGCAAAGGGAATGGGGTTTACAGGCAGGTGAGTATGGTTATGAGGAAGTCAGGGAAACCTCTCAGGTGGATTTATGGATCTCAAATGCATCTAAACAATTTGGAAAGGATTTTTGATTCTTTGTTGGCATTTATAGGTTACCAGTGCCTTTTGAAAGGATCAAGATACTAAAGAAATGGATGTGGAAGCTACAGATCCATGTAGATGTGAGCCAAAATGACTAATGGGGTCCATAGCAGGACAGTATTCTTTTAAGTCTTAATCCAGGAGTTCAGGTTAGGCAGACATACTGCTTAGTCACAGTTTCCATAAGGTAATACTGAAACCAGTGCAGGCTCATGTTTATAACAGAGGGTAAACCTGAGATAGATGGAGTTTATCTAAAAGACCTTGCCTCAAAAGATGGCATATGAATTAGGTAAACCAAATTCTTCTGATCTCATGTATTGCTAGACTGCAAAATGCCCAGTCCTGCTTTCATTGATGCCACATTCAAACCATTATTTGATTTCAGTAGGAGTATTAATTGATCCATCCACTGTCTTATTTAAGATAAGAAAAACTGATTTAAATCACCAATCGTTAATACATGGTCAACATTTTTGAATGAGGGTTTCAGTTCATTCACATGAACCTCTTCTTTCAATTCTGATTTATTTTTTTCCTAGACTGCTACTAAATGAATCTTTGACTGTACATGAAGATTAATGGCATGATCGTATAACTTTGCATTTGCCAGTAGAACATATAGCATTGCAAATTCCTTACAAAAAGATTAAGCCCTTTTTTATTTTTCTCCACTTATTTACTGCCCAAAGGCCCTCATGGGGGATGATTGCTTTCCCAGCCAGACTGCAGTCTGGTTACCACTGTGTAAAGCTGAAGCCTATGTAGAGACTTGCAGAAGCACTTGCAGTCAGCAGTGAACTATCATTTGCCCCACAGACTATCCCATTTTAGCTTTGTAATACCCAAGCTGTACCACAGATGGGGATGTCTCTGCCCACCAAGCAGACTGACAGAAAATATATAGCTGAAAATGAAGCAGAAAGGTTTGGCAGGCTTGAAGGATTGCTTGGGGAAACAGGACTCCATTTGCCATGGCCCTCCATGATTTATAGCTGTTATTAGCAAGGATGGTAACACCAATGATGTGTGGATCTCCTAGACCCACAGATCTAGGGGAAAGTCCCACCACCATGCGTGGGACAGCACTGAACAAAGCTCATTGGAGCCTCACTTCACTGATATGTGCTTTCAGTGCTGGGACAAGCACGGTTCGGTCCAGAGAGCTGTCTTAGTGCTGCCTGCACACAGATTTCTGCAGCCCCCATTATGCCCTAACTTCAGCATGTCAAATTCTAATCACACAGAGCACTTTTCACACATAGAAAGCACATTACCTTTAAGCTGCCAATCACACCGCCCACCAACAGATATAATGGGATTAGTGGCTGAACTGGGCAGTCTTCCAAAAACTTCATTCCTGAATAGCAAAAAAAATTAATAATGCTTATTATCTCCAGCGATCACGCAGTGCAACATGCTGTGCCACAAAAAGTAAAGATGCTGCAAGTGAGGTGTTATTATGCCCAAGCCTTGCACCCAACAGGGGCTGAATTGAATGAGATTTGTGCCTGGCATTACAGGAGCGAGTGTCAGAAACAAGAACAGGGCAGGACAAGGAAGAGGGAGCAAAAAGGCTCACACAAGCTTGCAGCATCTGAGCCATGTACACAGGTATATTGGCTTCAATTCTTGCCTTTTTATTCAAATAACTTTATTTAAATAATAAACTTAGCTAGTCAGGAATATCTGGAGGAAGCATAATTTTCGTCATCAGAAATGGAAAATTCCATTGAAATTCAAAACTGTTCCTATAAATGAGGAATTCTGAAGAGCTACTGCTGGGTCTTTCCTGCTCATTAACTCCCATGAGTGGCAAGTTCCTGAGTCAGATGCCCTGAAACTTGGGAGGCAGAGCCCATGGGAGCTCCCGAAACGATTCTAGCTTCCCAGGCAGCTCATAGGGAACAAGAGAAGAACAAATTCCCAGGATGTTTGGGTTGCTGGAGGCTTAAAACACTGGTTGTTATGGAGCCAGGGATCCTGGA
The DNA here is from genome assembly GCF_003342845.1 of Nothoprocta perdicaria. Classification (NCBI taxonomy): domain Eukaryota; kingdom Metazoa; phylum Chordata; class Aves; order Tinamiformes; family Tinamidae; genus Nothoprocta; species Nothoprocta perdicaria. The sequence continues at coordinate 1,625,877 of NW_020456287.1, forward strand.
AACCCTCAAATCTACTGCTAGAAAGGGAAAGCTGAGTAAGTTTTAGGGTAGGGATTTTATGGCAGTATAAGGATAATGATGGCATTTGACACTGAAGCTTGTGATAGAGGTCTGTGGCAGAGAGAGTCATCTGTCCAAATTTAGATGTCTGCAATGCAGGCATCCCTGTCTGAACTAGTTTCCTCGACTCTCTTTATAGTCAATAGGGAGAAATAGACACTTCTAATATCCAATTCATCTCGTCCTAAGATAGGCATTTAAAATAGGTCAGATGAACTGTGCCCTGAAAGTGCCTCTTTCTCTATGTAACTGCACAGGGAATCCAGACAGCCAGCTGTAAATGTCTGAAGTTAGCTGAGATGAAACCCCTGCAAAAGTGTCCTTCCTGTTAGCATCTTTAGTCAATTTTTAAACTATTGCACTGCAATTTTACAGTTATCGATCTTATATTTCAGAAATTTTGCTTATCATTTGCTTTTTTGTTTGATATGTGATTTGTTTTCTAGGAGGATTTTTGACTTTTCTCTGAAGCACTTGGGTTATCTAGGCACAAGATGCTAAAAGCAACACACTGGTCTAAGCATCTTTCAGGTAGAACATCTTACCCCTATGTTCTGGATTATGACTGAACAGGCAGCACAGGGTCAGAAAAAATGTACTTTTTTTTTTTTTTTTTTTTTTTTTTTTTTTTTTGCCTTCTTTTGCAAGTAATCCTCCTCACACTGGCATTTTGTCCACCAAATCTACTGCTCTTACTGGTCCAGACATTGATGACATCCTGTGCACCTTTTATAGTGTAGTGTAGGTGTTGTGGTTTTTTGTTTTGTTACTATAGATATAATGTTAGTCACAGGATGCAGGGATGTGTTTTGTGGTCTGCTGTGTGTAAGGGCCGTGGAATCCAACGAACTCTTTCATACTAAATATCTATTACAAGCCTTCCCGCAACTGAAAAGGACTGGACTTGGACTCTGTGCTTTCTTGTGCCCCTGTTCCTACGTGGTAATTTTTATCCATTTTGCCACTACCAAACACCGAGGGTCATTCCAGGACTTACCCAAACTCCCAGCTTTACAGATTGGGCTGCAGGGAAGTCAGGGAGATTTAAATCATTTTCAGGAAGCAGCTGCCAGGGTTTCCAGAGCCCTGGCCCTATAACAGCCTGCCACAAAAGCAGCTGGCTGGGGATTTCAGGGAGGATATTTCAGTTTAGGAACCTGGGTGTTTTCTATTTCTAATGTATTACTGAGATTTTGACTTGAGACAGAATTCAAGTTGCCAGTGTTTCTTCATGGAGCTGAGATTCTGTTTCCCAGGCAAGTGTATTATAGAGCCACTTCACACATGTGGCATGACAGTCATCAGCCCTAGGAAGGATTTGAATGACAAGTAGTGGCATTTAGTAGCTTGGGAGGTATTTTCAGGTAAATATGGTGGGGGAAAAAATGTGGTGAAAAGGGATAATACAGCAATAATTGAAAAAAATACAGCAGTGTGGGTGAGTAAGAAATATGTTGACTGAGATACAGTTGACTGATGGACACTAACACTGGGCATGTTGTCCTCTGGCTGTTAATGGTGGGAATAGATGAACCATGAGAGATCAGAGTTTCGCTTCTTGCCAGAATGCTCTTTCCAATGCTGTCTTGAAGCTGCTAATACACAGAATATGAGAACATCCTTCAGACACTATTGGGAGCACTTGAGAGGTAAGGAGTTATTTAACTTGGTGTAGGTATGAGGAGTGGTATTGAGGTGCTATATCTGATGTAGGAGATGCTCAGAGTTCCAGGTGAGTATCTCACCATACTTTCCACTTCTCACTGATCTTAAAAATAATGTGAGATATTCCTAAGAAATGTTATTTAGAAGTCCTGGATTCCAGAAGTCTTGCTGTTAACTTGCATGATAGCTGTACCACAGTGTAAATGATGCCTTCCTACCCCTATTTCATAGCTCAGTTGTATTCAGGCTGGCAAAATGCTGAAGCTAAAATCCTCTTATAGGATAAATAGCAATTCTAAGTCATAGATAAGCATAAGAGCCTAAGTGTTGAGGTGTAACAATTCAGCACATCTCCCTACTTTCTAATTTCTCCTTAATCCCAGATGAGAGGTCCTTAATTCCTAATTAGGACGCCCTAATCAGTGTCCTACCACAGTCGTCTCTGGGACTCACAAGGGGCCAGATAAAGGAAGCAGCACCAACCTTTAGCTGAACACGATCTGGGCAAATATAGATGCCTATAGCTAGACTAGTTGTACAGATGACCTTAAAAGTCACCTCACCCTAATGCAGACACCTAAAAGAAGTGTCTGTTTGTCTCCACTGGCTCCAAGGGAAGCAGAGGGTTGCACTTGCATATGTGCACAGTCCTAGACCAGGTAGGATGCATGCTGCCCACAGCATCTGGACATCCATAGAGTTAATTTGCACCATTTTTCATTAACAGTGAGAAAGATCTCAAGGACACCAATCTGTAATGACTGCAAAGGTTCCCAAGGACAAGACTTAAAAATAAAAGTGATCCAGATAGACTGGAAAAAGCTATCCCCAATCTGTGAGGTAAAGTCAAGCATCGCATATAGGAGAAAAATATAAATAAAAAATTAGAAAGATCTGATAGGGAGCAGCATTGCCAAAAAGCATCTGGACTTACAATGCACCGTAAACTAAATTGGATTCAATGAGCTGGTGCAGAGAGAGCATATTTCATATTTGTGGGAATCCTGCCTGTTAAACAGAGGAGCTAATTGCTCCATGCTCCTCATTCCTGAGGCCTCAGCTGCAGTATTGTGCTCTGTCACATGTTTTTGAGGGGAAAAAATAGTTATGTTGGCCAGAGGCCAGAGGAGAGAAGCAAAAAATCCCAAAAATCTATAGAAACAAGGCCCTGCAAGGGCAGCTTGAAAGAACTGGGTTTTTGAAAAGAGAAGGTTGAGTGGGGGTATAACCACAACCTGCACCTACTTCAAAGCTTGTTGTGAGTGACCAATCTATCTTTGTGACCGTGGCATGTAGGGCAGGTTGTAATCTGTTTAATTTGCTATAGGGAAGATTTAGGTTGGATATAGGGGAAAATATTTTGACTACGAGAGCCATAAAATGCTGTAATAGGCTCCTTGGGAAGCTCTGGAATTTCCTTGAGGAAGGACAAATCAGGCATCTGTCAGAGCTGCCATGAGCATGCAAATCCTGCCTGCAAGTGGACGTTGGCTGGCGTCTCTATCAATTTTTCTCAAAGTGTGTATTGCAACCCCAGGGAGGATGTGAAAGGCCCAAAGGAAGAAAAAAAGTGCTAGAAAAAAGGTCTTAAAAAAAAAAAAGAGAAAAAAAGCAGAAAATCTATATAAATGATAAAGAAAAGACCATGCCTAAGAAAGAAATAAGAGCCTTATGCATTTTAAAAATGTATAAAATTATGCAGCTGATAATACGTGCTCTTCCTTTCTTAAATATTTAATATGGAAATGCAGCCCACAAATCCAGCCCTCAGGGGTTCATGCAGACACACTTTCACAAAGTTAGGGAAAGAGCAGGCTCGATGATCTCTTCTCCCCCTCCAGCCCTGTGCATCTAGGATTCCTGCAGTGCAGTTAATACGGAGGAGATCCAGACTAACAAAATCTCTTCAGCTATCAGATTCGGAGAAGAAACCAAAACTTTGCTAAGTGTTGGTAGCCTAAGTAGCAATTGTGCCAAAATCAGTGCTCTAGGGAANAAAAAAAAAAAAAAAAAAAAAAAAAAAAAAAAAAAAAAAGAGTTAAAATAGGTTTAGGGCTCAGAACTTCACCATTAAAAAAAAAAAAAAAAAAAAGCGTTTCAAATGATGCAAAAATGAGCAATGCAAAAGCAGAAAATTCAGAGGGATGGTTAAATTCAAGAATGTTAAGTATTGTTGGGTATGAAAATAAATCATTAAGGCCTCCAAACATCCTGTGCCCTGCCTGGTACTGAGGTGACACAGTGACAAAGGTTTTAAGACAAACAAACAGGCTCAGATTCAAGAACTGCTTCCTCCCTGCTGGATCGTGTGTGCTGTGATTCTGTGTCTGAAGCTACAATATTAATACACAGTTTTAAAGGGATAAATATGAGAACAGCTGATATTTATAATGCTAGTCTGATTATGCTTATATGAATCACTGGTACTGGCAATTTAACCACCTGAGACCTGTATTCTCCATAACAGAATCTCTGAAGGAGAATTTAATGATTACCCCAAAACAGTTAATACAGTTACATGAGCAAGTCTACGGCAAGACTACCAGCTGCTATAGATCCAATTATTTGAATAACTCGTCTCCCTCAGAGGTTGCCTAAACCTGCCACACAGAGCCAGGGAACTTGTATTTTTACATTTCTTTCATAGTCAGCTTACCTGTGAAAGCCATGGACAGTGGTAGAGCCAGGAAAGCAAGTAGCCCAAATATAAAACAAGCTGTGGATGGGGGAAAAAAAAAAAAAAAGAGTGAATTAGAAAAAAACATCATTACATCATTCCTGAGGGTGGTTGGAGCTGAAAGAACCGAATTTAGATGCAGTGTTTTGCAGATGCTTTTTGCACATGCAGCTGAGGAGAAGCAACAGGGTAAGAACATGGCGTTAATTGTGCATCTTTTGGGATGGCCAGACCCAGCAAGGGGGCTGTCTCTCCCCCAAAACTCAAGCTTCAGTTTTCAATTGCTACACTCCTATTCCGTGTGCCAGCAGTAACAGGAGGAGAAAGACAGACTGCTTCTGTTGCTGGTGTTTCTATTGCAATGGCAGGTCCTGGGCGCTCGCTGCCGCAGCCTCCATTGGCAGCAGGGACCCTGGCAGGTTCCTGGGCAGCAGGGAGCAACTTTGCACGAGCTGATCCATGGCAACTGCTGAGCCCTGATGGTTCGCGCAGCAAACAGCAGCTTTACTGCCACATCCCACTCCATTCTTAGGGAGAGCCAAAAGAACCCGGCGCCATTGCGGGCACGGATCCTTCTTGGCGGGCCTGGCTTCCTGCCCATGGTCATGGGAGCCCTGCTGCGAGGAGCCACCCCAAGACACGGGGTGTCACTGCCAGGCCCGGCTCTCTGCGCCGCCGCGCAGGCAGCTCGGCCTAGTGCTGCGCTCCCAGAGAGCCTGCCCTGGCTCAATGGCGTCCTGCCCATGACCGAGCTCTTCCACACGCTCACAGCCTCTTGTTAGGCAATGCTGCCTGAGTTTCACCTCTTTGCATTTCGTGCCAGGCACTCTTGCTATTACATCCTCTGGAGTTTCAGTTTCATATTCTGAACCTGCGTTTAGTTTCATATTCTGAACCTGGAGTTTCAGTTTCATATTCTGAACCTGCGTTATCAACTAGTTATCAACCTGCGTAGTTGATATGAACTAGTTATCAACCTGCGTAGTCAACTAGTAGTTGTAGTCGTAGTTTGGCTTCTAAACACGCCTGTGAATGTTACCTTCAAATAACACCCAATTTATCTATTACCCAAACGAGCACATTTCAGCTATGCAGGAGCAGCTTCAGCTCCACCATTAGGGCCCTCAAACCCTCGCTGTCCCTGTGTAGCCCTGAGAGCAGAAGCCACCCCTCTGCCTGAGGCTTTATATCCCTCCCCGGCTTCTGCCTGTGCTGCCTGGGCAAGGGATAAGGAGCAGGGAACAAGGAGCCTGGCAGCAGGAAAAATTATGTCACTTCTTAGTTGTGCCCGTGCTCCCTGGGGAGGGAGGGCTCGGCAGGGCACGGAGCGACGTGGCAGGACGCATCCGGCACCCACGCATCCGGATTTGCATTTCCTTTAGCATCTACCCAACAGCTCCATTTGGAGGGGAGAAATGGGAGGTGGGGACCACTCACACGTTGGGAGGAGAAGATATTGGCTCATTAATTCCCTTCCCTGAAATAGTCACTGGGAATGTATCTATTCATCATCTCCCCATTCAGCTTCAACCTCTTAGTCCTCAAACTGGAGGGGCAGATGTCCAGGCTGGAGTTTGTGTTTAGCAAAGTGGGGCTCTCGGCAATCGGTAATGCTACCGAGAGCTCAGCAGGTCCTCATGTTGCTGCTCGCAGCACTAATGTTTGGTTTCCCCCCAGAAACTGTGTGGGGTTTTCACAGAAATCTTCCCTGCTCAGGACACACACGTTCTGCTGGGATTTGTCTGGATTTTGCTGCCCCGTTCTGGCGTGACAGCAGATTGCTGGGGAAAAGGTGGCTTGTGCAGGGCGGTGAGGAGGGCACAACTCTGCAGAGGGGAAGGTGGTCCCCAGGCAGCTTCATGCTGCCACTTACGGCATTTCTGAGTCACTGATGTCACCTCATGAGCCAGGCAGAGGAGTCTGAGGATGTATTCCCAGAAAAGGTTGCAAGAAAAGGCTGGTAGTCACAGGCTAGGTGAGGGAAACATTTCCTGCCCTGGCTCTGAAGAACATCTATCCTGAGAAGCTGGTGTTAAGGCTGCATTTTCAAGCTCCTGACAGAGACTCCCCATGCTCTTCCACCATACAGCAGTAAATGAACACTGATGATCTAAGCTGATCTGAAACTTCCAGGCTTCATTTTGCTGCCTTGATTTTTCCAAGCACCTGGAAGTTTCACATTGGCTTAGGTTCTTGTGGGATTTTTGGAGGTAATTTATGAGTGTAAATCCTCACCTACCCACTGTGCTTACATAGCAGGCTAACAAGGATGTACTACTGCCTACTCAGGAGAGGACTGCTCTGGATGCAGTAATAAATGAAGTGTTCTATGCATTAACCATCACTCCCAAAAGCTGTTTGTTCTATGGACTGCCAAGCTTTAGCCATAAGTCTATGTCTGGCCACAAAAGAAAGGATTTCTTTGATGAGATGCTGTCACCTCGCAGACTAATTCTGCAATTATCCCAGAGTTTATCTGCGTGGGCAAGTTGAGCAAATCTTCTGGGCATTTGAGTGCCAGGGAAAGTGTCACTGTATTGGGTGGGCTTCCGCAAAGGGATGGAGAAAAGGCTTGGTGAAATACTTTGGAAGAGAATTAAATCAGTGCAGCTTGGCCAGATGAATAGGAGAAAATAGCAACAGGTTCTGAGCCCTAATGAAGAACTGTGAGTGACCCAAAGGGGAGAGAGATGAGAAGGTGAACTTGAGTAAAAACAGAGATTGAGTCGACTATGCTCAGCAGCTGGGGGATTAAATGTTTGGAACAGCCATCCCCATAGAGCTCTTGTCTCAGGGCAAAGCCCCAGGGAGTGTGAGGCTTGAAGGCCAAACCCAGCCTCAGGAGTTCCAGCTGCTTGCTGTGTGCCATTATGTTGGGTTAGGAAAGGTTGCAGTGTGATGAAACAGCTCTTAGACACCCAGCAAGCTATGCCAACCCCGTAACTCCAAGGATGTAAGTGCCTGGTTCCAGCACTGACTCCAGTGAAGCCACATTCCTCAGAGATGCTTCTGAGTATGGACTCTGGGGACCTTCACAGTGCTGGGGTTTACAGGCTCTTGCAGGGCTAGGCAATGCTGCAGATGGCTTCTCGCAGCTGCAGGCCATGGTTTAGGTAGTCTGGGTTGAGCTCCTTGTGACTGATTTCCAGGGGTACATTTTAAACAAGTGTTTAGGCCTCATATGAAGAATGATTACATAAATTACGTTGTTTAACAATAAACCCAGGGTGGAGAAATTTCATCTTTGGGGTCAGTTAATTAAAGGCTGCCCTTGTATTTTGAACTTGAATTGTTTCACTTAAAAAAAAAAAAAAAAAGGCAAAAAACAAGAGAACTTAAATGATGTTTTAGAGATATGTTAATTCTTCAAAATTCTTTAAAAAACAGCACACCACAGGTACACATATGTGGCTATGCTGAAATGCTGTTTGGAAATTATATATTGGACAAGAAAATGTGAAATTAGGTGAACCTGCAATTTGTGAAAACTTGTGTTTTAATGATCAGCAAATCAGGTCTAGATGATCTGATCAAAATAGCAAAGGCAAGATGATTTTGAATGTAAATGTAAAGAAAACCTGAAGGTAGCCAATTCTTTGGAATGGTATTCCTGCTTCTGGATGGGTAACTTTTTGCAAATGCCTGAGGTGAGAGAGCACAGAGGAGATCAGAACTAATTCCATCCCTCTGAAACATTTCAGAAGGATCACACATGTTCCCAGGCGTTGTTAAAGTCCCTATGGTGATACAGGACCGTCAGGGAAGGATGACATCTTGGTTGCAATGGGTAGGAGCAGGGACTGGAGCACATGCTTGTTCCCTGCGGAGCATGGGGGGCAGCCCCAGCTCCCCAGAAGTGGCTTAATCACTAATAGAAGCTCATCCCAAACTTTGGGAGCCTTTCAAGTAAAGCCAAAACCATTAATATAAAAGACCTCAAGGTAGCAGCTATAGACTGACAGTAATTTGTGTGGGCAAAGTATTAATTTTGGCGAGGAGTTAAATATGTTAAGAAGTTTTCTTCTCGTTTTTGAGTAGATTTAGAAATTGTTACTGCCTGAAAGTAAAAGCAAAAGGCACTTTGAGCTCAGAGCGAAAAGCAGGATACAGCTGGAGGGAGTACGTTGCCTTAAAGACCTTGGATTTTATCTTCCTGCCAACTCCATTGCATTCCTGGTCTTATGAAATCCCCCATCACTGCAGTGTGTTTCTCCTGGGCTCATGCAGCCCCGGGACAGATTTGCTTTCTGCAGAACTGCTCCTCTGGGGGCAGCAACTTGCTTGTTGATCTGGGCCGAGGAGCAGCCATCTCTTCATGCTCAGCTTCTGTCCTTTACCCTGAGCCAAGTGAACCAGCTGATTATTAAACCTATGGTCACATAAGACCAGGTCAGCCGAAGAGAGAAGACTCTGTCCTAAAGAGCCCACCAGAAGCCCCAGGGAAGTTTGTCTTGCACCTGAGCATTTTTTCAGAGACTTCACTCAGGCTGGCATTAATTTTGCTTTAGGGAAATAGTTCATTCATTCCCAGATTGCCTATAACCGCTGTTATCTAGTTGTTTTGCTGTATATATTTTTGCTGGTCTTGAAACTGCTTGAAACAGAACAAGAGATTTGTTCTCAGATCAGAAGACAAAAACACAGCATTGCTTAGGCTTTCTGTTGAAGTCATTTTTAAGTACTTTATGCTTTTTATATGTGTTTGAAGTTTTACACTGGTTTGCAGTACTACAAGTGCAATGATAGGTGCTTTAAAGACACAGTTGTTATTCTGTGCTCTATCATTGCTCTATCATCTAAAATTGTCTTGAAAAGAAAATATTTCAGAAAGGATATCAGAAAAGGAAACTTCAGTGGCAGCTTCAGGTGGGATCTTAATTTCTTTATATAACTGTCTTGGCTGCAGTGCTTTATAAATGTGCAGGGAGATGACTCGCAGAGCTGCCTTACCATTGCTGGCAATTTTAGATATGCACCGGTGACAGGCCTTCTCCAGGCCAGCAGCCATGGCCAAGCACCTCTGGGCTGTCTGTAGGGACACAGAGAGAAATATGGTCATGAAAAGAATAAGCAATATCTTTAATTAACAAGAAATCTTGACCTAGAGTCACTCCGCATGCTTAAGCAGACTTTCACCACCCCAAAAACCCAAAGCAACCACAAACCCGATGGCTGGCAGAAGGCAACATACCTGGGGTCAAATGACATCTGGAGCTGGAGTCTTGTGCGATGCTGGCATCAAAACTGACACATTGACGCATTTGACACCCCAGCAGAATTTGCAGCAACATAAAGCCTTTTTTTTTGCTTTCCTCAACCTTCCCATTGCTTTTTGCTACACTCCTCACATGCAGTTTGCACAGGGCAGGACTTAAGTCTTTCTCAGTAAATAGAGGAGATGCAGTGGAGGTGTCCACATCTGCCAAAAGTGACTGCTAAGCGGTGGCCAAATTGCTAGAGTCCCATTCGTGCCCAGGAGAGAAATGTGTGCTTGGCTGCCAGACGAGGCCAGTTCTTAATACACAGACCCAGTGAAAAGATGTGTTGAATAATGCAAAGATCTTCAGGATCACAGGGAGGCTGGATGAGACTTAATAATTCGGTGTGTCTGAGAACTATAAAAGGATCTCTTTTCATTTTGATTGGGATTAGGTCAGCACAGAGTGTGGTGAGCCTCTATGAGAAAACTCAATGACAAGGGCAAGGTTCACTGGATGACACAAACCTCTGAGGAGATTATTCAGTGAATAAAAGTGAATTAGGTAAAGAAAAAGGGTGAAGGGTGAGAAAAAAATATAAATGAGAGGAATTCTGAAGAGGAACATAAAAAAAAGTGAAGAGAACCACATGGAGCCCAGCACAAGATGTCTTTCATTAAAAAGTAGCTGGATTAGAAAGTAGCTCTTTGTAAAGAAGAATTTTTATGAGGTTCTGTGAGGGATGAGCAAGCAACTAGGCATCTCAGGCCTCGACACAGGGCAGCATTGGCCAGTTGAGTGTCATCCAGCACATATGAAACATGGAAAAAGCCCTCACCTGCCCTGAGCCCCAGCCTGACCTCTATTGCGAGAGGGGATGGGGTTTGCTCCGTGACCATTAGCATTGCAATTGATTTGCTGGCAACGCTGGCAGTAGTCAAGGCAGGTCTGGCTTGCTCCCCTCGCGAGCAGCCACACAAGCAGCAGGGGATGAGCCTTTCCCCAGGCATCCTACTTGGTCAGTAACCCTTGAAAATCTCAGTGGGCCTCTCTGTCCATGCTGAGCGATGCCCTACGTTGGAGATGACCCACGGGAGCAGCATTTAGCTGACCCCTGGGAAGGGCAAACCCTTCTCTCCAGGCCACCAAACCTTCTTCAGATGCTTTTGAAGAGCAAATGCTGTGCCGGTAGATGGCAACTACTGACAAATATTGTAAGGAAGGAAATGTACTACAGGAACTCACTGTTCCTAACAAATGCACTGTTAGGTGCTCAGGGAAACCTGGAGGGAGAAAAGTAGTTTTTGTAATCAAATTATGATAGTTTTATCTCAAAATCCTTGTCAGAGATTTATTCTTAGAAAGTGAAAAACTAGGTATTAATTCTGGTACGGCATGGGTTCCTAGCAAGTTGCATGTTAAAAATTATACAAAGAAATCAATAACATTAGTCCTTATATGAATGTGCATGGCCAGAATTAACTTTATAGCAGTAACTTCTATGGAAGCCATGTTAACCAAGCTGGTGCCATAATAGAAAGTTGGTTCAGTCTCAAATCTTTATCAGCAGAAAATGTGTGTGGTCGGGAATGCAATATTTGTGGAAGCAGAGGGGAAAACATATGCTCTATCCAAATCTACTTTCTTTTATGCAATAAATAAATAAATATTTTTTTAAAAGTAATGGAAAAGGAGAGGTAGGCTCAGTAAATGTGAGCAGATCCCCATCTAGTGACAGGTCCCAGAAATGGCTGCACGTCAGCTCTGCATGCACAGTTTTCAAAGGGGAGGTGTAAGTCGCCCTGCCCGCGGCCCCACACGGAGCATTTCACACACGAGTGTGATACGGAACTGCCTGGCGAGGGTGTCCACTCCTTGCTCAGAGCCCGGACTAGGGCTGGCCAGGTTATTTGCGGAGTGCTGGGAGCACGTGCTGAACAAAACTCATCCACGGCTGGGAAAAGTCAGATCTGGACCTCCCCGGAGTCGTTCCCACTCGTGCCATGTCCTGCAGGGCTGGATCTAAAATCTCGGTGCTGGTCCCAGTGAGCACCAGTGGGCAGAGCCCATAGTGGAGTCCTGCTGCTCCCTCCTTGAGCTCAGGCAGTTTTAGTGTTGAACTATTTCCCTCATCCTCATCACAAGGCTTACACTGGTCAAAAGAGGTGTGCTGACCAGAAAGGACATCCCTGACCCCTGTGCATCCTAAATCCCACTGTATCTCAGTCCAACAGGAACCGCTTCCACCTCTGTCCTGTTCCACCAACCCTCTCTGCCCAAATTCAGCCCTGCTTGTGCTCACTCGGGCTGGTGGACACAGCAGAGCCTCAGCATCCCGCAGCATTCCCTAAACCTGGCTCCAACCCACAGTATCCTCTGGCATTCCCTAAACTTGGCTCCGGACCCACAAGGGCTGCCTACTCTGCCTGAGACACGGAAAGCTCACCTGGTCCCTCTGGGGCCTGGGAAATCAGGAGTAACTGACAAAGGGATTTCTTTTCTCTCTAAAATACTCAGAGCATCGTATCCCAAGCCGATACCCAAAGCTAATTTCTCCCTGACAAGCCACATAGCCCCTTGTTGGCTTCATTTCCACGAGTCTTCCTGGCACACCACCAACTTCCCAGCAAATTGCTCTTACCTGAGAGCTGCCAAGTTGGGTCACCCCGATGGGTGCAGGATGGGGCTGAGGAACCGCAGGATGAAGTTGTCAACGAGGAAGACTCCGGCGCCGCGCACTGCAGGTGGGATCTCGGCAGCTCCTATTCCCGCTCCTCTCCCGGCTCCCGCGCTGCTCCGCACACCGGCGCGCGCCGCTCTCCTACTCCCACTCTTGGCTGGAACCGCAGCCCACCCTGCGCGGTGGCTGCGTGTCAGCAGGGGGAAGCAAAGGACCCCGCAGGCTGGTGGCTCTTCCAGGGAGAGAAAAAGGGGGAAAAAATGATTTGCAAAAGCTTTTATTACAGAAAAAATAGTTTTTTTTCCAGAAATCAAGAATGAAGAATAACTACTTAGTTCACACTATGTGGAATTCTTGCCTATCTCTGCGATTGATAATGCTCTTTGCAAAAACCTGCCACATACATAACCTGCAGAGCCGGCTAAGCCGTATATCCAATGTCACAGCAGTAGCAGGGTGCATGTCAGGTTAGAGGCCAGGTTCGCTTCCCACCAGCAGGTGACAGCTTGGGGTCCAGGGGGTAATTATAGAGGTGGCAATGTCTTTCTGGAAAGCACTTGTTTCCGTGCACGAGCAAGGGGAGCCCGGCTCCCGGAGAAGCAGCCGTTGTTAATGAGGATTGACGTGTAGTTAGGAAACATTTTCAAAGAGGCTCTGCGAGACAAGGAAAGGCTACCTGCTGCATTAGTCATCTGCGGGGAGCTGCTGAAGTGCCTGAGAAGGAACAGCCCTGCCTTCAGCTGTCAGGTTTGCATGCTTAATTACAAATAGAATTATAATTCCCAGGTTAAAAAAAAAAAAAAAAAAAAAGGCACCCATGCTGGGACCTTGCAAGGAGAAGAAAATGCTAGCAGTTGAAAGCTGCATGCAGCTTTGCATGCCATTGGGTAAATAAAATACATGACTTGATGTTCTTGAAGGTCTTTTCCAACCATAATAATTCCATGAGTCTATGTGCAATGGAATAGCCACGTGCCCATGCTGTGCCTTCCCCTGGTTCTTATACTCTCCACAGTTTTTTGAAGCTTTCTGCCCTCCTGTGCATGTGCACACCCCACATGCAGTCTCCAAAAGGGCTGGCTGGCTCAAGGAGAGCTATTGTACCAGCCCAGGACATGGCACTATGAGAAGACCACCAAATAATAGCAAGTGTGGGGTTTTATTGCAAGATAATGAGAACTATCAGCAGGGAAAGTGATAGAAGGACAACAACAAAAAAGATCTCTCATTTCTCAGGCCGACACCTTGGCACTCTCAAGAGCAATGAACTCCATGTGAGGAGGCATCGGTAAATCCTTGGGAAGGAGTTAAGAGCAGGAGGTGGGCAGAGTAGGACAGAGTAGTAAAATGACAATTATAGCTGCTTCTTCGGCTAAGCAAGATCATTTCAGAGAAAAAAAAAATTAGGATTCTGCTAATGTTTCTTTAAATCCCAGACCCTGGAGAGTTTTAGAAGGCAGCTTAACACCTAAGCAAAGAGTGAGTCTAAGGCTTGTGTTCATTGCCCTTAACAGAGGTTTATTTGAGTGATCAAAAAAGGAACCAAGTTCCTCTACACAATGAGTAAGGAAAGAGAAGGAAACACCTCAGGAAGAGTGTAATGCTCTTCACATGCAGTGGAAGAGGCACAGCATGAAGGGACATAACAAGAAACTTCTTTAATGTGAGAAACAGTTGCCCAAAGAGGTTGTGGAGTCTCCTTCTCTGGAGATGGTTGAAGCCCACGTGGATGCAATCAACATGCAATGTGCTCTAGGTGACCCTGCTTGTGCAGGGTGTTGGACTAGATAATCTCCAGAGATCCCTTCCAACCTCAACCACTCTGTGATTCTGTGATGCTCTGTGCCTGAGATTGGCCAGTTGAGTGGCCAAACCCAGACAGCTTGGGTTTGTGCAGGCTTGGCTTCTTTTTTCAATATTACCATAAGGCTCCTTGTCCCAAAGGACAAAATAGCTCTTCCCATGCCTCTTCCTGGTCTTTGCAACATGGATAGAGCTGGAAATGGTGCTATGCATGGTGAAGTCACAGGTGTTGAAACTATTATCTCATTTCAGTGACCCTCCTAAGACCAGTAGAGGCTTTTACATCCACATGTTACCCATCTGTGATTCCCGGACAAAGTGCTTTTTGGGAGCTGTTGTGCTCACCAGAGATTTTCATGGCTACTTAGGGATTAGTGTGGGAAGAGGGAAAAGTCTCTGTAGAAATGCTGTCTTATTTTTGGTTTGCGTTCTCTCTATATGGCATGAGTACTTTTGGCCTATGGCTTTCTTGCACTTGATGACTCAGAAATCAAAACACACATAAAGATGGTACCCCATTTCCTGTGTTTGTTTGTTGCCCTGAAATGGGAAAAATCTGACTTTGTTCTCTTAAGTGTTATGTGCAATTGGAAAAGTTATCTTTTCTAGTAAAAATTTTCCTCATATGTTCTACAAAAAGGCTTGTACCACTTATAAAAACAGCCCACAGGCAAGAAATCTATTGTTCTTTATTCTTTTCCTCTGTTTTTCAAGGCAGAAAGTGCACAAATGTGCTGACCAATGTGCTGTCTAGCACAAGGGAAACCAATCATCAGTACTGACCTACCAGCATTTTAGTGACCACTAAAGGGATCACAGAAATTATAACATTCAATCATCACAAGCAAAGATCACAGCAAAAAAAAATGGAAGTGGCAAGTTGTCCATGGGGCCACTTCTGGCCCCAGCTAATCCAAAGGAGCATGAAGGCCATGAAGACTCATGAGCTAGACAAGCTACAGGCTCCAGCTCCACTCCAGCTCAACGTGGGATGACTTGGAAGTTGCAGAGCTCTATAAGTGAAGGAGCCTGTGAAATGTTTTAGCCTCTTGATAGAGACAGAAGCAGGCAAGAGGCTTTCTTCTCAGCCGTGTCGCTGAGGAGATGTCTTTGTGTTGCTGTCACAATAAATTATAGAGCTGTCTGAAGCCTGCCGACGGGGATATTTCAATTCCTCCACTCCTTCCTAAAAGACCGTCTTAAGGAAAAGAGCTTTATTTGCTGCTATCCATGACAGTTTCTTTGGCCAATGCTGAAGAGGCAAGGGAGAAAATGAGAAAATGCCATGGTTCATGCTTGCCTCATGCTTCTCCTTACTCAAGACAGTTTATCAAAAGGTAATTCAGGCCTAAGAAGTAGGAAAGGGACAAAAGGTGCTGGGAAACCTAATGGGAAAACTCATGTATGGGATAGAGCAATGCCATTGTAGCTTTCCCTCCATCAGAGTATTGGAGGACCTTGCTCTGGTGCTTTGAAGACACAGTGCACAAGCAGAGCAGAAGCTCTCCTACCGTGTCACCATGGGAAAGGAGAGTTTGGACACACAGGCACCAGCTGTGGCTACAGAGGTCCCAAATGCCAGGAGATAATCCTGGGAAAGCAGCCGGAGATATTTCCCAGGGTCTTGCCCTGGTGGCATTCAGCAAGGTGGCCTCGCCTGGTGCACGGGTGAGGATTTTATCTTTGAGTCTTCAGATGTTCTGTCAAATCTGTTCGATTCCAACAAAGAGCTTCAAGAGTTAGGGGGAGTAGCTGGAGAGTGGGTTGCAGCATGGCTGTGCAAGCCATGTTTCCATAGGCAGTGGGACTGAACCAAAATGCTAGTATTTAAAAAGTCACTAAAGAAATGACTTGCTTAGCAATGTGGCTGCTGCTTTCCTGAAATGAAAATAATGTTCTCTCGTTTTTATTGAATTGCAGTCAGCACAGGCTCTCTCCCGCTGGTAATTCAGGAGATAAGACCGTGAGTTGTTTTGTGTAAAGACAATTTGCTGTGGAATAATAAAAAGACTGATGCAAAATCCCCAACTCTCAATGCCCCTGCTTAGCCACCAAAAGTAATGAGTTGCCAAATTAATGTGTGCAAAATTTACTCATAAGTCCTGAATATTAACCAAGAAATTCCCATGCTCTTGCCACTTGCAATAATAGAGAGTGGAAGTACCTGAAAAATAAGGCCAAAGATCCTGATGAGGTCCGTATATTTTTTTAATGCCTCTATGTTGTGTGCTAGACCAACACGAAAAGTTCTGGAAATCCTTTGGGATTCCCTAAAAAAAAAAATTAGTGGGAGAAAAGAGCTCATCATGAAACCACTGAATATTTCTATCTTAATTGTGTTTCATGCTAGAATATGAGGGAAATTATCACAGTTGAATAAAACGCTAAGGTCTCCTAGCAGCAAAATGCCTCATTTAATATAATAGTGTGAATAAGCCTCTCAGTTCTAAAACATAGTTAACAAAAAAAAAAAAAAAAGGTCAAAAAAAAATCAAAGACTGTAAAGTCTCTATGCATAAAATATGAAAACCTAAATTAGTGGTTTAATTTGCACTTGAAGCAACAGGTCAGAGCTAATATTCCACCTATACACAGACATAATTAAAACCTGCTAGTCCACTGGCAGCAGAAGAAAAAAATGTGCATTTTCATTTTTTTTTCCTCGTTTTCTCATTTATAAACTATAACTTTTTCACCTGCCAATACATTTAACACCACTGGAAAACATATCATACATTAGACATAGTATCTGTTCAACAGAACTGAAAATACTCCTTGGAAAACAAGGACTAGTATCCTTATTTGTAGATGTAATTCAAGGGAAAACAGAACCACAAATATATCATAAAGCTTTTGTGGTGTAAGATAGAACAGAAAGGGTTTTAGAGCAGAAACCCTGCAGAAAGTGTAGGTGACTACAGTCAAGAAAGGCACGGTGAGTTGAGCTGGAGCTGACTGCAATAATCAGCCATCTAGTTAGGTGTTTACAATAGTCATCTACCCACCAACTTCCACAATGGTCCAGGGAGAGAAGAGTAGATGGGGACACCAAGAAGTCTGTTGAGAGGAATGGCCATAGTTCATGCCATATCAGGGTGGACGGAGAAGACCAGAGCAGAAACACCTGGAGGAGAGGGTGTCTGTGTGGAAACAGCTGCAGCACCAGGGCAGGAGAAGGGTCACACCAGCATGGGCCATGGCTGGAGGAAAGGATTACCTATGGAGGAGATGCTGAGGTGGGAAAATACAGCACCTGGAAGGACTGTGAACACAAAGTTGGTAGGGGAAGACTCCAAAGGGTGAGTCTTTTTTAAAGAGCACTGGATTCCCAGAGGACTCCAAGAAGTTCCTCTACAGACAGGAGGTGATAGCAGTTCTCTACACAGCTGGCATAGCATTGGTATGGCAAAGGAAAAACCACTGTATTTTGGGCTCCTTTCAGAGCTCTTCAGTAACTTTCTGTATTTTGGGCTTCAGATGCCAAAGATACCATTTTAGGCTGAGTTACAGTTGGGTGAAAACCAGGTTAGGAGGCTAACAGCTCCAAACCACAGGAAATCAGGCCCCTGGCTGATACATAAGCGAGCAACTTCCTAGCACGAACAGCCCATTTCTGGTGAAATGCTAGGCCTGTCATTGTCTCTCCTGCAGAAAATAAGTTTCAGAGATGCCACTTGAGATGAAGTTGCTAATCATACTGCCCCAAGTATTTTTCTGCTTTTGTCTACAGCAAGATGTGACTTTATTTGCTTGGGTGACACGAGTGCCTCACATCTCACCAGATGGCACTGTGCTCTAAGATTGACTCTGGGCCGTGCAGGAGGGGACAAGATGTCCAAGAGGAAGGTGCAGTGGTGTTTGGATGCACAAATGAGTTCCCAGAGCCTACCTGGGAGCCCCAGCATCAGCAGCAGACTGAAAGACTAAGGTGCTTGTGCACATTGATCCCTTCTTAGTCACAGATGGAAAAGAGGAGAAACTGAGACATTTGGCATACAGGCTGGTGACTGCAAGTAGCATATTCCAAGCTAGATTTTAGGGATACTGGATTTGGCCTTGAGAGTAGGGTCCACAGAGAAACCCAGCACATAAAGATCATTTTCAGGGTCTTCTGCAGAAATATTGGATTATTCAATGCTTTCCACATTTAACCCATACCTTTAAGAGCTATTTCCATACGAGACCTGAAGTGCTGAGTGTAGCCCCATGCCATTTCTTTGGATTACAGTTGGGGAAACAGAAACAGCTAAGAAAAATTCAGGACTAGAGACTCACCATTATCCAAGCTGATTGAGTGAGCATGTCATGAGACATGATGAGATTATCTGGGAGGCTAGGAAAGACATTATGAAGACAGAGTGTGACACTTTTCTGTAGTCAGTGCAGCAGATCTAATATTCAAGAATATTTGAGGCTGCATGAATTGTAATATACACTGAGCTTTTCCCTGCACACAAGGCTTTGCTGTTCAGTCTTGCATAAGAACATAATTTAGTAGCTGTGAAGGCACTTTGTATCTGATCTCTTTTTCTGAGCTGTGAAATAGGAGATCATGGACCTTTCCCCATTCATTGAATGACTCTGTGGGTTACTGTAATAAATAAGAATAATAAAAATTTATTGGGAGTCCTTCCAGTCAGCGCTGCTGACTTTAATTTATTCAGCATTAGAAAAATAACAGTATCAATATTTGCCAAGATATTATAATGGATTGACCTAAACATCATGTAAGGCCTCCTGACATATAGGAACAGCAGATAAAAAATAAAGAAGACAAGATATTAGAAAAGACAGAGGCATGCAAAAATCTCTCTTTTTAGATGACTGTATGGGGTTCAGCTAACTTAGCCTGATAAGACAAAGACTAAGAGGCTAGATTAGAGGTTAAACCTATTAATATATCAGAGATAAAAAAAATAAGAGTATTTATATAGAAAGAAAATACTAGATTTGGAATGGCAGAGTACAGATAGGCCATGAAATAGAAGCTGTTTTCTAGCTATTAGAGCAGTGAGAGTCTAGAACTGCATTTCAGTGACAATAGGAAATATTTTTTACTAGGGTAAGGGATATCACTATCAGAGACACACACACTTCATCTGGTCTGATATAAGCTAGTCTGAAACTTCAAATTAAGAACAGTTTAACTAACCAGTTGAGAGTCTGTGGTGGTGGGTTTTTTGGTTTGTTTTTGCTTGAGATAATGGATTTGGAATAGGTTGGTTAAGAGATGGTTTCTTGTTGTTTCTGAAGGTGAATGGCCTTGCCACATATGTGGAGTTGTGTGTGGAAAGGCCTTGCTGTGTTATATTGCTCTATCTGTAAGATAATACAGATGATGGAACATCCTTAGAAGAAAAGGACACTAAATGGTGTTCTTTTTGATGAAGTTCTATGTATTTGTTTCCCTGATCTAGGTTTCACCACACGGGGTTGTAACCGCAAATGGGAACTCATTAACCACTGAAAGGTGCCCAAGGTTTCTTTCACAGACATAGACTTGACTTGCTATGAGTTATAGAGGACTTTGATTAAAGTAGATTAAGGTATTTTGTGATTCTGTAACTCCTCTCATCTCATTTTCTCTCTAAAAATATCTGCTTTCCAAGTTACCTGAGATTCCTGAGCACTTGCAGCAATAAAAAAATGAGCTCTCTCATGCACCATAACATTTCCAGGAACATGATTCCCTGGAATGTTTTCCTGGAATGTGCCATATTACCCTGGCAGGAGAGGCGATCTAGCCAAGACGATATAAACAGTGTCCAAGAAGTGATTACTGTTGTTTTAACGTGGAAAGGAACAGAAGAGGATTGGTCAGAGGAGAGACGGCCTTGGGAACAGCAGTCAGGTGCTGAGGGGACAGGGGAGCTAGGTGGGTCATGAGACAAGCAGAGATTTTCAACCTTCAGCTTTCTGCGACCGCATATCCTGAGGAGACAAGTACTGCTTTATCTTAGGCAACAGAGCTCTTTTCCAGCAGAGAGAAGGAACAGGAGCTACCTGTAGCCGTGTTCATGCATCTAAGGCTCATCTACCCTAGCAACCGTCAGACTTTATAAACTTCCAAGTGACAAAACTAAACCAGCAAAGAACAGGAGCAACATCACGCTTTGCTTTCTCTCTAAGCTCACGACCCAACCTTTATTTCCTGTGAAGCAGGAGTGTTCCTATTTACAAACGGGAAGTCACAAGCCTGTGAGTTCAGGGACTGTGATGGAGGTCACAGAGGAGAGCTGGAAACAGACCCTGAACACCACAGAGGAGTCACCCACTGCCTTGGAACCACTGCTCTGTCTTCAGTGCATAGAGAAATGCTGGTATCACCAAAGAGCAATGACTGACCTCATCACACAGAGCCTTCAATGGGCAAATGGTTGAACACACACGCTCAATACACTAACATAGCTGATTGTTATCACCTACTGGCTTACAGAACTGGGACTTAGGAGGGTCTTGGACTCAAGTCCCACCTCCATTGGGCTCTTTCTGTAGGGTTCAGCTCCTAATTGTAGGTATCTAAATGTTGTCAAGAAGCCCCAGCTGTGAGCCTCAGCTCTCATTAACACCAGCAAAGATCTACTCAATGCAATCTATGGAGTCTGTAGGGTGATTCAACTCACCGTGAAGCAGTGAAGACTCTTTGCTAAGCGCATATGTTCCTCGTGACCTCTCCTCTGCATCACATGCCATTCAAAGAATCTGGACGTATGATCTCAACTGGGATCTCTCAATGTTTCTGTGGTATAACCAAGGAGAGCAGACGAGTGCCAGGATTGCCTGAAGTGGATGGCAAGAGAGAGTGGTGCAGGAATCTCTGGAATTTCTGTGTCCTTAGGACAGTGGTCGCTATGGTAGCAGCATCCTCCCTGCGGAGGGAGGTGGGAGCATGGGAGGATTCAGAGGCAGAAAACACCTGGGAAAGTCCTTGTCCATAAGCAGATTACAGCAAAATTTTGACATCCCAGGGATGGCTTGTTCTTTCCCTTGGCCCTTGCTCCCCCCAGAAGGGCTGCAATGGGCTTTCACTTCTAGTGCCTCAAAAGGAAAATCGTGGGTTTTTTTTTCTATTGATATGCCAGAAAGCAATGTTTTATCAAGCTCATCCTCCCAAGGAAGCTTCTTGTTGGTAACAATGAGAGGATGGATGCAGGTGAAAACACTCTGAGTTAAATCCACCTCCATGGTTCAGAATATTTCAGAATATTTCAGAATATTTAAGGTTGGAAGGGACCTCTACAGATCATCTAGTCCAACCTTCCTGCTCAAGCAGGCACACCTAGAGCATGTGGCACAGGGAAAGAAGTTTGTGTTGTGTTGTGTTCTTTGTTTACAAAGAAGTTTGTGTTGAAATGGAGAAGCATGAAGAATTGAAATCTGGAAGACCCTCTTCATCATTCTACAACCAAACAGAAACCAAACAGCCTTCTCTAAATGTGATTACAATTTAGACATAAAAATAGGATCAATATCATGTCAGTAAAGCATGTGTTTTACATTCTGCGTTATCAGCTATTGAACTGAGCAAAACATATTTACAGCATCAAACCGTTTATGCAATGAAACCATTGCATATGTCCACAGAGAAGATTTAGTGACCAAGCTTTCAAAAACAGGAATCTAAATCCAGATTGAAATACCTCCTATACAAAACTGAGTTTCAAATCCACTTAATCCACCACTTCATCCCAATGACTTTAGTAGGAGCAATCCATTGGAGCAACTCAGGATATTCATTTATAGCAAGTACTTTTGAATATAGCAATTTACTTTTGAAAAGGATCTCATCTTTGTTTTAGCAAGACACAACAGCATTTTCATTGGTGCCTCATTCAGACATATGAGTGTAACAACATGATCTGAGTATGTGTCTAATGCCTATTCATGATTTCCAGGAAGGAAGCTGAAGAGCGAGCCATAAACCAAGGCTGGATGTTCTTCAGAAGCAACCAAGATGAACGCAGAGCAAAACCCCATTGAGAAAGCCAGCGGCACCATTCAGCTCTGCAGAGCATCACCTTCTTTGACTCAGTGGTGTTAAACTTTGTGAAATGACATCACTATAGGTGACTGATGGTCAGTGTCAGCAGCGGGCATTGGACACCCAGCTGCCATAAGGACTGCACTCGTGTAAGTATTGTGTGCCCCTCTCAGGATTTCACAACAGCTAAGCTTTTCAGTGGCTTGACCACATTTGGTAGATATAATTGGGTCTTCATTTTCATTTTATATTTAGAGATGATAGGTGCATGAGAAATAATGAAAGTCTCCCCAAGTAAAGAGGTAATTTTATGAATTTCAGTTTACTTCTATCCATAAGGCTTCACTCTACCTGTCTCATCAGCCCTGCTAGCCACTAGTGCTGCATTTTAGAGGTGTCTGCATAAACCCAGCAACTATTATTTTGATCATAATTGAAAGAACGTTTGCAAACTTGTGGAACAAAATGGTATAATTTAGTCCTTTTCTATGAGATATTAATGATGTTCTAATTGAAAAATGTACTCTGCTGTAATTTTCCTTCATCTTTATAAGCCTGCCTCAGGAGCACAGTAAAAGAAGAAAGGGAGATATTTTTACTATGCCATGTGAGAAAAAACTCTCAAAGTTTTATGTGTATTATTGATGCACATTCTGGTGATGGATTCTCATGTCTGATAACCTCTTAAGGCCCGATCCAGAAGAAGTTCTATGCACACAAACAAGGAAGAGAGTTAAATGTGGGAATTGTGCATATGCATAGGTGCCTCATACTCTAAAAGGCCTTAGGGATCTCCTCTAGCTTTCAGCTGCAACTCTAAAGAATATAGGCCTTCTACCTGACATTTTCTGCCAGATCATGTGCAGACATGTCATACATTCTCAGCCATCTCAAAGGGCACTGGGTGCCTACGTTTAGGCATCTGAGTTGCTTCCTGCATGTCAGAGTCAAGCCTGTTATCCTGAGGAGTTATTATCCAGCCTAAATCAGTAGATGCCTCCTGGGAATACCTGCAAGTCTCTGTGCTCTGTGATAACAACACAGATCCCAGGCCCAAACTGAGCCAGTGACCAACACCCTGGGCTGCTTCTCCAGTTATTCCTGTGCCGCTTCTCCAGTTCTCTCTGTGCCTTGTAAAACAGCCTAGCTGGTCTTTCTCTGACTTTTACACAAAACCTGTTCCACATAAAACACATAAACTGGCATGGAAGCAGGGAGCAGAATCCACACTTCTCCTCCTCCATCTAGATATCTGTAGAATTAGATTCTTTTGTTCTTCTCCTTCAGAATGATATACCTTCAGTAGACAGTGGTGAAACTTGCAGTGCTTCAGCAGAGACTGTCATCTGTAATTTGGCACCTTCTTCTAGGAGAGGAGATCTGTGGAAGTCACCACCAGCATAGAAAGGGAGGGGAGAGGAAATGCCCTGGCAAGGACTCTGGATTGTTCTTCCCCATCTGCCATGTTTTCAAGATGCTCTGTTTTTGCAAATAAATTTGTTCAAAATTGCTGTGCAGGGCAGTCTTCCCACAGGAAGGCTCAGGTCCTGACCCCAAGGGCCAAGGGCATCATCTCTTGGATTTTCCCTGTGGTCAGTTCAAGGAGATCCTGTTTCTGCACACAAGACTCTCTGGAATTATCCTTCAGAAGTGTCTAATCCCATGTGCTCTGCCATGGCCCTTATATGTGGCTTTTGGAGTCAGTTCCAGCATATATATCACCAACACTAACCAGTTATGTCCTCCACTAAATGTGACTCTCCTGCTGATCTGGGGAAGATACCCTAACATGTAATCCTCAACGCACAAGTTGCCACCCTAAATCTGCCTCATCCTCATTGTACTGCAAGGAATAAAAGCACAGTGAGTGCAAACCTGTGAAGCTCTGGAAGTGCAGAGCTTCAGCAGGGCTGTGCTGGAGCCCATGAAATGGGACAGAACATAGAATCGTAGAACCATAGAATCATTACAGTTGGAAAGGACCTTCAAGATCCTTGAGTCCAACTGTAAAACCTTCAACACCATGCCTGTTAAACCATGTCCCTAAGTGCCTCATCTACATGTTTCCTGAATACTGCCAGGGACAGTGACTCCGTGGGATATGTGGAGGTATATACCTATCTAGACTACGAAGGACTTGACCAAGAATATTAGTGGTTGTGTTAATGGCATGTGGTGTGGTGCTGCTGCCTCCAGTTCAGGCAGCCCAGCTCAGCGGGCACACCACGTCTTGCTGGGATCCTCACGCAGACTGGATGCAAACTGGTGGGCTGCGGACCAACTTGAGAGTGAAGGTGGACAGCTCTGCTTTCTTCCTTCTCCCTGATCTCTTGGGGCACCTTCTGCCGCTAGAGATAGGGTTAGGAGCCTAGCAGCAGCACTAGGAGAAACCAGCAGAACCCAAATTCTCCTCTGTTTTAACCGTTCTGTTAGGTGCCCTCTTCTTACCTGGGATAGTTCATTCCAGCTGCTGTGGTGGAGCCAACCGTCTGCAGGCTCTTGAAGTAACTGAAGAGGAGGTGAGCAGCAGCAACTGGCCAGATGTCACTGAAAGACACTTTGGCCATACCTGAACACCAGGGGAGAAGATAGAGTTTGTCCCTGTCAGTGACTGAGCTCAGCTTTGCAGGGAGAGGAAAAACTTGTGTAAGGAGAAGAGAGGCCTAGGACACAAGCACGGTGTCACCTCCTGACTGTGACCCATGGGAGCAGAGCTCCAAAGGCTGTGCAGGAGGAAATTTTTGGCCAGGTCCTGGCAACCAGAGCATCTTGGGCTCATCTTCTCAGCATCTTCTCATTCCTCACTGAGATCAGGCACGTTGCAGCTATCTGCATTGCCTCTGCTGCCCCGAGGCCTTTGCTGCCTTTACAGTGAAGGACAGACAGGTTCACAGTGTCTTAATAAACAAGAGAGTTTATCCATAAAGCAACCAGTTCCCTGCTATGGAGCTGGAGGTGCTCTACAGTAAATCATAATAAATATAAGGAGATAGCATAACTAAGTAATTAGTTTTAATCATAGCTGTAAAATTATTACTCCAATAAGCAAACAGCAAACTAGATTATTGTTTTCATTGCTTAAGTTTCTTGTGATTCTGGAAACAGTAATTCTTTGGGGAGGGTCTTACCTGGGCCTTTGTGAAAGGACAAGCAATGAGATGACTCAGACACCAGCAGCTACGGGCAGACCCGTGTCCCTCAGCACGGCAGGGCCACAGGCTGGTCCCAGCACAAGTCCACACTCATGACCATAGGTACCTGGAATCATTTTGGAAAATAACCTAGAATAATCCTGGCCTTTGTATTTCACAGCCCAGATTCAGGTTCAGGTATGGCAGCAATTTGTTCTATCTGAATTTTGGTTAAGGACTTCTTTTTATTTTTGCTCTTGGAAAATGTCTTTATTTGCCGTAGAATGGTATTTTAAGGCAGTTATGCCACAGGTTTTGGTGGCATCATCATTGACACTCTTCTCTCTGTTGGGCCACAGGGTGAGAGGCTCTGGGCTGTGCTTGGCCTCGGTCCCCTCCATCAGCAACCAGCGTGAGGGCGAGTCCATGTCCTGCTTTCCCTATTTCAACTGTCGTCAGCAGAAGCTCGTCAAGAAGCTCTGGGCTGAGAAAGCTTTTCGGGAGGAGATTCAGAGTTTTCGGGACACAATGAAGAGCTTTCGGGAGAAGATCAAGGGCTTTCGGGAAAAAATCGGAGCTTTCAGGATGTCCATCCAAGCCTTCTGGGAGGAGGAAAAACCCATTTGGGAGGAAGAAACTGCCTTTCGTGAGGAAGAAAAGGTTTTTCAGGAGGAAGCAAAAGCCTTCTGGAGGGAGTATCGTGAATTCTGGAAGGAATACAATGTTTTCTGGAAGAAGGATGAAGATTTCTGGAAAGAGGATCAGCTCCTCTGGGAGAAAGACAAGGTCCTTCTGGATGAGGACAGAGTCCTATGGGCGGAAGAGATAGCCCTATGGGCAGATGAAAAAGCTCTCCTGGAGGAGGAGAGAGCTTTCTGGAAAGAAGAGGAAGCCCTCCGAGAAGACGAAAAAAACCTCCAGGAAGAGGAAATATTTATCTGGGATGGAGCGTTTGGTCCTGAGAGAGAAGATGAGCTGCTTCTGGCCGTCGCTGTTGTTGTGGAGAGCCACACTCCCACTAGCTGCAGAGGAAAAGCATAGCTGGAGAGAAAGAAGGAAAGCACAGATTATTCTGCTGGGCTTGGGCACCCACTTATACTCATGTGGCTACTTTATTTAACTTGTGCTGGGCTTTAGCTAGCTAAGAAAAAAAAATAGGCCCTCAATAAAAGTCCTATGGAGTAAATCACAGCAGGGTTTCTGTTTATGATATTTTCTTTAAGGGGACTGTCTTCCAGCTTTCGGGATATGGCACTAATCAGTGTTAATCTTCTGATTCCTCATATGTAAGAGCCACCACTAAGACTCTTCTAGGAGGAAACCTTGGATGTTTTATTGGATCAGAGCCTCAATCTCCAGTGGATAGCCCTGCTCTGGGGAGCATCGTGTCAGCACTTCTCAGCATGGGTTTACCTCACAGCATGATGACCCTGATGAAAGCAGCCTTGGACTCAGCACCTCTAACATGAGCAGAGGACCTACAGAGAAGCAGGAGGGACTGAAGAAGGCAATGTGGTGTGAGGACAAGACACAAGGTGGAGGGAAAAGTGGCAGTGAGTGACTCCCTTCCTCGGCTACAGGGAAATAAATTCAGCAGTGAAAGTATGTGTGTGTGTGTAAAAGCAAGAGGAGAGGACACATATAAAGATTATCGTCAGGGTCATGTTTTACCTGATGATTTTTTTCTTGAAGAAAAATCCTAGAAAAATCCCCCTGCAACGCAGCATGCAGCCAATACCTGGCAATATTTTAGGTGAGGTGAGCACAGACTGAGTGCCTTCATCTGAGAAAAGTAGCTGTGACACAGAGATTGCTGTTTTCTTCCCTTTCCCTTCTAATCCTCCATATTTTTTCAAAGGAGGAACTAAACCCTCATGTTTCACATTCTCCAAGACAGAGCTGTGAGGGCTGATGTAGAGTCGAAGTTACATTTGACCCTCTGTGTATTCATGGCAGTGGGGAACAAAAGCAATTGTTGAAATTATTAATTTAAGTCAAATTGGGCATTGAATTTTTCTCTGGCATGACAGGCACAGTGAAGCCTTAAAGAAACCTTTAAAGCTGCTTCTGAAGACTCTGATGGCTTCTGAAGCTGTCAGGCATGTTTGGGCTGTCACTCAAATCCATCATGCATGCTCAGTCCTCTATGAAAAATCCATGAATATTTCTTGTTCAGTGAATAACCAGCCCCATAAAAAAAGTCATCTGGCTCAGCCAAGTTAGGAATGTTTTGCAGCCTCTGTTGTTGTTATTCTATTATTGCCAGGTAACCTGGAGATGGAAATGAGCTGGAAATTCAGTCCAGCTCCAGGCGTGTGCCCTGCATTCAACTTTATTATCAGGCAGTGTGGAGAGAAAGAGCATTTCAGAAAATAACAGTATTCAAAAGGTACTTGTCATTTAATATGTATTAATGTCAAAAAAAAAATCAAGAATTTAGCTCAGTTATTCAAATGCACATGTCAAATTAACATCCATTTAAGCTAAAAATAGATGTTTTCCCTAATGAAGAACCCGAAGCACGTGAAATGCTCTTCTGAGAATCCTTGTCACTTTTTCAGAGTGGCTCTTCCTTGGCGAGAGCTATTGGTGTTGTACACAAGTTGAGAAACTCGGGAAATTACAGAGTGCAGCGCACAAAAGGCAGCAGTTTAGCTGCAGGAAAGGATGTGCCAATAGTGCTCTTAACCTGCTGATGGCTCGCCAGAAAATACTTCATCTGGACCCGCCTGTGGAGCTGAAGATATTTGAAGCACCAACTCGCCAAGATCAGGGTGGAAGGACCTGAAAAAGCTGCCAAATCCCCCTGCACCTCAGAAGCAGTGACACCTGCAATGTGCTGGGGAAAGGCTTGCCTAAGCTATCTTATTTTGTTCAATTTCCAACACTGGTGTGAAACAACCACCACCTCCCTTGTAGAGCTCCACGACCTTCCTTGTTTTAGTTTTCCCATGGTGTCTAAGCTGAATCTCCATGTCTGAAGCTTTGGCCTCTGATCATAGTTGTGTGAACAGCACATGTGGTCAGTGGTCCTTCCTTTCACCCCAAATTTATCCATCCTCACCCAAGCCTGCCTTGGCAAACCAGCTCCCTGGCTCCTTCCCACCTGCGTCACCAACCAAGAATTCCCTCCAAAAGCCGGCAAATCCCAGAGCTGGTGTCATGAAGCTGGGAAGAACAGAGCTAGCCTGAGATCAGAATCAAACTTCTTGTGGCTGCTGTTCAAACACTGATGTATCAAAGAAAACAAGTGGAACAAGCAGTGTCAATTCACAATAAACACTGGGATGAAGCCCGAAAGCCTGAAAACAGGTTCAACCCAAATAAGCATAACATGCTGGCAGAGCAGTTCACTTAATTATCCCTGTGCAATTTTGCAGGCAGAGCAAATCCTGAGCTCATAGAATCATAGAAACACCGAATGCTTAAGGTTGGAAGGGACATCTAGGGATCATCCATTCCAGCCCCCTGCTCCAGCAGGGACACCCAGAGCACGGGGCACAGGGCGGCAGCCAGGCAGGTTTGGGAGATCTCCAGAGAAGGAGACTCCACAGCCTCCCTGGGCAGCCTGTTCCACTGCTCTGTCACCCTCACTAGAAAGCAATTTTTCAATGAGTTCCT
The DNA here is from genome assembly GCF_003342845.1 of Nothoprocta perdicaria. NCBI lineage: Eukaryota > Metazoa > Chordata > Aves > Tinamiformes > Tinamidae > Nothoprocta > Nothoprocta perdicaria. The sequence goes on from NW_020456287.1 coordinate 1,654,693, forward strand.
GTGGAACTTTTGGTGCCTCAGCTTGTGGCCGTTTCCTCTAGTCCTGTTGCTGGCCACCCCTGAAAAGAGGCTGCCCCCTCCTCCTCACTGCCTCCCTTGAGGTATTTATAGACACTGATCAGGTCCCCCCTCAGCCTCCTCTTCTCCAGGCTGAACAGGCCCAGCTCCCTCAGCCTTTGCTCATAAGGCAGATGTTCCAGGCCCCTGATCATCCTCGTGAGATCCTCATCTCCATATTTTTAAATGCAATGTTGTCATTCAAAGCATTTCTGATATTTGCATCTATGAACAAATGTGGAAGATACAGAAGTGAAAAGTAGTAAAGATTGTTATAAGCTGACCTGCGAAATTGGAGGCAAGGAGAGCATCCAGTAACAAGTGTAAGTCTGCCACTCTGCCGGGCAGCTGGACTGAGTTGTTGAATAGTCAAGGTAGAGGGAAAATGATCAAGCAATTAGGGTACTGCAACTGAAAATATCAGATGGGGAAAAACTAATCACATTTTTACAATTCAGAATTTGAAGTGTCTACTCTGAGTTTATGTTTTAAAAGTCTTCTAACACTGATATCTTTATCTCTCCTTTTAAAGTCTTCCAAAATTTATGTGATTGAATCCTTTCAGATTGCCAAAACATGAAGACATTTTCAAGGTTTTTGTCCCAAGTCAGCAGAAGTCCCTCAGTTTGCACAGGAAATCCCTCAGAGCCTAGAGACGATCCAAACTCCCATCTTAATATGTATTTAATGAGGATGAAAACGCAATGAACTATCCAGCCTCTGAATTATAACACCATCTGATACCGCAGCACAGCTTTTTGAGCGTTTTGGTGTGGGAGCTTCTCAAGTAGAAATTCCTGTTGTTGTTACTATTAAGGTGAAGTCATATTGTCAGAGCTCCACCTTGATGGACTGAGAACACCAAAGTAGAAACTGGGTTGAAGGCAAAGGTTGGGCCCGACTGCCTTGCACAGGCTGCAGGAGCAGCAGGGAGGCCCAAACACATGAAGAAGTCAAACGGAGGCGATGTCACCCCCATACCTACTGTATATGCACTTAATTTTCAAAGGGATCTACCAAGTGGTTTACCAAGACACGAGTCTTCTTCTCATTTTGGCAGCACTCAGCACCTCTGTTTAAAAAATAAAATAAAATCTCAAAGAGTATCCTGATGGAAAGACATAAATACTGTGAAATAATTGCAAGAGGGAGAAGCAAGTCAGCAAGGATCTCTCCAGAGGGAACCACCAACCCCTCCAAAAGCTGCAGCAGAGCACTTCACACTTAAAGTATATTGCCTTCCCATTCGCAGACATCAAGGCCATAGTGTGCTTACCCCACAGCTCTCCTGAGAGTGGTGCAAAGGGCATTATTGCCATTTTAAAGAGGAAAAAACGATCCATGAGTCTGAGTGAGGTCATTCTTATTTGTAGCTGATCCACAAAAGACGACCCTCTCCCTTGCCGGATTTCTATGTCATCCATGCAACTAGCCTGTCAGTGGGACTTAAAACACTCACAGGTGATGTCTTCTAAAAAATGTAGAGAATTATCTTTTTTTTTTTTTTAACTAGATTAAATCAAAATTTGCACCTGTGGACAGCCTTACGTGGTCCAGTTTATAGTGTTATTTGTGGCTATAGTAAAAATGCATTTGAACAACTCCCTATTGGTCTGTTTTCTCATCGTTATTCTCATCACCTTTCCACTTATTTTTGCTGTATTCACAGATTTTACCAGTCATGACTTTATTTTGGCTCCCCAAAGTCTTCCACAGCTTCCAAAATTGTCACCATGAGCAGAAGGGCAGTGTCTCCAGCAGGCACCCACTCCTCGGCCTCGCTGCTGGTGGACATCTGGTGTTGAGGACATCTCATCCCAGAAGCACCTCATGGTTCCTGTACAACCAACACGTGCCAGGGCTACCCCAGGGTCCCCGGTGAGCCAGGCTTGCCCAGAAACAGTGATAAGAACAAGACTGTGCTGTACACAGCTCCTAAACTCCACACTGTGATTTCCAGGTCTCTTGTGAACACGTGATAACTCCTGACTTCATATACTTACGTACCACTTAACCACGCACTTAACACCTCTGCAGCTTGTTCACACGTTATGTGCTCACAGTCTTACTGCCAAGAACAGCCCAATACCTCTGCATGACTGCCACAACAAGAGGAATACTGGTTTTACCCAGTGTTGTTGACAATATCCTGTACACATCATGGGAAACCTATGGGCTAGGTTTTCTAAAGACCAGCTGGGTCACCGTATAGAGAGCTTCCCTCCTGCAGCAGGCATCACCTTCAGCCCTCCAATGCATATGCCAGCAGCAGGAGCAATAAAATTCACCTTCCAACATCTTCTATAGGGCTTTTTATTTCATATATGCCCGTCTTCTTGCTGGAGGAGCCCAGTTCAAATCCAATCCTTTGCCTCCACGAAAACAGAATTTGCCTACAGTCCATACCTGCACCCAGGATTTCCTAATACACAGCAGCCTGAACGGAGGTAATGTTCAGATTGTCATATAATATCCAGCTAAAAAAATTGAGAAGTACAGAAAAAGTCAAAGTCAGCCAAGCAAAAATTTGGATGAAAAAAGAGGATGTGGCTGGGAAAACATGAATGGAAAGTAGCCATTGCTAAGGCTCTGCTCATAACATGGCTATTTCCTACCAAGTGAAAAACAATAGTTTGACAAGAATATGCAGTGTTTAGTTGCTAAAAGGATTTGTATTTTGTGTAGAGATTCTGGACTCCTCAGCTTAATGCTGGAATGTGAAATTATCAGCTCTCAAACTCCAGTACAGAAATAATAACTGATGCGGTTCGTATTGACAATGGTGCATATTTTTAGTCCCTCGTAGGCGTTTGCAATCATTTTGCAGTGCCTCGATTATTTTTCATGCGTTTTTTCCAGCAGGAATGAAGATTAATTCCTGTGACGTGATATAATGAAGATTGGGCAAAAATGTGACCAACTAGCTGCATTTTCACCTAAAATCAGGGCAGATATTCCAGGGCTATTGGGGGTTCTGGAGTTGTTCTGTCTCCTAGCCTGTCTGAAGGACATTTCTCAAAACACTTTGTGTGTGTGTGTGTGTGTGTGTGTGAATCTGCCCGTTTTACCTTGTTCTTAAGCCCAGCTGTGCTCCTTGCTGGCTGCAGAGAGATTTCAGGCATAGATATTTAGACGGGGGCACATTTTCTCCCTCATGCTCTCTGCACGAATGCTGTCCATGAGATAACATAAAATATCAACAAGTACCTTAATTACATTTTTAAAACCCTAAAGAGGTAGGAGGCAGACTATTTCCATATACAGACCTATGGAAAGGTTTTTCCCAAGCTTCCCCCAAAACTCCACTGTTTTCCCCACCTCCAAATGATTTGGTGAATCCTTCATACTTTACATGTTGCTGTTCTTTGATACCTGTACGTATATGCATATATGTACATCTGTGTGGGTTCACAACGGGTCTCTGGGAATATTCTCACACGTAAGCGAGCTGGATGCCAGCAGCACAGCTCTGCTCTCTGCTGTCAGGGAAGTTTTAGGGATGGGAGGGAGATTATCCTGCGATTTTTGGAAAGGTCTTGCACTAGTCCCTTGAATATAATACATTTTCTCCCCAGGAGCAGCTCCAAAACAGGTTTGGTTTTGCCCTTTGAGAGTCCTGCTAGACTCTAAAGTTAGTTTTAGCTGTGACTTAGCAGGGGGCACAAAAGGCAGAGTCACGCAGTTGCTCTCCCTGGACAACAAGTGCACATGTGTGCAATGTGCTCTGCCTGAGGACTGCTAGGATTTTTATCTGTCTACCCTTTTTTTTTGGGAGCGGATCCCTGGAAGAGGACAGTGAGTGGCAGGGGCAGTGAGGCAGCCGGCACTGGGAGAGGGGCTGGGATGGAAGGTGAGGAGGGAGGAAGAGGAGGGTGGTAAAGCCCCATCCAGCACCAGGGAGGCTCATGAGCAGTCACCTCAGTATCCACAGCTCCAGGCACTCTCATTCCTGGGGCCATCCCAAGAATGTGGATGGCCTCACATTCCTGCAGGGAATGGCACCCTCATTCCTGGTTGTTGAGGGCCATCCCCCATCCTGTGGGATCTCCTGGATCCTGCCACCTCGCTCATGAGGATGGCATGGGGATGGACACTGAAGGACATGCCACCCATGAGACATGTCCAGGGCCAGCTGCTTGGTGGCCACCTGGGCTTCCCAGGCTGTCAGGGCTCAGAGTCTCTGTTTCTCCCAGCTCCATCACTAGCACCTTCACTAGCACCTGAAGGGGACCGTGGTAGGACTTTTAGGAAACCCATTTATTATTAACTCATTAGCCATTACTTTATTATTAACCCATTAACTCATTAATCTCTAGAGGCCCCTTCCAACCTTAACCATTCTGTGATTCACTGATTCTTTTTGTTACTGACTGAGCAAAAGCATTCCTAGTATCAGGAGACTTATATAGGTTCATATGGAAGATATAGATCCTGGCATCAGTAAAATTTCCATCATTTGTATTATTATATGTCCTAAATAAACACTTTAGTGTTTCTATTTCTGTTATGTAGAAATCAGTCAAACTGTCCCCCACATTCATCCATTAATGCTCACAATGAAAAACCACCTGGCCAGTCCATGAGGCAAATTTACCCTGTTTGCTACCCTGGCATCTCAATACCTGGCACTGTAGCTGCGTGCAAAGGAAGGGATTAACCACGGCAGGATTTCTTTTCTCGTTCCCCCGGCACAGCCGGAAGAAAGCAGCAATGAGAAACAAAATAAGGCTCCTGCTGCACTTGAACATGTTGGCCAGAGCCTCCAAGGAACCAAAGAAACAACCCCCCTTATTAAACTATAAATCACAGTGCTGTATTTAAAGGGTAGTGCTGGACTATTTATATTTTCCTACATTAGATCATTATCATTTTGGTTTCCCGTTTTTTTTAAAGCCAAGAAAAGAGCTGAATTCTGACTGCTTTTATGAGCTAAAATCTTTGGGAAACGAAGAGCCCTCTGCACCAGGCCCAGCTACCTGCGTGTCTGAGTCAAGGCCGACCCGCAGAGGTGGATCCTGTCCCAAAGGACATCCAGAGGTGGATTCCTGTCCCAAAGGAGCCAGGCATGGTAAATGTTGACTGGCTTTCATGAGCAGCTTCCAATTTTCAGCTTGCTGAAGCAAGGACAAGCACCACATTCCCACCCAGAGGCAGGAACATCTCTGGGGAATTTGTTCCCAACATAATGCCACATGGTGCTTGGCCCAGGCCAAGCAATGGGGCCAGCAGGACATGTGATGGAGAAGCAGGAACCCAGCTTGCACATGGCCTTCCGTGACTAATTCCCTGGCTTTCCAGGGCCATTGGAAGCACTGGGTTCCCTGCTGTGTCTGTAGTGAAGCCAGTCCTGTTTTCAATAGGAAAACCATCTAGTGGCTCCCTGGTAATTGCTTTTGTGGTAAATTCAGTCGGAGTTGAATAACATTAATAAGGATAATTTTTCTGCAATTAATTAGTTTCAAAAGGAATTGGGATTTGGCCAGATGCTAATGAAATCAGAGGGAAATGGGAGCTGGGCCATGCATGCAGCCATGCAAAAGCTTCACCAGCAATTTAAAAGCCATATCATTTCCTTCATAAAACCAGATGGAGGCATCTTTCGACAGCTCTCTGCAGTCACGTTTCACACGCGAGTTCTCACTTCCCTCTCCCAATCCTGCACTGGTGCTTTTTAAGAGAAACTAATCACAGAATCACAAGATATTCAAGGTTGGAAGGGACCTCTAGAGATCGTCTAGTCCAACCTTCCTGCTCAAGCAGGCACACCTACAGCATGTGGCACAGGGTGGCATCCAGGCGGGTTTGGAAGACTTCCAGAGAAGGAGACTCCACAACCTCCCTGGGCAGCCTGTTCCACTGCTCTGTCACCCTCACAGGAAAGAAGTTGCTCCTCACCTGGAGACGGAACTTCCTGTGCTCCAGCTTATGCCTATTTCCCCTTGTGCTATCGCTGGCCACCAATGAAAACAGCATGTCCCTTTCCTCCCTGCATTCTCCCTTCCTGAACTTATACATATTAATCATATCCCCTCTGAGCCTTCTCTTCCCCAGAGAAAACAGGCCCAGCTCGCTCAGCCTCTCTTCATACGAGAGATGTTCCATTCCCTTAATCATCCTGGTTGCCCTTCTCTGGACCCTCTCCAGAAGCTCCACGTCCCTCCTATACTGGGGTGCCCAGAACTGAACACAGTACTCCAGGTGAGGCCTCACCAGAGCTGAGTAGAGGGGCAGAATCACCTCCCTTGACCTGCTGGCAACATCCTCCTGATGCAGCCAGGATCCCATTGGCCTTCTTGGCCACGAGGGCACACTGCTCACTCATGGTTAACTTGGTGTCAACCAGGACTCCCAGGTCCCTCTCCGTGGAGGTGCTCTCCAGCAGGTCCACCCCTAATCTGTACTGATGCCTGGGGTTATTCCTCCCCAGGTGCAGGACCCTGCACTTGTCCTTATTGAACCTCATGAGGTTCCTCTCTGCCCAACTCTCCAGCCTGTCCAGGTCCCTCTGGATGGCAGCACAGCCCTCCGGAGTGTCGGCCACTCCACCCAGCTTGGTGTCATCCGCAAACTTGCTCAGGGTGCATTCCGTGCCCTCGTCCAGGTCATTGATAAACAAGTTGAACAGCACTGGGCCCAGTACTGACCCCTGGGGGACACCACTGGCCACAGGCCTCCAGCTGGACTCGGCCCCATTTATGACCACCCTCTGAGCTCTGCCATCCAGCCAGCCCTCGACCCACCGCACCGTGCACTCGTCTAGCCCACTGTCCCGGAGCTTCCGTATGAGGATGTTATGGGAGACAGTGTCAAAAGCCTTGCTGAAGTCAAGGTAGACAACATCCACGGCTCTCCCCTCGTCCAGCCAGCCTGTCATCCCATCATAGAAGGCTATGAGGTTCTTCAGACATGACTTCCCCTTGGTGAATCCATGCTGACTGCTCCTCAGCAGCTTCTTCTCCTCCATATGCCTGGAGATTCTCTCTAGGATGAACCGCTCCTTCACCTTTCCAGGGACGGAGGTGAGGCTGACCGGCCTGTAATTGCCCGGCTCCTCCCTCTTGCCCTTTTTGAAGGCTGGAGTGACGTTGCAAGACAAAAGATTGATGTAAGGTAAAAAGTCTAAGCCAGAACTTAATGATGACAATAGAGGCAGTGAGAAATAATTTGCTTACTGTGAAATAACCTGTGTACCATAGAAAATAGGGCAGGGGAGAAAGGCAAGATGGAAAGAAATCCATGAGTGAGGGACTAAAGTCCGCTTTAGTCCCTCACTTCAAAGTGAGGGGGGACTTCAAAGCCCAATGACTTTGAAGAAGCAGATAGAGATGTAGGGACACGAGGCCTTGCAAGGCTGTTGTTGTGCTGCTACCACCAGACCCGGGTTCAAGGAGTGAGACCTTCCTCAGGTTGGACATTAGCCCATCACCAAGAGCCGTAAGGCCCCATGGCGCTGGGACCTGTGGTGTCTGGCCCCATGGTGCTGGTCTAGTGTGGTGGCCATGGGGAAGGGAGCCCACACACCCTCAGTGACCACAGTGCTTGGCAGTCTAGAATTTCAAAATGACACCATATCGATAGCTGATATTTTTCCCCCTCAATAAATGGTTTTCAGTCCTATTTTGGTATTTTTGGTATTTTGTAGACAAAAGGTATGGCTCATCCCGTGCAAGGGTGTTAATCAGCTGGCAGGCAGTGCTCTTGGGCTTTCACTGTATAGAGATACACCCACCTAATCTTTATGGTCCAAATGACTTTCTGTGCCTTCTGTGAGACAGGAATAACATCCTCCCTTAAATCTTCCCATTCATATGCAAATAAACTACACGGAGCTCTTGCCAGTGTCTGCTTTTCCAAGCCACCCAGACTCTATTAAAAACACTCTTTCAAAATCAGTTGTATGGAATTGCTGGGTTTCAGGGTAAAAGGAAAGGAAAGGCAGGCACACCAGCTATGGGCAAATAGATGGGAACAGAAGAGATGAGATAAGGGCAATGTATAGTCACCGCAATAAGAAAAATAATTTGTTATTGGCTGGCGATCTGTTTAGAGGCACTTCTGGATATCCAGAGCTCCTGGGTGACTGCACAGGGTCTTCCAATTGAATCCAATGTTTCTGGTGGGAAAAAACCTCACATCTGGAGGAGACCCAGACACATGCAAGCCCCAATTACATATCTCGGTATAATACCCCCAGGCTAAGCTTGGAGGGGACAGTGAGAAACAGAGAAGCTAAGCATTTTTACGAGGGGCAAATTTAGCTCACCTGTGGGAATCCTCTTGCCAGGCCAACAACTCACCCCATAGTGGTCCTGAATAGGACATTTTTTTTTCCAATAAGAGAGGAGATCCTGATGGGGGAAGAAGAAACCAAAGCTGCCAAAGGCCAGGAGCTGTGGGATCGGTAGAAAGCCGTGAAGAAAAGGGGGAGACGGGGAGGAAAGAAAGAGAGTGATGTTCTCTCAAAATAACAGAACATAAAATAAAGCTGAAGCAGATGCAGGTAAAGCTGCCCAGGGGAGGGAAGCACGAACACCTTCTCATTGTTACTTGGTCCAGCTCTGCACGCCAGTGACTGCCAGGGCCTGTCCAGACAGAACAGCTAGTTGGAATAAATCCAACTGTTTTGGATGGATAAATATGTATGGATAAATATGTACGGATTTGTATGGATAAATAACCTATCATTCCACACCGTTTGCCCTCTGTGCCTCTGCTTTGTTGGTTCTCAGGTGTTAAGAGGGTTTGTTTTATTATTCTTTTGCCGCAGCCAAGGTTGGCCTTGCAAGAGCGCGGGGCAAAACCCCAGCGCCGGGTGCACATTGCAGGGCCCGAGCGAGCGGCCTGGACCGCGCGGCACCGGGGCCGGCACCGGGACGGAGCACCAGCCTCTTGGCAGCTGCGTGTGCTGCTTGCTTAATCCCGCGGCCTCACGGAGCGGATGAAATCCCCAGCACGGGCACCCATCTGCCTTAATTACTGTAATTATGTGGCCCGCGTGTGCGCCGGCAGCTCAGCCACGGGAGGGATTTAAGGAGCCATTTCCCCTTGGACAGGTCGCTCCCTGCCAGCCAGACCTGCGTCTGTGGTAGGGAGCTGCCGTGCAGTAACAGCAGCCCCGCGGGAGCAGAAACACAAGCTACAAGGATTTAAGTAGTAATAAGGAACCATGGTACTTAACGGCAAACACATCCTTAAAAGAAAGGGTCATTCTGGGGAGCCTTTTTCAATACTGATCTCAACGTTTATTAAAAAAAAAAAATAGTGCAAATTTTGAATAGCTGCATATGTGGTGGAAGGCCTCAAATATACAAATTTGCTCTTACAAATCTTTCACATTCCCCCTGAGACAGCCACGTAGCTCGGGCAGTGACGATGGTTGGACGCCTGCGCACTTAGGCGCTCTCCCAAACAGAAACACATCCTGGAGTCCTAAGGTGGGTCCATAACGCGGGTCCTTCCCCCAAACTATGAACCTGCTCGAGACAAAAAAGAAGTTTTGCATCTGCATTTTGCATGCAAAAGAATGCAAATATCATTTATTATATATTATGCAACTGTCCCTTTGTATTTTTTCCCTTCCCACTGCCCGCGCTGGGCCTGCAGTGACATCTCGTGGTGCCGGTGCCGCGGGATGCGCAGAGCGGCCGGCACGGTCCCGTATTGTCCTTTGCTTTCCCTGGATCAGCAAATCCATCCTGAGCACCGACTGCCTCACTGCTGCCTTCCCAGGGGCAGGGAGAGAAGAAATCAGAGCAGACGGGCTGATTTATTGCCCATAAATTTAGGATGTCCGATTATGGCAAAGCTAAGGCATGAGCTATAGCACTAAAATAATGTGAAAACAATTTGTTTTCACATTCACAATTTATCTGTTAGTTTCTGTGTTCTTTAAAAAGATAAAAATAAAAAAGACTCGCATTTCCCAGAGCAAAGTAGCTAGAGAGCAGCATAAGTTCAAAGTGAGCCAAGTCACCTGCTTGAACAAGCCTGGGACATTCAGCTGCATTAACATTGAGGCTCAGACTGGCTCGTCCCTGTCCTTGTGCTGCTTTTTGGATTCTACCACAGAGTCCTTTCCTTCAGGCATCTCCATCCAGGCCAGAAGCTGGATCCAGCTTCTGCAGGGGAGCAATTCCAGGCCAGCACCCCACTCTCCAAGGGCTCCACCAGGAACACAGTCAAGAAAAACTCATTGCTTGCATTATCCAACCTTGCAAACACTGTCCTCCACCTCAGACCCCTCTTGAACACATCACTAGTGCAGCTTTAAGCAGAACATGTTATCACAAGTGTCAATATGAGGACTTAAATTTGTTATTTCTAACCTGTGTTTGGCTATTCTGGCTATTCTAAGTCCCTTATAGGCACTTCACAGAATCACAGAATCACAGAAGGGTTGCGGTTGGAAGGGACCTCTGGAGATCATCTAGTCCAACCCCCTGCTCCAGCAGGGACACCCAGAGCACGGGGCACAGGGCGGCATCCAAGCGGGTCGGGAAGATCTCCAGAGAAGGAGACTCCACTTGCGCATCTCCTGCGAGCTTCGCAGCAGTTCACAGTTTGAGATGTTATGCAAATAGAGTTAGGAAATGTTCATCTATTTTCCCCATTACCTGAAGTTATTGGATAAAACTCAAAGCTAACCTGACTTCCAGTCCTTTGGCACCTCTGTGAGCGGAGCAGCGTGATCAGTTCAAAGTCCTCCGTTAGGTCTTGTTGCTCTTCTCAGACCCGTCTCCAACCTTGCCTAGCATTTTACTCATATTTCAACTTGACAGAATGCTTCTTCAGCAGTGTGTAGCTGTACATACCTGCCATACACATGCTATAGTCTTTATATGCAGTGCATATATGTCCATTTTGCAGTGTCAGAGCAGCAGAATGAGTCACGGGCTGAACACGAGCCAACTCCCTGGCCTTCCTTTTTCTGCCAAACTGACCTTTAGTACCTCTCTCCCCAACGTGTGCAGCTTGTTAACTCTGGCCAAGCTGTCAGGGTGATTTCTGCACGCTCACAACCCCGCTGCCCTCAGCACACAGCACCCCTTTGATCTTCCCTCCCTGCTCCTCCTGCGTGATTCTGCCCTATCCCCACACCCTGCCCTAGACTGCAAGGTGAATCACCCACAAAATCTCTTCTCTCATGTGTGCTGTGACGTGGATGACACACACGGTGATCTTTGTCTTCTCTTCTCCACACTTGTTGCATTAAGAGGCAGACAACCTGACAGGCAGACATGCTTGGGAAGTTCGGAGCACGTTGGGTCTACAACGATGCCAGTCTTAGTTCAGCTGGGACTGACCACAAAACTTCTCGCAACTTTAAACAGCGCTAAGACTTGGCCTGAGGGATAAGTTTGCAGAATTTCTTGCTTCTAGTTTTGTGAGTCAAGGGCTTCTGCAAGCTGAGTCACATAAACCAGAATGCTCACTGGCACCATTATTTTGCCAATATAGAGATTGTAGAATATAGAGATTCTACAATCCAAAATTATATCTTAAACTTTTTTTTGCTTTCACTCTCCAAAAGAAGAAAACACAAGACACAAAAGGGTTATTTCTTAAAAAAAATATTTTTACTGTAAGCATTCATAAGAAAACATATAAAATAGTAAAAGACCATCTCCCTGGGGCCCCGTGTAGGCATCTAAGGCATGTTTTGAAAGTATATGTGTTGTGAAAGTAAACTTCACACATAGAGAAAGTTTTATGGTTTTATGGTTTAAAAATTGAATTATATTTAAGCCAATGCTGGGGATGCCTTCTAAGAAAAGCTTAAATATAATATAAAGAGGAAGAAAGAATAGTAAGACCTGCCTAATGTTGTAAGAACATTTCTTTTCCCCTCTAACGTGATGTTCATTTTTGCACTAGGAAGAGCAGGATGTGAACCCTGGTTGGAAACAGTCTTACGTTTAAGTCTGTGGAATTAAGTGGTTATTTCACATTGCTTGGTGGCACTAGTGTCACCTTTGGGATCAGACTCTGAGCTCTCGCCTGGTGACTTCAGAGCCTCTCAGCAGCACCTTAGCCCACAGGCAGACTCAGTGCACTGAAGCAGGGACCAGCATAGTCCAGACTCTAAACCAAAGCATTAAGGGATGAATTTCATATTTGGGATGATAAAATTGTGGCAAGCTTTGGCAAAGATGTTAAGGTGAGAAAAAGGGTTGTCTGGCTCCAACACCTTGATTTCTCCTTAAACTAGAGCAAAGAAAGAAATTAAAACCAATTCAAGACACTAATACCCATTTACATTAAAATTCAAGTTGTCACAAATTTTACTTCAAGTCCTTAGTTTGAGCCTTAGTTCAAGTTCTATCATCAGAAAAGGTTATTTATGCCATAATAAACAGAAGTTCCACATTTTCAGGCCATTTCTTCACCACTCTCATTTAACATGATGGTTCCATTTTAAAAAACAAGCAAATTGTGGTTAACTTGGGAGTCACACCAGTGACTAGGCTAGGCCTAATTCTGTTCCTGACTGCACCACCATAAATACTATCATCCTCCACACTAGCATAAACACTTCACTGCTGAAGTGCAGAAACTGCAAAGTATCCAGAGTAAAATGACAGCCAACTTAAACCAGTCAGAGTTCTGCCTAAGTCAGAGCAGGAAAAGTTCCTAGTGACTTAAAGGATCTTGTCCCAAACAAGAGTATTTGTAAACACAGTAAGTCATGAAGACAGGAAAAAAAAAAAAGAGGAAAATTTAAGAGACTAATGATCACAGAACAAGTTCAGCAATAGAGCAGTGTATCAGAAGAATGTGATACTTGAAAGCAAGTGAAAATCTGTGAAAGGTCTTTCATAAAATTATAGTCAGTGAAACACTGAAGTATTTTTGTTCCCTGATGATGCACACAAATCCTAAATATAAAGTGCTCCCACAACGACATGCCTAGTTAGGATTCTGTGTAAAAACACAACTTCCAGTCAAAGAGCTCTTGTGTCATGGATGCTTTTACTTTGACACAGAAACTGCCATTTGGCAGATCTGAAAATAGTCTCACTGTATGTTCTCTTGAAAGAATAAAGGTTGCAAGTCTGAAAAGAATGAAATTTGGTGTGCAGCAAACAGTCCAATAGAGTGAACTTCTATTAGACTATGAAATCAGAATTTTACATTATTTTGCTACTTTCTGTGTGCAAATGAGCCAACTTATTATGTAGCCACAGATCCTTTCAATGACTAGAAGCAACTGGTGACCTGCAAAATCACAAAACTTGCAACCCAACACTCAACCGAGTAGCAATTGTTTTGTAAGTTGAGAGAATGACTTCTCTTATAGCCTGAAAATTCTTGATGACCCAACTCAGCACTCCCTGTCACTGGTGGGGAAGAATGTTTTCTGCTGCCCTAGGAATACAGCGCTTCAGATGTACTGTTCTTCATCGTCATTCATGAGCAATGACCACTTGTCACATTCCTCCTCTACAAAACCATTATGTCTTGGCAGCTTGTCTGAAGTCAAGGAAGAGAGAGACACTTGACTAATCTGATCCCAAGGAGCTGGTCTGGATGAATCCCTCCTCCTATCATCCATTCCAATATGAACACTGATCTGGGAAGGAGTAAGTGGCTTCATGCGGCCTTGCGCTTGTGCTTCATAACTTTCTGCATCTGGCTTCTTGTAACTAAAAAGTGAAGGAAAAAAGTTTAATATCAAGAGGTCAATCAGGAAGTGACTTCAGCATCAGATACTTCTGAAGATCTAGATCAGAAATGCACTTCAGAAGCAACACTTAATGGCTAAGAATATTGGTCATACAACATTAAAATATTTTATTAGGAAAAGACAGAGATTCTCAAGGTACTTGAGGAAAAATTAGAAGCTTGCTGAGTTAGGAAAGGGTTCATAATAGGCAGTTCCAGCAGAGGAATGGGTTTGATGACCTAGGAGTCACTATCAGTTTAGATAGTGAGTGATGTATCTGTTTAGATCAAGAAAAAAAAAAAAAACAGCAATGGAAGTATGTTTGGTCACCTTTACCTGCATTATTCTGTTCTTTGGAACTTAAGTTCTATTTATTTGAAGTGAAACTTCTAGGAAGAGAAAATTATCCTAGAGTATATTGTAATACAGCTTCCTAGAAGCCAATTATGTTTTCGGTCATTTGTCAATATGTGACCATAAAGATGCCCAATAGTAAACATATCAGCTTAAGATTCCAAAAAAAGAAGAAGAAAATAAACCCTTAATAGAAATGTCTCATCTTTTGGATAACTACCCACAGATCTATTGCAGGAGGAAGAGACTGCAGTGGTAGGACTGATCCTACAAACATACATAAGCACATAGGTAGGCTAATACATATAAACGTATATAACGTTTATACGTTTATCCAGGCTAATGGTCTCACTGAGCACTTCTCTTTTGGGGGTCAAAGATTAGACAAAAGGACCCCAAATTACACGACTGTTGGCTATTTTGGGGTAAACAAAGCCCAAAGTGCCTAACTAGAGTCCCAGCTGCTGTGCTCTCCAAGGTTCCCCCATGGCTTAGTGTAAGGCAACTTGCCATTTCAGCTGCAGGGAAGACAGCACGACAGACACTGAAGAAGCTGCCATTGCAGCTGATCCCATCCAAGGCTGAAGCACGAGGCCAACAGGCATGAATACACCTAGTGAAAAAGAATACAGACACATCAACAACTGCTGCAACACCTCCTGCTACAGACACCTCTGTCCCTGTGTAATTCCAGAGCAGATCAGGAGCCCTACAGAGTGACTTGCTGATACCTCCATAAACACACACTGATCTGCATATATTTACTTAATTTTAAAATATCTCTTTATTTAAGGATAGTCCTTGTACAGGCTCAGCTATATAAGACTGTACCCCCATGGTAAGACTGGTTCTCTTGCTAGTTATTCTGCATGTACCAAAAAAAAGCAAAAATAACAAAAAGACGGGGTCCAGGCAAAGGATGGAAAAAGTACTGATACAGACAAAGAACACTGCCTGAATTGGATTTTAAGGAGAAATTTGAAGTTGAGAACATGTCTGACAGAAGCAGAGTACAAGTAGCATGAGAGAAAGTGTGTGATTCAGACTGAATAAAAGAGTGAGCACCCATAAGTGGGATGAGATCTCTGATTAGGGATGATTTGGAATATACAGAAACTAATACCCAAGTACTGCTATGTGAAATAACACTCTAGGTTTCATTTTGACATATGTATATTTATTTCTAAGAGCTTAAAATTTGGGGAAGAAAAATTTCTTCTACCAGCACACTCAAAAAAAGTGTCAATATATTTATTTTTTCTCTCCTTTGCCAAGCTCTATAGGCTCCAGGAACTTTCCTTGATGTCTGAGCAAAAAAAATCTGCAAGAGGCACCATAGAGCTCAACTGTGCTGCTGTCTGCCACAAGCTGAGCTCTGGCAGTCACCTACCTGCTGCTATGGGTATTCCGAGCAGGTTATAAATTAAGGCAAGAATCAGATTTATTCGTATTCTTCGTACTGTTCTCTTTGATAAGTGAATACTGGCAACTACATCCAGCAAGTCATTCTGCAAGATAGAAGAGCGGTGAAAGGCTTTTCCACACACAGTCCTGGGAACAGCAAACAAAAAAGAGGAGTGTCCCTGACAAAATTACAGTGCTCACCCGGATGAGAACAACATCTGCTGCTTCGATGGCAACGTCAGTGCCTGTTCCAATTGCAATTCCAATGTCAGCCCTGGCAAGCGCAGGGGAATCATTGACTCCATCGCCAACCATGGCGACCTTCTTCCTCTCATTCTGGAGTTCCTGGACCTTTGCAACTTTGTGAGAAGGAAGGACCTCAGCAAAGACTTTTTTGATCCCAACCTATGTAGAAGCAGAGAAACACACCCTGGTTGGTGATATACTTCCGTGTGGAAAGGAAGAAGCACTTGCTGTTCTGGGTAAAGAAGGACACAAAGAAAGATCACTCAAACTAAATTATGGTGGAGGCAGAAAATGCAAACTGCACAGAAAGCTGAAGAGCTGCATGCCACTCATGGATTTTTACAGCCTCCTTCATCTGCACTGCAGAAACACTGGCAAACCATGCTCTGCCCTACCTGACGCCCCACAGGGCTTCTGATGACCCAACTGCCTGGGAAAGATACAAAGGTTTTGATAGTTATCAGAATCAGTTTTTAAAATAATTGTGCTACTTGACGCATATGTAGCAATAAAGGTTTCAATAAAATGCAACATGGGAGGCATATATGATCAGGCATCTATGCTAGAGATAGAGGCTCCCTTTTAAAAGTTTTAAAAAGTAACATTTTTAAAAGCTTTCAGCACTAGATCAGCTTTTTTTTTTCCATTGGAAAAACAAAGTCAGGCCCAAAAATGCAATGAAGTATAGGCTGGCATGTTCTAAGCCGGTTTGAAATCACCACCTGATGTGCAGTAACAATAAACCAAAGCAAGTTCCTGAAAGACTCCGTTTTGTAAGAAAGGTGAGGTTGGAGAAACGCTCTGATTAAGAGTCCAGCACAAAAACAAAAGAGCAAGTTAGGATGTGTGAAGGACTGGAGCATGACACTGAGGAGCAAAACACCCTCACGACCTAGGAGGACACACATATCACAGTGCCAGGCAGTTTGGTGGGTCACCTGAGGACTGGGAAGCAGCAGAAGGTAGAATAAAAATATATCAGTGCAAAGAAAAGAAGAAAATGGAGATGTAGAGGGTAGAAATGTAGCTGGATATCCCCACATCTCTTCAGGGGGAACAGGCCTGAATCCTAAAGGAGCTTCCCTTCACCACACAGTTTTCCCCATCGTGCATGTCTTACCCACAGACCAGAGGGTGGTGACACCCTCTTGCTTACCTGCGTGGCAATGGCCTTGGCCGTTTTCCTGTTGTCTCCCGTTATGAGCACCACGTCGATGCCCATGTTCTTGAGCGTGTGCACGGCAAGGGCTGCCTCCTGCTTCACCGTGTCGGCGATGGCGATCATGCCACACAGGGCCCCTTCACACAGAAAGAGCCACTCATAAACAGAGCTGGGGGACACAAAGTGGCAGCAAGAGAGCAGGGGTCCCCCTGCCACACCTTGCCAGCGTGTAAAATAAACCATTCTGAGCAAATCTTGTGTTCACAAGCTTCAAAAATCTAAATTTGGGGCTTTCTCTCTCACACACACACACACACACTTCTCATTTATCTTTTTTCAGCAGATAAATGTCTCTGCCAACAAACATGGACTGAAAGTTGCATCCATGTCTCCTTCACATGGTTTAATATTGCTCATACTACTTTATTATTACACGTTACCTATCAAAAGCAGCAGCTATAGTAAATTTTGCACCTCTGCATCTTTACTCACTACCACTAGCACAGGCAGAAATGTCATCTACTTATCAGGGCCCTTATTTTCAAGTTAAAGGCATTTGATTTTGCTGTATTGTGCCCAGGCTGAGACATGCAACTGCCTCTGAAAATTGCTCTGTGGGAGCAGCAAGAATATTTATTCAGTAGTTAAGTTAGAAGCACCATATCAAGATCACAGACCCACTGGCAATCTATTACCATTTTAGCTGTTGCTCATATCATTCACTAGGATTCATTCCTGCACAGCACAGAACATAATCCCCGTGGCAAAATTCATCTAGTCTAATCTAATGTTTCCTCTTGTACTTACATGATCTAATTGTCATGCTTATTAATGAAATGAATGCTTATTAATGAAATGAAGTGATGCAGTAGGTCAACTTGTGGCCCTTAAGTGATGTAAAGTCATTATGGGACATGGGACACTGGCAGAGCATTCCTGGACAACAGGAATGTTCATAACATTTATGAACAGGAGGTTCATAAATTAATGCTGGCATTAAAAACTAACCAAGAAAATATTAGAAATGCTGTTTTGAGGCCAAAACTTACTTTAAGAATACCTTCAAACTTAACTTCATGCCTAACAGTTTATAAATAGTTTTGTGCTAAAAGATAAGTAGTGTGTAACTAAGACATAGAGCTTGCTTTTCTCCTTTCAATAGTAGCACCAATTGCTATTTATTAAGCCTCCTCAAGACCAGTTACCATCGATAGCCACGAGCACGGCGGTCTGTCCTTTGGTTTCATGGTCTGTCATGGCATCGTTAACGTCACTGGCGATGTGCAAGCCGTTGCGCCGCATCCACTCGCGATTCCCAATCAACACCGCGTACGTGCGGGATGCCGATGGACCTTCAGGTTCAGACAACACAGAAATGAGCAACTTAAAACTCGTGGACAGAAGCTGGAGATGGTTGAGAACGACATTGCCAGGCTGCATTAGTGACAGAAGGGTATTCAGAAGACATTCTCTTAAATTTCTTTGAATCCTGCCAATAGCTATATCCGCGACACTTTATCTAGGGACCTGTCAAATGGCCTTAGTGCTGTTTGAAGTGATGCTGCTTTTCAGCCAAAAATTCATAGCCCCATCCTGAAGACAGCCTCATACAACCTTTCTGCTTCAAGACTCCCTTCTGCGCCTCTTCATACACAAGTACACAGAAGAAGGGTGAACTTAAATGGAAGCAGTCACATATATTTGTCATTGCACATTTGCATTGCTATTCTAAAGGATTCAGCATTCACATTGCATTAATGCCATGCTGTTCTCAAAACTAATGACTTATTTTAATTATAAAAGATAGTTATGATTCAAAAGAAAACAGTGGCTTTGTTGTAACAAACAATAAAAGAGCTTGTGCAGTATCTCATTATGAATTCAAGCTAACTTCACAAGAGCCCTGAAATGCAGGTTAAAACGTCCTGCATCAACAGGACTCACAAATGGTACTGGCCATAGTTCTGGCAATTAAAGTCCTTCTTTTAATTATACCAATAGCTTTCCTGAAAAGGTCAGGAGACTGACTCTTCTGAATAAAACTGACACCTCCCAGGAAGGCTTTAAAGTCTTTTGTTTCCCTTCCTACCCTACAAAGGAGCTTTCCCCAGAGTCTGAAACAGAGAGAAATGTACAGGCCAAGTCAAAACACCAGGCCCCAAAACCTGGCTTGCAGATTATAACATATCTTATTGCACATTTGCTAAATATGTTTTTTCTTGAATAAGTGCCTTGAGAGATACTGGAAGAGGAAACAAATTTCTCTTTTTTACGTCCCCGCGTGGGGCAGACATACGGTGGGGCTCAGCGAGCTCAGCCGGCGCGGCCTCTCCCCGGCCTCTCTCCGCGGCTCCGCTCCTGCTGGCGTCCCGTGCGTCGAGGCTGCCCTCGGCTGAGCCCGCGAGGCCTTCAACGCCACTGACCTTGCAGCTGATCCCACAGCCTGGGACTGCCTGAAAATCCGTGCAGTAGCCCAGGCTCTGAGTGCCCAGCTCCTGTAGATACAACCAGAATTCACCATCAGTTTGTGCTGTCACTGTCTTGTGCAAATATTAGGTACCTGTCACTGAAAAGAGGCCTCGTTCCTCCTCTTCCCGATGACCGATTGATTGAAAAGTGTCAGGGACTATCAGTAACACAGAACTAAAAAGAAGAACCTCCCTGATTAAACTGTGGTTTCGACTTCTAGAATGGGACTGCTACACAAACTACATCCAGATGTCAACCCTAGGACCAGCAAACTATGAAGGATGACTTCTCCAGGTAGGTCAAGAACCAAGCAGGCACACAAGTGGCTCATGGCACCAACCATGACTAGGAGGCAAAGCCAAATAACAGTAAACCACACAGCTTCTGAGAGGAAGCAACACTAATCAGCCTCATGTACAGCTGCTTGTAGAGGGTCAGGCTTTTTATTTTTATTTAGTATTTATATAGCATTTATATAAGGACAGCAGAAAAATGTATCTAATTCTGGGAGCAATCTCACAGGATGATGATGCTAAGGAAACTGGGTCTAACTATGGAGGGTGTTCAGGTTAGTAGTATATTCAGGTTCAGAGAATGAAATTCCTAGGACACTGAACTGCAAAAGGAATGGAAAAAAAACCCACTCGTTTATAAGCAAGTTATTGTGGGTTATCTCAGGAATCCAGAATTTAGTGCACCTTCCAGGTGACTTCCATACAACCTAGTAATGGTAAGAATTTTAGCAAGTGGTAAGAATTTCACTGATTTTAGAATTTAACACAGTAATTTGTATCAGCAATGACGCAGTAACAACTGATGCATGTGATAATTCTGCAAGTGTCAGGAGAACAAAAATAGCATATTTGAAAAGAGAAAGTATAAAACGTAAGACAGGCAAACCCATCATTATCCACACTCTATTTTCCTTCTAAACATGTACATTAATCGCTATACTATATTGCTAAAGATTTATCATTTGACATTCATATTTTTCCAAATTATCCTTGGAAAATTGTATTTCCCCACAAATCAACTAATGCTCAGAACCCCAGTGACTAGTGTCAGGAGGAGGATATTGACTGTTTCAAACCCTTCCTATTTTGATAACTATTTCTGCTTCCATTCCCCTTGAAACATCTGGGGAATACATGCAATATATAAATGACCTTTCAAGATCTGCAAAATTTGCAAAGATGAGTAATCTAATAATTTATTTGCAAAATTTACAAATATCACAGTTTAATATTAATGTGCAAGCTTGTTCTAAAGCCTTTTTGCCTATTCTATTCAGATAAGGAAGTGACTAACAAGTGACTGCAGTCAGGTAATGTATGGCATGTCACCACACACACTTGCTCCCTGATACCATTTCAAACTCTTCCTGCACATATCCCATAACTCTTCTTTTCTCTATATATCCATTATTTGGGGGGAAACATGGTAAGATTTTGCTTGAGAACTCCACAGCATTATCAGGCTAGAAAAGCAAAGCTTACAATAAGCCTTCCAGGTATTGCCCAGAGCAAGGGGCAGGATTATAAAACCTGCCACCTTTCCAGCCTGCTACTTCTCAGCCAGGACTGTCCCTCTGAGATCCGCTCACTTGATCTGATGTTGCTGCATTCCCAGAGACCCCCTCAGGTGCTGGATTACATAGAAAAGGTAGGCACCTCTTTGCAATACTTGGTGACTGCCACTCCTAACGGGTGCTCGCTGCTGGCTTCTGCAGTGCCAACCACGGCCAGGACCTTCTTCAGGGGCAGCAGGGCTGTCTCTGCCAGCAGGAGCACCCGCATGACCCGAGGAACTCCACAGGTGATGGTGCCAGTTTTATCAAACATCACAGTCTTGATCTGCAAGAAATAAACTGGAGTTAGCACTGGGGTGCTGAGAGCAGAGGGACGCTCTGGGCACATAAACATAGGCCAGTCCTCAATTATCAGCTCACTGTATCCATGTCAAGAGAGAATAAACCTTAAAAAAAAAGCTACAGATTCCTATACCTTGCATTATCCACATGCTAGCGCTCCTTTTGTTTTCTTACTCATTTCCCATGCAGATTACAGTGAAGCTACATTTACCTACAGTAAACATAAACAACAAATAGCTCACTTCAGGCCTTTGAGGAGGGAGGGAAAACATTGGCTTATCAATGTCTTCCATAGGAGAGGCCAAGGGAATGCGGAAGGCAGAGCCCTCTCCCAAGTTCATGCGGATGGGCAGCACTCTGGCTGGCACTGGATGTCAGGCAACTGGTGGATTTCCTCACTTTGCTGCAATTACTTTGATTTGTGGAGACAGGTGGTCAGACCCATCCTCTTCACCTTGTGAGTCACAGAATCACAGAATCACAGGATGTTTAAGGTTGGAAGGGACCTCTAGAGATCATCTAGTCCAACCCCCTGCTCCAGCAGGGACACCCAGAGCACGAGGCGGCATCCAGGCGGGTTTGGAAGACCTCTAGAGAAGGAGACTCCACAGCCTCTCTGGGCAGCCTGTTCCAGGGCTCTGTCACCCTCACAGCAAAGAAGTTCCTCCTCACATGGAGATGGAACTTCCTGTGTTTCAGCTTGCACCCTTTACCCCTTGTCCTGTCACTGGCCACGACTCAGAAGAGCAACCAGATTAAAGAGTCGCAACCAGATTAAAAAAAAAAAAAAAAAGAAATAAAATCTTGCAGTCCTTCTCCAGACCAGCAGAACTTCTTGGGAAAATGTATTTTCTGCAGCCACAAGCAGGCAAAGAAGAGGGGAGCACGGTATTAACCTTGTGAGCCATTTCCAGGGGCTTCCCCCCTTTGATGAGGATGCCGTTCTGCGCGGCCACGCCGGTGCCCACCATGACGGCGGTCGGCGTGGCCAGCCCGAGGGAGCAGGGGCACGCGATGCTCAGCACCGTGATGGACGTCTGGAAGGCGAAGCGCAGCACCACCTCGGCCTTGGAAACGCGCTGGCTCTGGTTCTGCAGCAAGAGGGAGCAGAAGAAGAAAGAAAAAAGGATCTAGGTATGTTTGTTCACAGGAGGTAAGACAGGGGTACAAGCAATCATTTGTAGTCCTGTCAAAAACTACATTTGCCAGGAAACCTTCAGGATAGGAAAGCAAAGTATCATTGCTACTGTAACAGTAGAGGTGTCAATAAGAGGAATAAATAGGACTTTATGGAGGGGTTTTCTGGCTTTTTTGCAAACACATTTATGCTTCATGAATTTCTCTTGGGCACTTTCATATAGTCCAGCAATACATCCCTCCTTCCCGCAAACCACACACTTAAATAGGAGATAACAGTCTGGTAAGGCTGCAAAAATTGCCTTAAGTCCCAGCCACACTGGATGCAGCAGTTAGAGGCCAGTGCTCGATGTGAAGCTACCTGCACCAGGAACAAGGATGTTCAAGTATTTTCCAGGCATGAGAGAAGTTTCTCAACTCCCTTCGAGGCAGCAGATCATATTTAATCTTGATATAATGTCAGTAATTTTAGCTTGTAGAAACCCATGCAGAACTAAGGGGCAAAGGGGCAGGTCCATTTAGACTGGATGATGGATTCTCATTAGTATAATTAACTGTCCTGTATAGGAAACAACACATTGTATAAAAGTCCTTGCCAGCTTTGCAACACTAAACTTCATGCATGGAACATACCCTAATTACACTGGGAGATATCCTAACAACAAAATCCAACTCTCAGTTCAATTACTTACAGGAAAATATTTCTGAATAATATCAAAATTTATAAAGCCAATTGTGATCCATGCTATCAATGTCGCTGTTGAAATGATGATGATGAATGGAACAAAATATCCACTGAACTTATCTGCCAGTTGCTGGATGGGTGCCTATAAAAATGAAAAACAGATATTTGGATGTTTTTACAATCAAAACACATAAATATGCACACATCAATATGTTCATGAAAATATCTAATAGTCTTTATATGCTTCCTTTTTAAAGTGTGGAAAAGCATCTTGCAACTGTGTCAAAATATAGAATGTTTTTGGTATAATCAAACTTTGTAAATAAGGTTTCATTTTCTCTTTTTATTATCTTCACCTTTGACATTTGAGCTTCTTCCACCAGTTTCACAATCTGTGAGAGGGTAGTGTCATTCCCAACGTGAGTGGCATTCACAAGAACTGAGCCGTGTGCGTTTATAGACCCGGCAATCACTGTGCTCCCAGGCTTCTTAGTGACAGGCATCGCTTCTCCTGAGAAGAAAAGGCAGAATAAATAGAATAAATAAGCCAGACCAGTGCAAAGAGCCATGAGAACAATTATCACAGTCCATTAGCATACTTAGTTCATTGTGTTCTATCAAAATCACCTATTCTAAACAATAAGAAAAACAAATTGTGTGTTTTAGGTATCTGTCCAATGAAGACACTTGTAAGTGGCATTATATTTCTATAAATCCTTTTTGTGGGTTTATGAGAATAAACCAGCTATGAGGAAGAACTTCTTTCCTGTGAGGGTGCCAGAGCCCTGGAACAGGCTGCCCAGGGAGGTTGTGGAGTCTCCTTCCCTGGAGATCTTCCAAACCCGCCTGGCTGCCGCCCTGTGCCCCGTGCTCTGGGTGTCCCTGCTGGAGCAGGGGGTTGGACTGGATGATCTCCAGAGGTCCCTTCCAACCTCAACCAGTCTGTGATTCTGTGTTTGTGTGAAATGCCTTAGCTAAAATGTCTTAGGCTTTTCCTTCTCATCCCATCTAAGATCAGGGGCTCCCAATCCCTCGTTTCCAGAAACTTGGTCCCCTCCTACAAACTCCAGGAGTGTTTCTTTCTTCCCCACAGAGCACAGATCCTGGCACCCTCCTCTGATACTGGGTTTTGCCCAATAGAGATGAAAAGTGTCTGCTCCCAAGTCTTCCTACAGCAGCCGTGAGACCTTTCCCATGCCTTCACTGGAGCCTGGAGGCAAATGGAGAGGGAAGAATCGTCATTAACAATGTCTCTACAACAAGAAATGCCTCATAAAAAAAAAAAGAAGAAAAGGTCAAAGAAAAAAAAAAGACAATTCTGGGGTGCCCAAGATACAGGCTTGTAAGAAAGCAACAGAAAAGAAGAAAAAAAGAAAATTCTCTGTGTATTACAGGTATTAGGTGCATAAAAACTGTGATGTGGCACCAGCATAGGTTAGAAGTCCATAACCTGCAGCCTGTGAATGGGAAGGCACAGTACAGGTCCTCAAAACATTCTGTTTGGAAGCAGTATAAGAAAAGCAGATGGCTTGGCCAGCACTGAGTTCCGTGATCTCACTTAAAAAGTTTGGAAACTAGATCAGAAACTTGATGCTCTCCTGCTTTCCTTTCCTCACACAGAAATGTTTAGCAATACCAAACCTGCAGATGAAGTCAGTGTGGGCTTTCTAATGCACTTCCCAGCTCTTTATAAAACCACTTCATAAATGAAGGGATTTGGATGAGGTTTTACATGATTTAACTACACAACAACCAGATTAAAACACAACAAGGATGATGAGTCCTCTGTCAAAGGCAGACAGCTGCCTGCAACAGCACCACCCAGCCCAGTGCAGTAACCACCAGAAAGCCCCAAAGCTGGAGGGGAGCAGAAACCAGAGGCCTTGGTCCAGAGCACCAGAACCCTAGCCCTTGTGTTAAAAGCTGGTGTTTTGCTCCAAACCACCGAGCTACAACCTGTCCCGGCCTTTCCGTAGAGATCCATAATGGAGAAAGAGGCAAACTCTGTCTTTTCAAGAGCACAAGCTTTACAAAATCTGTTTTTTTCTCTGGCCTTAATCATTACTGATAAGAGGTAATTCTCTTAGGTGATCTCTAACAGGTGATTAATTTTAAGGGTGTCTTCTATTCTTTAACTGAAATATATAGGTAACTAAAACAGACAAGCCAATAATGATGTTAGATATTTTAGACTGTTTTACGTGTTTGTAAGCATTGCATAAGGAAATACACATAAAGCTGAAATTTCAGAAGCTGTGAAAAAGTCCTGTTATGCTTCAAAAAATGCCATTTTGGGAGGCTTGCCTTCTGTCTCCAGGCTCACGAGGCTTCCCTGCTGGAAGCCCCTTCTGGTTCACGCACACCTACTCCAGCACACCAGCGTTACATCCCCATTACCCTGCAGAAGTTACTTCTGAAAAGGCACCACTGCTGCAAAAACATTTCATGAGTATACGGGAGGAAACTCCCACCAGATCTCATTAGATTAGTAAAATCTACTGATTGGATGGGTGAAATCTAAACACTTGTGTTATGACTAAATGACCTAATTGGACAGATATTCCTCATTTTTAGGGTGTGTTCAGACATGGGGTTTGTATTCAAGCTCACAAAGTGCAGGCACTGTGTACATGAAGCTCAGAGGTTATTCAAACTTTCTGTTGAATCTGTTCTCTTTTCTTGTAAGCAAGAGTTAGATTGTAGCAAGAGAAGATTCCATCTTTTTTGCCCAAATGTAGGGAAAGTTACCAGTAATGAGAGATTCATCTGCCATAGAATTGCCTTCAATGACTTTTCCATCCACTGGGAACTTTCCGCCAGGAACAACCTTTACGATATCACCTCGTTGAACTAATTCAACAGCTACCTGCTCTTCCCTGTAAAAGAAACAAGTAGATCAGAGAGGTCATTTACACCATCAGTTTCAAGAGAGTAGTAACACGTGTAAATTAACTGCACCAAGCCTAGCAAGTGCATCCAGGCAAGCTGAAGGGCCTTTGGTGAATAAATATGTACCTGATGACAGAGTGGTCAGGTCCAAGAGTCACCACAGTTGCTTCTGTGGCTTGCAGAGAGATCAGTTTTGCAAGAGCTTCTGAAGTCTTGCTCTAAGAAAACAGGGATAAACGCTTGAGATATATTTAGCTACATAAATGCTGATGCTCGAGCTAAAATAATCATCTGTGAGCTCTAAATGATCCTAAAACAGGTGAGTACTCCCATCAGGAACTAAAAACTTTGGACTAAAAATGCATCTAAAGAGCTTTATTTGACTCTCCTGGGAAATACAGAGCATTTAGGGTGCACGTGGGTTACCTTTGCTATGTGCTCCAGCCACCTCCCCAGGGCAATGAACACGAAGAGCATGGGAGGGGTGTCAAAGAAAGTGATGGGGCTTTTCTCGGCCTTTTCAGCTATGGCTACGACGAGGATGACACAGGAGTACACGTAGGCGATGGTCGTGGCCAGGACGATGAGCACGTCCATGTTGGCTGTCCGGTGCTTCAGCGACTTGTACGCCTGCACGTAGAAGTACCACCCGCCCAGGAACTGTGGGGGCAAGCACGGGCAGACTCCTATTAAAATCAGAGCAGGGGGAAGCAGCAAGCACAGGCATCATGCTGCCTACGGCAGATTAGAAACGTGTTGTAGGTAATGGAAGAGATTCTTGGCCCGTGCTGTTTTTGTATTTATATTGAGTCAGTGGAGTTGTCTGCTGGGAGGCCGATTCCACTGTCATCCTCCCACTTGCCCTTCCTTGTTCTCAGAACAACTCCACAAACTAAGTGTTGTCACCTTTTTCTCACGGAACACAAAGGAAAAAAACCCAAAGTCCAGAGGTTTAAGGGATATACAGTTACCCAGCTAGTTGGCTAATCGGGTTTTTTAATTGTTCTAACGTCCCCATTTAGAAATGTCACTGACACAACTTGAGCAATTACATAATCAACAACTTATAGGAGAGTGACCCTCCACTCTGTGTGAGTTGTACAAACAAGGGGCCAGGCATAATCCACTAAAGCTTTCTAGCCTCCCAGCTCTTTCCACATCAGATTACATAAATGGGAGATGAAAAGAAAGCAAATACCTAGGAAATAGCATGGACATACCTGAACAAAAGTGCACAGGACAAAGAAGAGAAGATTTAAAACAGATAATCCAGGAATGAGATTCTGTTCCAGCACCATAGATCCGTGGTGCTCGCCATCAGGTATTAGCATATAAATCATTAGGATTAAGACAGGGATACCGAACACTAGGCTGCACAAGAAAGATTTCCTCCACCTGAAAAGTAGAAGCTGTAAATGGCCAGCAGTAGCAGACCCAGCAGCACCCAGGCCCAATGCTGTGCTCGCAGCCCAGAGCTGCAGGTGCTAGTGCTGTCCTCACATGGATGTTGGGAGATTTGGGAAAAGCCTGGCACTTCAGGACAGCTGCATTGCCCCCTACATGCTTAAGTGCCATAGGCTTCAACCTGAACTGCAACTAATGAAAAGGGACATGGAAGTACTTGCTCCAAACAGCAAATCATAGAATTAAATATGCTTTATACAAGTTAAATTAACAGGGAGAAGTAAGGGGAGGGGAGCTACAAGATACGATCTAGATGAAATCATCAATGAGAGAAAGAAAAATACTTACTGCTGTATTTCCTTTTTATGATCCAGATTATGTGCACTAGGAACTCTTTTTGCCAAGGAAGCATGAAAGCCAATTTCCTTTTTTTTTTCAGGAGAGAGAAGGGAGAAGAGCTAGTTTTTATTTAGCTAACTGCATTACTTATCACATACTTAAATGACACCACTTTTAGAAGAAATTAACAGAAATGTCAGAAAAAAGACACCCTTCCTTCGTTAATAAATGCCAACTTATTAATTTTAGGTGCTGCCACCATGCTCAGATATTCCAGACACTACTGATAATGCTGCAAGAGAATGTGAACTGCAAAAGATTTCTGCTATCTGTTCCACAGGGACACAATTATAAAGCAGCACTTATCCTATTCTTTCCTAAGCAGGCAGCTCACAATGACAGCTGGAATTCTACTGTCCTTCTTCCCAGGGGAATTTAATGCCTTTTGCTTGCCACTGAAGTCAGCACAAGAGAATGGAAATACTATAAAGGAAGGTTACAATGTATACGAGCCCCTGGGCTAGTCAGCTTTTCCACTATGCCCCTAACACTTCAGTAGAGTAGATATATCTAAAGTTGAAAATCAAAATGGTCAGAACCAGCTTAAAAGTACAAACCAACAAATCACAAAGGGCAAAGCGGCCCATGTGGCGCAAAGCCAATATTGACGGACGGACAGACGGAGGGAAGGAAGGAAGGAAGGAAGGAAGGAAGGAAGGAAGGAAGGAAGGA
>NW_020456287.1:1683760-1718961 GCF_003342845.1 Nothoprocta perdicaria
AAGAAAGGAAGAAAGGAAGAAAGGAAGAAAGGAAGAAAGGAAGAAAGGAAGAAAGGAAGAAAGGAAGAAAGGAAGAAAGGAAGAAAGGAAGAAAGAAAGAAAGAAAGAAAGAAAGAAAGAAAGAAAGAAAGAAAGAAAGAAAGAAAGAAAGAAAGAAAGAAAGCACAACACTTGCAAGCACAACACTTAACATTTATAGCTCTTTATGAGACACTTCTGCAGCAAGATGCACTTTACAGAACTACTCTGTAGGGCTGAACAGCCTGACACACACATGTTCATTACTGCTGCATCAATCTTATGGTTTTTTATGAGTAAATATTAAAGACCATGAAAGGAAAGGTCTTTGCCAGTCCCCAGACTATTCCCTGTGCATGCCCCCACATCACAAGTTTTCTTCACCTCTGGAGGAAGAGGGAACAATTTTGGTAAAACCTGGGCCTAGATAATGTCACAGCATTTGCAATCTGCATCATTACTGGGAAACTGGGATTTTTGCTTTAGGAGCTGTATGGCAAGTTGTTTTGCTTCAGACAGATCTTTGAATCCACACAGTAACAGATGTCAGGGTGTGCAGAGATGTGCATCACTTGCAGTGCTAACTGGATTCAGTTTCCTGCTGTGGCCAAACTTCATTTACAGAAATTTCTTTAGGCGTCAGGAAAAAGCAGTATATTTTTCTGAAGCACCAGCACTTCACAGAAATGACTAGAACGACAGCCAGGATGGGCACAAGACACTTTTACTAGACAGAGAGAGAAAAGTGGGGTTAATTCTTCGTTTTAGGATAACAACCTGTGAGGTTACACACAGCCATGAAGCCTGGCAGCTTCACCACAGAGGCAAGAACATAAAAACCTTTAGCAATAACCACTCATTTCCTGCAACAGTCAGGAAAGCCTCTCAAATATCAGCTGCTTCATTTTCTTAACAACTTCACCTTAAAACTGGTCTGACAGAAAGAAGTTCCAAAACCTACCTCAATTATTTTTATAATATCTCGTGGTCCTGTAACTTCAGGATCAAACTGGACGTGAGCTTTGCAAGTGGCAAGGGCAACTGAGGCATAGAATATGCCATTAGCTCTCATAAGCCTGGATTCAATATTGTGAACA
Source organism: Nothoprocta perdicaria (assembly GCF_003342845.1). Classification (NCBI taxonomy): domain Eukaryota; kingdom Metazoa; phylum Chordata; class Aves; order Tinamiformes; family Tinamidae; genus Nothoprocta; species Nothoprocta perdicaria. The sequence goes on from NW_020456287.1 coordinate 1,684,876, forward strand.
CAAGAAGCACAAGTCATCCCTGTAATCTAAGCAGAACATGATTTTATGGGTGGTTAGCAGGCTCTGGAAGTGGCATTTTTGATTGAATCAACATCACAGAATTACAGAGTCACAGAATGGTTATTGACGATTATTCAAGATTAACTTCATCTTGACAGTTTAAACTTCCCGTGGCTTCAAAAAGGCAAGCTCCCACTTTCTGGTCTTAGTGCGGGCCTAATTGCAGACTGCTGCTCTATGTCAGTGTCATAGGTATATTTTAGAGAGTAAAAATGGATTTCTGAAGAACCTGGCCATAGGATGAACAATTTACTGATGGCACCCAAAGATCTCAGACCCCTCTATAAAGCACTGGGCACTATTGTCAGGTATTTTATGATACATATTTTTAGGCACTCAGAGTCTGCACTTGTCGACAAAGGTGCCTTCACAGAAAAGTACTCTTTCTATTTTTATTTCTCCTGCTAAATGCACCTTTTATTTCAGCACCTTTGGACAAATTCTTCTAAAACAAATCGATTTGGGCTTTACAACAATAAAGAAATAATGGTCTTACTACCTGGAATGGAACTGCTGAAGCAACAGCTCTTTAAACAAAAACATCTGCAAGAAAACACTTCTTCCAAACCTGCCATCTCCCAATCCAACATATAATTTCAAACACACGTTACTCACAAGAAGCTCCACGCTTCCTTCTGTTTCAGTGGGATCTTCTATGACAGTCGCTTCAAAACCCAAATTCTCAATCAGCTGGGCTATTTCAAGAGGCTGTATGAACTCTGGCTTGTATTTTATCTCGGCTTTACCTGCCATCAGAGCTACCAACACTGAAACAATACCTGCAGGGACAACGAGCAAAACATAAAGATATTGTAGCTCCTTTGGGAAAAGCAAAACCAAACCAAACACCATCACAGGTGACATCAGTGTGGGCTGGAGCAACGCAGAGATGCTTCATGTCGAGTAAACTCTCTCTGCCTCCTTCTGGTGCTGTTCCCTGGGCAAAACAGCAAAGCTGTTACTGACATCTAGGCAGACTGCACTTCCCCTTGGCAAGAAGAGGAAGAGCAAAATTCAGAAAGGGAGGGAGGCAAATCTTGCTAAGAGCTAACAGAATAAAAAGACAGTTCATATGCAACATTTGCAATGACTTCTACAAGCTCTACCCAGGAAAAATCTAAACAAGATCCTCAGTACGAAGTTACTCCTTTCCTTGCCTTCCCTTACCTTCCCATAAATCTAAATCCAAATTTAGAATCTAAAAACAAAGTATAAAATCACAAGCAGCAAAATTATTCTGGAAGTGCTGATACTTTCTTGGATGTTTGTCTTGGGTGTTTGTCCCTCCTATCTCTTGGTAGGTAGGAAAGAGATAGTAAGCAAGCAAAGCCCTCCACCAGATGCCAGCACAAGGTGACACAGGCAGCCGTGCGGCTCCAGATCCCACTCGGCCTCTCAGCACTTCTAACCTGATAAGCACTGCTGATCCTGAGCTAGTGTAATCACCCCAGCCATTGCCAGGACCGTGTATTTATTTGTACCTGCCTGTGCAAACGTGCCCTGAGGGGTAAGTTTCACATCACAAAATATGTCAAGGCCCCCAATAGCTCTGGTGGAGACGGATTGCTCTGCAAAGCAGCAAGGCCCGGCATATTACATGAGACCAATTACTCCACTCTGGAGCTTTATTTGATCACATTTTGTTAATATGCTTCTGATCATATTGCAAGAGCTTAATGTCATGAAGAAGACAGTAGGTCCATCAGGTCTGGCCATCAACTTTCCTGAATGCAGTAGCACAGTTAAATAAGGACATTGCTACATGAGCACTGAGAACGTGTAGTCCACTTCACTTCAGGGTGTTCTAACACAGCCTTTCCCTGAACCCCCCAGAACGCCTTTGCTGCCTGGCAGCCCCTTAAAGCCTCCCCATGGGAATGTTGCGGCTCTTACCGTCTTCCCTCTGCAGATTCCTCTCGATGGCAGACACACAGGAGGCGCAGGTCATGCCTGTGATTTGCAGGAAGCACTTCTGGGCCGGCGCGGCGCGGGCCGCGGCGCCGGGGCTGCCGTCCGGGCGCTGCGCGTCTGCCCCGGCCGCAGCTGCGTCTGAAGGAAACGCACGGAGAAGAGGACAAGCACAGCACAGTGGGAGAGCAGGACGCACAACAAGCAAGCAGGGCACGTGTTTATCCACCATGCAAAGCCTTTCAGGTGTTTGAAAGGTGACATGTTCATTTGGGCCTCTTCTTAGAAATTATATACGCTATTTTATCAATATACTCACACTAGTAACACTAGTGCACACAGTGCATTGCCATTTAATTCTAACTCTACAGAACTGTGAAGTTTTCTAGATCTAAATGCCGATTTCAACACGGAGATGTAACACCTACACTCAGGAAACACTACAGGGTGACCCCATGGTGCTCCTCCAGCACTGACCTCACACGTGCTCTGCTCCTGTTGCCTTCTATGCACAACTCCTAGCGCTTCATCTCAGACCATGAAGAAAAAAAGTTTAGTTTCTCAGCATTTTCTCCTCATGGCACAACATTTCAGGGGCAAGCACTGCATGAATAAGTGGTCAAAGGACTTGGCAGCCTACAGATCTCCTCACCTACAGGCCTGCCGTGATCGTTTTTGCTCTTTACACCCAGCAAAAGCTCCTGGCTCCAGCTACATTCACAGACCCTCTCGCTCGGGCAGAAGGCATGTGCAAAGGGGCAAGAGTTTCTTCTAAACATTTCATATATAGGGCTCCTGTTTTTTTTTTTACAGGCAGATAAACAGCTCCCCCCAGATTATGAAACAAATTATTCACTTCTCCTTTCTCATAGCAGTCCCTACAAATTCAGAAGGGTTGGTCTCCTGAGCAAGGCTAACAGTGTTTGGTCTCTTCTGATTGAACTAGCTCATTCCATGCAAACCACATCAGTAGCTCAAAGCAAATCTGTTCTGAGTTGAAGCAGTTAAATATTTCTGCTTCACAGCAACTTCTTCAGCATTGAGCACAAGTGTAGAAGTAGAAACTGAGAAGTAGCTGACAACTAAATTGTCTTCTCTCACCAGGGAGAACACACATCTTGGCACTTATCTTGCTGGACATTAAGACTTAGGTCCCTGGTAAATATCCCCAAGAAATAACGGTGAAAGACTAGGGCATTATAATTTCAGATAGGAAAAAAAGGCATTTTAAATGAAAAGTGCTGCATTAAGTTTGCATCTTTTACAACTTTAGAATGCAAATTAAAATATTGATAGATTTACTTTGGCAGCTCATAGATGTAAAGATGAAACCTACTTCAGTGTGCAAGGGGTTCTGCCATTTAAAAGACATTGCACCAGCTTCCAAACCTTCTGGCTTCATAACGTAACTCAACTCTTCCACCCACCACTGCAGCTATGGAGGTTGAAATAAAGTGTTTCACAGATGAAATGCTAAGTGACATGCGACTGGAGAAAATCTAACACCAATGCAATGTGTTAAAACCTGCTCTCCAGAAGACAGTCTCACGGCCTAGCCTGGAATGGTGTTCACGGAAGGAAAACCACTGTTACCTGTGAGAACCGTCACGTCAAACCCCATGTCTTCTATGGCAGCTCTTAACTCTTCTGCGCTGGTCAGAGTGGAATCGTAACGCACGGTGCCAGTCCCCTCAGCCAGGGAAACCGCTACGTGCTGCACCCCTTTCCTGGCAGACACCGTCCCCTCGATGGACTGCGCGCAGGAGCCGCAGCTCATGCCCTCAATGTGAAGGACGGCGGTGCTTGGCCTCCCCGGCGGCCGCTCTCCGGGGTGAGCCCGGGGCGCCGGGGCGGCACCGTCGCCGGCCTCGGCGCCGCTCGGGAGGCGCACGCGGAAGCGGCCGGGCGGGAGGCCCTCGATGGCTTGCTGCAGCGCCCGCAGGGTGAGCGAGCCGGGGCTGTAGTGCACGACGGCGCGCCGCTGCTCCAGGGACACCTGGATGCTGTGCACGCCGGGCAGGGCCGCGATGCTCCCCTCGATGTTGCGCACGCAGGCCTGGCACCGCATGCCCTCGATGTGCACGGCAGCCGTGCTGCCCGTCCCGCCAGCCGCTGGGGCTGCCCCACCGCTGTCCACAGGCGCCGGCGGGGCCTTGGCGGCGGCCTCCCGCAGGCGGCCCACGCCGAGCGCGCCCAGCTTCAAGGGGGCCGACCGGCTCTTGACGGTGCAGGCGTAGCCCAGGTTGTTGATGTGGCCCTTGAGCTCTTCGGGCTGAATGAGGTACGGGTAATGAGCAACAACCGCCTCTTGGTTCCCAAGGGACACCTTGACTCTGACGACGCCGTTCAGCTTCCTAACGTTGCCCTCGATGGTGCTCACGCAGGACTGGCACGTCATGCCTTCCACCCGCAGCTTCGTCACGGCCTCTTGCGAGCCCGGCCCCACCGGGGCCACCGGCCGCGATCTCTCTTCCGCGACGCTCGCCTCGAAGCCCATCTCCTGGATTTCAAGGCAAATCTGCTCAGGACTTGTTTCCGACGGCACATACTTTATTACGGCGTTGTTCTGCTCCAAGGAGGCTTTAATGCTCACGATGCCTTTCACCGTGGAAATTCGGCCTTCTATGGATTGCACGCAAGAGTGGCAAGTCATGCCCTGCACGTTGACTGCAACCGTGTGGGTCTGAGCAGATGAAGAGGGCACCGTTTCTAAGCTCTCCTCGTAGCCCATGTTGTCGAAAGCAAAATTCTCTTTCATGGTGGGTTCCTGAGCACAGCCGGGAGGAGAATCGGTCTTGGACAAAGCCTAAAGAGAAAAAGGAAAAATAAAAATAAAATGTATAGATCCTTTTCCCCGTGAAAGCAGCAGCATTCTGCATAAAAGTGCAGTATATTCCACTGGAAGATGTCACGATGTTCATTTACACTCTCAAAGCCTTAGGAGTTAGCTCTGTACAGGGTTACGAATCAGCCCCTGGAACTCCTCTTGGGCAGCAATTTTGATACATTCAAGTAGGGCTGCAAGAACAAAGTTGTCTGAATATTCCCAACCCACTCATTTAAAATGTAAATACCCTATGGCCACCAAGCATATTCATCACACAACGCAAGCTCTGCTCCTCACAGCACATGGCCACCTGCTCAAAGGTTCACAGGAGAGAGGAGTCCGAATGGTTTTCAACAGATGCTCAGAGCCAGCTCAGTTTGGTCCCCAACCCATTATTCTTACTAGGACTTAAGAACAAAAGAAAGAGAGAAGAGAAGAGAAAGCAGGCTCAGGAATTAGCCAAGAGTCTGGAATCAGCACGTGCAGGAGGACTGGCTGCCTAAAGTCTGAACAGCTGTATGTGCACCCACAAGTGTCTGTGTTGTCTGCATATACATAGATCTTCTAATTTAAAACCTGCATCTGACACATATGAAGAAAAAAAAAACTTGTATCACATACAGATATTTCCACTATAGTTTAGTTTCCCAAGACCCAGAAATTTTTCACAGGTTAAGAAGTTGATAAGATCAGGAGAGAACACATTTTTTTTGTTGTTGTTGTTTGTTTGTTTAACTACTTGCTTTAGAGTATCTGTGAAGCCTTTGCTGTTGCTTAACAGTTTCAGGAAAAGAAGATTGTCAGGAGACAGGGCATGGATAAGCAGGGGTGTATTTTGGGGAAGAGGGGTTTCTACACTAGAGCAGAGGAAAACAGCAAGTTACTGTAAAGCTGTGAACACGAGGCATGCAGGCCTTAAGCACATACTATGTCTCAGAAGGGCTTCTTGATGCCAGCTAAGAATTACATATAAGATGGCACCTAGGAGGCTGTAATTCAGAGGGACCATCTGCAAGAAGATCAGAGACATTCTCATCTCAGAGGTGCCAAGACGAGTCTGGGTTGTTTGGATAACAACACCGGGGTTCAAGCCCTGCTCACTCGTTGGGTGGCAAGAAGAGCAGAGCACCCAGCTGATCCTGGAGCTGCACAGCCGATCACTTCCCGGGCATTAACCCTCCTCATGGCTTCTAAAGGGAGCGTACGTGAGGCCTGCTTGCTCTGCAAGTTTCAAGCATATTTTAACGGTGACTGTGCAAAAGCTATGTAAATTATGAAAATGTGAAATTACGACAATTATTTCCCTGCTGTTCTGCACATACAAGCTGCAACTCAACATGCAAAACAACCCAAGAATCTAGTCTGTCTGCTTCCGACTGCGACTCTAGTGTGAAAACTAAGAACCCCTGTGAGAAGCAGGTTATGAAGCTCCTGGTGTTCACGTGGCCAGGGATGCCCTGGGCGGAGGGCCAAGCACTGTGTCCTCTCCTCATTTCCGACTTTTGGAAGAAGGAGGTGTAAGCAGGAGGCCCTCAGGCCATGGTCCTGAGCCCAGGCACCCCTTTCCAACCCCTTGTCCAAATTCGGACACGGGGCAGCAGCATCTCACCTTAACAGTTTTAGTCACAGATGCTTCTCCTTGTGCTGGTCCACAGGGATAGCCATTTTCAGATCCAGAAATTCAAGACCTGGACTCATAAGCAAATTGCCAAGCCATCAACTGACAAGGAAATGAGGCCTGGCCCATTCAGTTATTTCCCTTCCCCTATTTCCCTTGCACTCACCAACAAACGCCACCTCTCAGTGCACTTTTTGCCCCGTCATCTCCAAAGGCTTTGGCTTGTCCATCTCCCAGTGCGTAACAGGCTGAAACCAGATCCCGCCCTCTTGCCTTCAAGCACACAACTTCCAAAGAGTTATCTTATCTGTGTCACTGTTTTCCCTCTCCTCTCGGCTCTTTCACAATCTGCTGATTCACGTCTTTGGAGCCAGGCTGCCAGTAACACACAGCTGAAAAGCCACATGCTATTAATTAAATGCTTCACATATTTTCCTGGTTTGCTATGGTTGGCCAGGGAACAAGAAACAAGGTCAGAGCGGGAATATCGGAGGTCCAGGAAGCTTCAAACTTCCCAGCATTTCTGCAGGCAGGCAGGAGGCAAAAATACAGCCCCGATTCCCCTTGGCAAATTTCAGTACAGCTCATCCACCCATCTTGTTAGCAAATATCCTTTAAAGGTTTCAGATTTAATGGCTTAGTGGCAGTTCTTGATTCTTCACCAAGGGAAAAAACAACTCCTCGCTACCCCTATAGGTCACAATTTGATGAAAATACTTCTTTAAAGCAGCATGGTGCTCTTGGTTTCAAAATACTAAAGAAGTCACTATAATGCATCTGCCAAGTGTCTGTCACTCTCATTTGGGAACAGTATAGAAGATGCAGAAAGATTTATGTAGATGCAGCTAGTCTTACTAAATATCCCCGCACATCGTATTGAACAAACCTATGGGGCTCCAATATAAGCAATGGGATGTATTCCAATGAACAGAGTACAGAAAAGAGATCACAGGGCAGAAGAAAGTTACGTCATGATTGTCCTATAGTAAATATGAGAAGTAACTAGAGATAGAAAAATCCTTGGGGTATACCTGGTTCGGCCTCGCTTATTTCTTTCTAGTCTGACACTAGTTATTTAAGCCATTCTAAGCTTATAAGGTTTCAGAGAACACAGTACTTGCTTTGAGACTTTATTTTCCTTAAGTATATACACTGATCTAAATTACACTTCTGTCATTTATGCTAAATTACGCTATGTCATTACGCCTCTTAAATAGCAAAAACTTTTATGACCAGTAAACTCCATATTTTTATCCACACAGATCCTTCCAAAGGCTCTTCCCCACAATAACTAATCTACAAAACTACAATACGATTATATACAATATGGGATTAAAAAAAATGCCACAAACGCATTGCCAAGAATTTTTGCTAGTGTCCACTGAGTGGTTATGGATAAACTGCTTACCTACAATCATGGCTCTTTCACATTTCTGCAGTGTCTCTTATGACAGAGACTAGCCTAGTATGATGGACTTCTCACTACTCGTGTAATTACAGTTCAAAAGGGGGCAATACTTGTATGATTCCTAACTGGGAGAATCATTGTTGTTGTTAGAGGTGCAGCTGACAAAAGGCTCCTGAGTTAATGCTGCATTACTCACTATTAACATTTGCTTTCAGGTTCCCTTTTGAGGCTCTCCGTGGGACAGGAGCGCGCTGGGGATTCGAACAACTCAGTGTCCGTCGGGACAGCACAGGGGTTCACGAGCCACGGAGGGCGAGCTCTGCCGCACGCCCTGCAGCCGGGACCCCGCGCGCCCCGGCGCACTGACCTGGCTTCCAGCCGTGCCGACTCCTGCCATTCCCATGGGGAAACTCGGCAGAACTTTCTCTTCTTCCCGCAAGCCGCCGCTTGCCTTCCCGGGAGGGCCCGGCATGGGCTTGGCGCCGATAATCAGCAGTTCAGGCACATCGCGAGCCGCCTGCCGCTTGCGGACAGACACCAGCGTGATGTTTCTGTTGTTCAGAGTCGCCAGGCAGGACGGTTCCCTTCTCATTTTCTTGTCCCCTTTCCTCTCCATTCCCCGCGCGGGCTTTAAAGCCGGCAGCGTGAGGAAAGCTCCTTGCTGCCGTGGGGCTCCGCTGGCGGCGAGCGCGGCCGAGGCCGCCTCTCACGAGCTGCTCAAACATGACCCGCGCGCCGGTGCATAATTAACCCGGGGCCTGGCGCGCGGTCCCGCGGCGGCGCCGCGCTGCCACCTCCGCCGGGGATTGAGTTACGAGCGATCCCTTGGGGGAAACACGGCCCCGCCGAACGCTCCGCTCGGGCCGCCGATGCTCTCGTCAGGGAGATCCCTGCTCTGCAGGTCTTCCGCTCGTTTAGAGTACAAAAACCGTCATGCAAACCCTCAAAGCACAATATTTATGTTGTTTTTAATACATCTCTTTACCACTGCCAAGTTTTATTTAGAGAGAAGGAAGCAATCAGTATCAGGAAGTAAAAGCTACCCTGTTCAACTCTGGTAAACCTGTTTCCCCTTAAACCTTCCCGTAAACTTCTGGAAAGTTGAGTTTGGACCATCCTAGGCACCATCCCTAGAAGTGCCTCGAGCCAAGACCTTCCTATAGGATGGCCTGCACATTAAACAAGGAAATTGCAGCGCTCTCTTCTTGGTTTCTCAGTGGGACCTGTTGAGGTCCACAAAGCCCAGAGAAGTTCAGTCCACTCTCAAATACCCCCCCGTAATGCACGCCCAAGGAAAGGCCATGCAAGGAATTTATTTTGCTAGCTAGCAAAAATCCTGTGTTTCCAAGAAGGGCCAACATTAATGCCATATCTACTCTCTATCTGATTCTACAGTTGATGATTGTCACATTTTTGTACCATCAGATGAGAAGAAAGCAACAAGAATGGTTCATGTCAATGAGAGTCTTCCCAGAAAAAAATTCCAACTATTGTTGCAGCATCATTTTGTATCATTGCCTCACTATACGAGATCTCTGTTAATATTAAACCCAAATAAGGTTATTTTGGCAATGTTTCGAGAATTGGCCCTCCTAGAGTATTACTAGAAAAGTGGAGAATCTGAATTTGCTCTATACTATTAATTACACATTTTTTAAAAAATCTCATTTTCTGGGGGAACTCCAGGGGAGCTGTTTCTGAAAAAGAAAAGATTGTGCTAAAGAAAGTATTTTCAGGAATTACTGATTTGGAAACAATAATGAGAAAGTTACACAATTTGAATTATGTGAAATTTAGCAATCTTTTCATTTTAGGTTTTGTTTATAACTTCAGGTCAAAATAGCAAAGCTCAACTTAGGTTGAAGCAATAAACACCTGTTTAGTAAGTATTTTCACTCATGTTCCTTTTTTTTTTTTTTCCTCCAACTTCTGAGCAATTTTAAGGTACAATCTGTTTGCTAGGTTGACTCCAAAACCAGTGGAGACAAGATCCTAGTGCTTCCGTAGCCGCTTGCTTTGGTAGGATTCTGTATGCTGATCTGAAGGAAGAGAAGAAACCCCCAGGGTTGTGTTTTCAATGAGCTGAGTTCACAAGGCATTCACCCGCATTAACAAGATTTGGCTGCACAATATTTTCTTTAATTCTGCAGATGGGTAGAACATATGATACATGTGAACATATCTGGATGATTTAGAGCAACTAATGCAGCTGAAGGCTCCAGCAAAGACACCCAGCTACAGCAAATTAAGCCAGCTGATTCATGGAAACACGAGCAGCTCTTGGGACAGGAGGTACCATTCACAAAGCAGAAACATCTAACCACCTTGTAAAGCAAGCCAGAATTCCAGTTTCCTGAGGAAACCAGGCTGAAAGCTCAGAGGTCCTGTCCGATCGCAGCTACTCTGCTTCTCTCGTGGCTTAGGAGTGGATTCAGGAAGGGATCCCAAGCCACATTCATGGACCTCAAGCCACAGGAGCAAAGCAGCTCACTCAGCTGCCTGCTGCCCAAAGCTGCTCATTTCCAGACTGTTTTCCCAGCCCCTTCTGGCTCCATTAGCAGCTGATGTGGATTGTGCCAGCTGCCTACCCGAGGTTAACATTGTAGTGAAGGCTCAAGTGCTCGGTCCCACCCGATAACAGCAACATCCCCTGGTTCCAGGCTAGGTTTTGCACAGCTTCAGTGTTTCACTGGGGAGAACCACGCAGATTTGATAGTGGGAAATTTAGATGGCAAATACAAAAGCTTCATCATGTCTTAACAGTTCTCTGATAGTGGTCAGGTAAGGGTTTTTTTTTAATTTTTCTACCCCAAAAATGAAGAATATTTCCAGAAAATTAAATGCCTTTGATTTAAAGCCGCAAGGCTTGATAAAATGTGGGTTTTCCTCCTCTTGGGCACTTCCTGGAGGCATTAGTCCCTAGCTTTAAAGGATGATCCACCTCATTTCTAATCCCCTTAGGCACCTCGCCCAAACACAGCCCCATAAAATATTCTTAACAATGCCCTGAAAGATGAGTAGCTGCGTTCCCAGTAAGAGCAGGGGGCCTGGAGATAAGGGGATCACATTGCCTTAATCTGACGGCAGACAAGAGGAACCGGTTCAGATGGTGTCAGTGTAGCACAAGGGGACACACCGGTTCCAACACAGCACTTCAGAAAGGCAGCCTGGCCTTGAAAGGTAAATTAGTAGCTTTCCCGTTCTCCGTGTCAGACATCTGAAATGCAATCCATCCCGAGGCATACAAACAATGCAAGAGGCTAAAAAAACACAAGAGATGTGACATCTGGCTGTATTTTTGGTTCTTTTTCCTTTGTCTTTAGGATGCACTTAGTTAAAATTTGGGAGTTTTTCCCCTGTCTCAACAGGGTGGGAGCAGCCTGGGGTTTTCACACATCCTACGATGCAGGCAGGCACTGGAGCTCTAAGGAAGAACAAAAAAGCAAGGACAGGCAAAATGCCCAACACCACCCCAAGCACCCACCTTGATAACTCAGTGTTATCAGCAAGTTGCTGACAACATTCCTGGGACTGGGGGGAAACAACCTGTAAAACACTCAGTCCTTCTGTGAAAACTTCTCATCAGACGATGTAAACTAACAAGCAAGGAGCTATTAAGCACGTGCTGTTTCTCCTCAAGCAATCCCATGTCCCTTCTCAGTCCTTTTTCATTCATGCTACGTGATACAAGCCACATTTTGCTCATGGAAGTCAGTCAGCTCCAGCTAGAAGTTTAGCGGTCGAGTTCTGGATGCATCACAACGTCTTTGACCCTTCCAGATTGACCAGCGTACTACAGAAAAAGAACCCAACCTTTTATCACTAGAGAGGCAACGAACTCGGCGTCCTTCCCTCCTCAACTACGTTTGCTGTCAGTTTTGAGCCATGAGATCAGAAAGGAAATTCCTTGGCTACAACACTGTGAGAAAACTGGCAGCCAGGAGATAGGCAGCTGTCCCCACAGGGTGAATGGTGAACACAGAGTGATTGGTCCACACGTTTCTCCCAGCAAATAAGGGAGCAAATAAGCAATATTCTTTCTTGAACTATAAGAACAACAACAACAAAAAAAAGCAGCTTTAGTTAACTGTAAAATACAAGGAATCAAATTCATACCTGCTACGAGTAATATTGCGTGGGAGTTGATGGCCTCATTTCAGACCAAATCAGGTCGACTTTGGCTTCGGCTTTTCAGGAAGTGGACTTAGTCTTCTCTAAATATTTAAAAAACCTTTGTTTGCTCTAACCCAGGAGAGCTCCACAGAGTGTCTCTGTTGTACCAGGGCCTGAAAACACATGCTAATTTTCTTTATGTTACGACTGCTAATAGGGCTGCAGGCTGCTTGGACTTGGTACTTTGCCTTCCGTGGCGTTGATTTCATTATGGTAATTTCGGTTATCTGCCCACTAAGGCCCCAGCAGTTTGTTGTAAAGCACTTGGAAACAACAAGGCTGATCCTACAGGAAGAGACGCACCTTTTCGGTCAGAGTTTAAGTGCAAAGGACATTTGCCAGTTGTATGAGTTAATTCAAGTCCATAACGTTCATTTACCTCCTATTAAGTGTGGCAATAGCAGCACCAAAACGGTGTTTTAACTCCTGTGTTTCCCACTGCTCTAAACTATATGAAGTTGCCCGTGCTTCTCTTTTGCCCAGAGCTAGTTCTACTTGTGAAGTTTGAACAGAATCTTTTTATTATTCACTCAGATGCAAAGAAACATCATGTTAACCACCTTCACTACAGTATTTCAAACTTGAGCATGAGTAATGTTCCCAAAGTAATTATTTTCAGCAGGCTAATTTTAGAAGACAGGAAGACCTATTACTAGAAAGACCAATTACTACCAGTCACTGCTAAAGATGGTAACTTTAGTCACCTGCATTTGCTGTTCACATTTAGAAATAAGACTCAAGCTCTTAATTCCAATTTTGTTTTGTAGATTCCTCAGTATTTGCTCAGCTTCTTAAAAATATCTTTTATGCTGGTTTTGAATAGCAAAAGGAATGAGATCCTGGATTGCATTTAAGTAAATGAGAAGATAGATTTGGGGATTTTTAGTTTTTGAAGCTATTTACCTGGTTGCAGGTAACAGCAGGCCCTAAAAAGCCCACAAATAATTTTTTATCCTCTACAGATCAGCAATGTGAGGCCTGGGCCTTAAATGCCACTCATATAAAATATATTCCCTCTAATGTGCCTGGCTATAAGTTCACACCATTTAGATTTACTTAGTTCCTCCCCAGCATTTGTTTGCTCTCACCCTATCACCCTTGCAGTCTTATTGGACAGGCAAGGGATTTCACTTTGATGAGACATTGGACATTCTGATGAGGCACCTGATAAACCACACAAAGCACATCTTATTTGATAAGGATAAAAAAAAAAAAAAAAAAAAAAAAAAGGAATGTAACTCTGATTTAAGCCTGTATTTCTGGTTCTACAGCCAGTGTTTAATCCCAAGCCAAACTCTGAATAAAAGGAAATAAAATCACTTTCATCTCAGGAGAGAGAGAATAGAGCATCCCGTGTTTGCATGACAAATGCCATGTCTAAACACACACAAACAGCCCCTACAGGGGCGGGCTGGGCACACAAAGGCGAGCTCAAACTCCGGTTCTCTAACTCCGGTTTCTAGCTGCCTGTTGGAAATAACCTTTCCCAACAGCGAGGGGTTCCTGACAGCTTCCCTAGCACTAAGGAAGTGTCGCACTGTGCTCGTCACCGGTGCACGGCACGCGGGCTCCTCCGGCATCCCGTTGCCCTGGCTCCCTCCCTGCTGCTCCGGCTGCCCCGGAGGGGAGAGCAGAGCCCGGCTGGGGCGACGTGGGGACCCTTCAGTCCATCTTGGGCTGGACGCCGCTTCGAGGACGCCACACAGCCCCCGTGGGGCCAAGGCCGCTGCCCTCCCCACTCGCATGATTTTCAGGGAAGGGATGGGATTCAGGGCCTCCTAAACCCCTCTCAGGCCTCACGTGTTGTTTCTTCCCGATTCTCCATTTTTAAAAATGAGCGGAGAAGCAAAAAATAAAAAGGAGAGCAACAAAGATGATTAAGGGACTGGAACATCTCCCATACGAGGAAAGACTGAGTGATTTGGGTCTGTTTTCTCTGGAGAAGAGAAGGCCGAGAGGGAATCTAATCAATATGTGTAAGCACATGAAGGAGGAATGTAGGGAGGAAGGGACCAAGCTCTTCTCAGTGGTGGCCAGAGACAGGACAAGGGGAAATGGATGCAAGTTGCAGCACTGGCAGCTCCATCTCTATGTGAGGAGGAACTTCTTCCCTGTGAGCGTGACACAGCCCTGGAACAGGCTGCCCAGGGAGGCTGTGGAGTCTCCTTCTCTGGAGATCTCCCAAACCCGCCTGGATGCCGCCCTGTGCCCCGTGCTCCAGCCGGGGGTTGGACTAGATGATCTCTAGACGTTTCTTCCAACTTAAATGATTCTGTGAAGGTATTTGTTGTCATTTTTTCCCTGCTGAGGTGCCTACTGATAAACCCACCATGTTGCATCAAGTCACAACCACTCTTCTCCATGAGCAGTGGAGAAGAATTCAGATGGAAATGCCAGAGCAAAACCAGCAGGCATGGCTGAACGTGCCAACAGATAGAGGAAACTTCTGCTACCAGTCTGAAGCAGGGCCACCCCACATCCTCGGTGGAGGAAGACAAAACATTTAAAGAAAATGACAATGCAGAGCAAAATTCTCTTTGCAAGTCTGAAACATTCCTGAATTTGAATTTGCAGTCAAAAACATGTCTTCAAATGCATAAATTTTTCTCTCTTTTTTCTTTTCGGTGTATATCTTGGATCATCAGAACTAAATAGCACTGCAAAAATAGTCTCTTTTTATTGGATGAACACACAGAAGGAATTTGAGACAGTTGTCTCCTACAAGAAATGGTTCCTGGAAGCTTGTGATTTTAAAGAAAAATGCCAAAAAAAAAAAAAGCCCAAAGCCTTCCAGCAGTGAGGGTTTTTTTCATCTCTCAGCAACCACTTGACATGTTCAGAGTTTCCCTGAGCCTGTTCTACAAAAAAATGGGATGTTTCTTCCAAACTAGTGCATTGAGCAGCTCAGCAGAAAACACCATCCTGAGAGTTGCTGAGCAACCTCCTGAGATTTATTAACTGCCCTTAGTTTCCAGGGATGCAGAGCTGGAAATGCAGCCACCAGCTCGTTTATCTGCTGCTCCCGTGGGTTATCTCTGCTAGGAAAAAAAGGCAGCGTGTCAGGGAACCACTTCTAAGCAGCCCTAGTTCACACTCCAGAGAAGTGTTGTCTGAAACTGCAGTATGGGAAAGACGCCGACCTTTTCCAGCTTGCTTTATCCCCGGAACAGGGAATAAAAAGGTCAGGGGAGGTAACAGGGCACAGTGCCTGCATGTCTCATGTCTGGGCTAGCCAAGCAGCCTCTTCCAGTAACAGGAACTCCCCCTTGTCCTGGTCAGCAGCCAGTTTCTGGCTTCTTTTCCGGCTGCTCAGCGCCAAGGAGCCAGGCGCGAGTGTGGAGTGATGAACCCTGCCTTGCCCTGCGTTGCCCGGAATGAGCTGGATTTTCACCTGGACAGGCTCCTCGGGCAGGTTAACAGCAAACACCAACACACGCTCAAAGGCATTTTGACCAGCTCAGCGCAGGGGTTTCCCTTCACTCTTTGTGTCCCCTTCAAAGGCTAATGACGGGGGTATTAATTTCACACAAGGAGGTTTAGCAGCTTAATAAGTAGTTTCAGAGCTTAGTTAAACAGATGTTAAAGCACCGTTGAGAGAGAGGTGATCCCCTTCACATCAGCATGAGCTACACTGGGCCTCAGAGGCAGGAAAATGCAAGGGGTTAGGTTTGCTTTCACAGCCACTCAAGCTCCCAAACTTCCAGCTGAAAAAGCAGGGAATTAAGGTGTAACTACAGATTATTTCTCAAGCTCAGTATGGTGCGATGGTGCTTAAATTCTCGATTCTTCCCGAGCTCCCACTTGCAGCCGTTTCCTCCACCCATCCTAAAACACACAGACATTTTCATTTTCCCTTCCAATGCTCATGGGACATTAAAACACCAGCACAATCCGCAGGATGAAACTCCAACAGTGGAGCTCGTTTGTTTTCCTTTATGCTCCTTGCTCAGCTGGGTCAACTTTTATAAAAGCAATTGTGTATTAACCAAGGCGATGGGTTCAGACTGCTTAAGCTGCATGGTGCTATGAATAAATTTGGGTTGTATAAATTCTTGCAAAAAATCTACGTAGATCTAAGCTTCATGCCCACGGGCACCCGTTCCTGGAGACGTCTAGCTCTAAGTACAGCTCACAGTTTAAAACTACCCTCTTTTGCAGCAATTGCTTATATTTGGCAACTTTAATATTATAGCTTGTCAGTAAAATTTGCTCTAGATATGAAAGCATGATCATTTATTTCCAATACCTGTTTTTTGGCTTAGCAAATGTGTAGTGCACGACTAGTGCAACTTGACTTCTGTTCCTACACAATGAAAAGCAAGATTTATCACAATTTATCCCAAGACTTTGCAAAAAAAAGGGAAAAACTTACTGCGTATATGAATGATCTAAGGTTCCTTCTGCTAAAAACAGACCCCAGCATTTTGTCAGCTAAGGCAGCAGCCCGGCACGAGGGACTCAACGCTGAACAGTCTAAGTTTCAGAAAGAAAGTGGTCAATTGTAGGAGTGTAACAGAGCACATGATGGTCATATGAATATCCTTACATGATATTAACCCAGCTTCTGTGTGTTTGTTACATGCCAGCAGTCATATCTTACCAAGTTATTAGTGTGCTTAGTACCCAGCAAGAATTAAGAGTTCTTAATTTTCTCAAATGTTTTGCAGGGTTGTGGAGATTTCATTGTGCGTGGGTTTTGCTCTTTGAGCTGGATACTGCTCTCCTCAGAAGCCCTGTCTGCACACAGCTTGCTTCACACTGAGGACCTTAAATAAAAGCAGCTAAAACAGGGCAGAAGTGCCCACAGAAGCAGCAAAGGAAGCAAAATTTTTGTGCATGTCTGGGAGGGTGAGCACAAAGCTCCCTTCATGGCGAGGCTAATTCAGTCTCCTTGGCCCATGTAGCACATGGAATTTCTGCAGGGCAGGCGGCCAGGAGCAGCCTCACCTCTGCAGCAGGAGCACCAGGAGCACTCTGGCTCTGCCCCTGCTGGAGGGCAGAGCTTGTGTTTAAGGCAATGCCTTAAACACCTCTGGGAGGGGGTACATACAGCTGTGAAAGAGAAAGGGCCACCAAGCTCCAGGACAGGGATGACAAATGGGGGAGGGCTGATCTGCCAAAAGGATTCCTGTGGCCTGCTGGCCTGGATGCTGCCTGCCTGGGGCGAGACAGCAGCCACATATAGGAATTATCCAGAGTGTCACCAGCGAGCTTGGATGTATTTAAGTGCAGACTTACGTTCCACATCAGTTATCCACAGGCAGCGCAGGTAGCCCGATACCCGTGAGGTTCACCTTGCACGACACGTTCACGCGCTGCAAGCAGAACGCGCTGCCGCAGGGCAGCTCCGGCGGCTCCTCCTGGTGCAAGGGGAAAGGGGAGCTGGGGGAAATTCCAGAAAATCGGTTAGCTACTCTTTCTCAAGGAAAGCAAAAGATTTTGTTGGACTCAAGTTGACACTTATTCTGGATATGTCAGACTGAAATCCTGAAGAAACTGCCTGATTTTTGCTTGGAAGCTCTGCAGGCTGCCTCCTCATTCCCAATACAGCTAAACGTGCAGTGAGGCTTGACTGGAAAGTGCAAGTTGTGCTCTTCTAGACGCATGAAAATGAAGGTTTTTCTGAAAGCTTTTGCTCTATGATTTACTGAACAGTGTTGGATCTAAATCCAAAACACTCCTTCTGCCATTTGTGGCCCAAGCAACTCAAAAGCTACATGGGTAGGTGTCTCCCTTATTATTTCTGTCTTCTTGCTTCCTGAACTCTTCAACTTCTTGAGCTTCCCAGCATGACTTCAGTCTTGCTTTAATTAAGCCCTGGCTAACCTGTCACCCTTCAGCTTCATAGAGACACCCGATCTAAGACTCATGCCTTCCAAGGGAGTGCCCATAAGCTCCCTTCCAAGTCGGTGGGGAGTCATCAGCTAAAATAAACCAGGCTTTGTGTTCCTGGGAAAACCGCATCTCTCCTCTGAACCTACGCAAATAGCTTCAGACTTTGACATTTACAAGAGAGGTGTCTCGGATGAGAGAGGTGAATCTCTTTTACTGCAATCCCCCATGCTTCCCAGGCAACTGGATATTCAGGGGATGTTTGTGGAAGGAGAAGAACATGGGAGAGACCAGGGCCTCTCTCTGTGGCACCCTGCCTGAGAGCGCTTTGGTCCAGAAGTGGTGAGGCTTGCTGGGCATCCCCACAGACACGCTCCAAATTAACCTCATCCGTGCTTGCACAAAGGCGAACACCCATAGTCAAGTGGTATTTAGGACAGTTGACGAGATTTAAGCAAAAATATCAGTTCTCCATAGAAATAAAAGAAGGGCTTGGCCTATTTCTAATTCCATCCCCACCTCACAAGAAGTGGAAAAGTCAGTGGAGACCAGTATCCAATAAACATGACTTCATGTGAGTGCTTCACATCTCCCAGCACTGCAGACACTTTGTCCCTCTGCTTAGGGCCACAGCAATGTCCAAACTGACTGAAAAACCAGCATTTTCCCACCAGCACTTTTTCTGACAGGGAAGACCCCAGATGACCTTCATAAGCAGCCTCAAGACCTCAAAATGCACCAAAGGCCGTGACATGGAAGAGATGAGTCTGACTTCAAAGTTGTTGAGAAGATTATCATTTCTGGAGAGGTTCTGTTCAAAGAAAGTAAACTCAAAGGCCCTCAAGCACACCAGGAGACCGGGGACAGCAAGGCTTAATCTATCTCGCACAAATTCATCTCATGAAGTGTTTATTTTATGAAGGTCTATGTGTGAGGGAGGGAAGGCTAGAGAAGACTGAAAGCTTTTGCTATAAATTCTCATGCCTTTTTGTTCATTTATGATTATTTAAATTCCCCTGTAACAAGCATCTTTTTTGGCAGGCGCACAAGGAAGCGCCTGACCCCCGAGCAGGCCTTCTCCAGCACTTTCCACCTAGGCTGTTTGCCCATGCGATACAGCCTGTGCCCAATAAAGCAATAACCGGCTGTATGTGGGCTCCATCCCTTTGCTTTTCCCTTAGGGAGAGCTGAAGCCCATGACAGCAGCGCTCCCCTCCGCCCTCGCCTCATCCCTGCCCTTTGGCTCAGCCAAAGCTTCCTCAGCGTGGAAAACACGGAAGAGGAAGGGCAAGGGACAGCAAGGCACCTGGATGTCCTCCAGGAGCAGCCAGTCCCTTTAGGGGAAGAAGGGGCAGAAATGGTGAATTTTCAGTATTGCATTTTTGGCATGGGCTCCCCGAAACCTCACGGGCGGCAGCACCACACCAGTGGGCAGAGGGCTGTTTGTTTAGGAGCCAGACTGCAACGCGTGGCGCGGGAGCAAGACACGCACAAAGCATCCGTTAATCCCAACGGACAAACGACAAAAAACGGCCGTTACGGGACGAACGAGCGGGAAGCACCGCCCCCCGCGAGGTCCCGCCCCGCCAATCTGTAGTGGGAGCCAATGAGGCGCGGCGGCCGCCCTCTTGTCACACCCCCCGGGGAGGCGGGCCCTTCCGGCGGAAGGGCGCTGCGCAAGATGGTGGCGGGAGGGTTGTGTCTGTGTGGGCTGCTCAGGTACCGGGCGCGGGAGGGCAGCGCTGTCCGGGGGCGGCCCGGCCCGGCCCGGCCGCGGGGCGGGAAGGGAGAGCGTCTCCGTCCCCGCCACAGCCCCTCGCAGCGGCTCACGTGGTGCGCTGCCTGCCCCCGGCCCCGCGGCCGTTGGTGACGGTTGGTGACGGTTGGCGCTCGCGGCGCCCGTGCCCCGTCGCTGCTCCTGAGGCGGCACCGGGACCGCCGGCCTGGCGGTGTTACCGGCCGCGACCTCCTCGCCCTGAAAATGAGGTGGCCGCCCGCGGCCTTCCGTGTCTCCCGGTGCTTGAGCTGCTGTGAGCAAGGCTTTCGTAGCCACTAAAAGAAACATCAGATAACGTGTAGTGCAGCGTCAGGAGTCGGGCACTCTCTTTATTTCCTTTTGAAGCTTTATGGTCCAAGGAAAGATTCCTTCAAGAGACCCTTCCATGTACCCGCCTTAATGTAGCTGCACGGGGGTTTAAGGGCTGCACGTGGTTCAGAGAACACCTTGGAGACCTGAAACCCTGAACAGGGCTGCTCACATCTCAGCTCGGGGTGCTGCAGGGTGGGGACCTAGGAAGATGCAAGTACTGGGCAGGGCTGCTAACTCTGGTAGCTCTGCACGCCAGCAGTGTCTTGGGCTGAGGGGGGCTCTTGCACATCCGTTTGGAAGCAGTTTCATTTCCAACCATTGTAGAAATGAGGCACCAGTACTGAAGATTTCCGAGGTTCAGAAAGCCCAGGAAGTTGCCTAGCGCCCTTAATTCCACCTGTAGGCCCTTCTGTGCACATCTCATATATAGTATTTCTTTAAAGCAAATTTACATTTTGAATTTTCCTGCTTGTTTCAGATTGTTGTCCTCGCTGTTAATCCCTGCGCTATTTCTAAGCGGAATTTTGTGCCTCTGCTTGTTCGTGCTCCTTTGGGGAATACGGCTCTGGATACAACAGAGGAAAAAACAGTTGGCCTCATCGGGAACAGATGGGAAGCAGCCACTGACAGTTGCATTTTTTCACCCATATTGCAATGCAGGTGGCGGAGGGGAGAGAGTCCTGTGGTGTGCCATAAGAACGCTCCAGAAAAAGTAAGCACATGTGTTTATCAAACATGGTGTTTCAATGTGAGCCTCCGAGGAATTATTTTTGCACTTTTTTTTGAGTTTTTTTTTTTTAAGTTAGTATCAGTGATCTACAAGTTCTTAATTTCTTTATATCTGAGTCTCACTGGGTTCCTCCTTTTTCTGCTTTGTTCCTTGCTCCAGACCTTGTTCCACCCTCTGGTTTCTGCGTAGTTATTGCCAGTAACATCCCATGCTTCTCTCCTTGGCCTTACTTCTCCTCCCCCAGCTGTTCTGTAGCACTTGCATGGACATAACTCATCAGTAGATAACCAATGGTCTAATCTTCATAGAATCACAGACTGGTTGAGGTTGGAAGGGACCTCTAGAGATCCTCTAGTCCAACCCCCTGCTCCAGCAGGGACACAGGGCGGCATCCAGGCGGGTTTGGGAGATCTCCAGAGAAGGAGACTCCACAGCCTCCCTGGGCAGCCTGTGCCAGGGCTCTGTCACCCTCACAGGGAAGAAGTTCCTCCTCACATGGAGACGGAACTGCCTGTGTTTCAATTTATACCCATTACTCCTTGTCAAATTTTGGTACTTACTTCTTGGTGCTGAAGACTAATTAATATCTCAAGTGAATTTATCATTGACACATCCACTGGCTTGCACTGTCTTTCTGCATTTCACTCATGCTATGTAGTGTGGGGTGGCTTAAACACAAGAATTCATAAAATCGGTTCAGATAACTCAAAATCATTTCAGAGGCAGGCCAGAAAATTGTTCGCACGCTTTGGGTAAGGTTGAGGTAGATAAAATCTTAGATTTATGATATGTGATTTAAAGAAAAGATGTGAAATTCTTTTTCTTTGCTCTTTCAGGTACAAAAATATCACGTGTGTTGTTTATACTGGCGATAGAGATGTCACTGGAGAAGATATAATAGCAGGTGCCCTGAGAAGATTCAATATCAAATTATCTCACCCTGTGAAGTTTGTATTTCTAGAAAAGCGCTATCTCGTGGAAGCCGCTCTCTACCCCTACTTCACTTTGCTGGGACAGAGCTTGGGCTCTGTGCTTCTTGGCTGGGAAGCTCTGCTAAAGTGCATTCCTGATGTTTATATTGACTCCATGGGCTATGCCTTCACGCTGCCACTCTTCAAATACATGGGAGGCTGCCGTGTCGGGTGCTACGTTCATTATCCCACCATCAGCACAGACATGCTTTCCGTAGTGAGGAATCAGGATACCAGGTTTAACAATGCCGCGTTCATTACAAACAGTCCTCTCGTCAGCAAATTTAAACTTGTCTACTACTACTTGTTTGCCTTTCTCTACGGACTGGTCGGCTCATGCAGTGACGTGGTTATGGTCAATTCCTCCTGGACACTGAATCACATCCTTTCCCTCTGGAGATCCGCAGCTTGCACCAGTGTTGTGTACCCGCCGTGCGATGTTCAGACCTTCTTGGATATTCCACTGGAAGAGGAAAAGAGCATTACTAAATATTCCATTGTTTCTGTCAGCCAGTTCCGGCCTGAGAAAGATCATCCGTTGCAAATCAGAGCCTTTGCTAAACTGCTGGAAAAGAGGAGACCGGTGCAGCAACCGCCTTTGAAGCTCATCCTAATTGGAGGCTGTCGTAACCAGCAAGATGAGGAGCGTGTCAACAAGCTCAGACGTCTGTGTGAAGAGCTCGGGGTTGCTGAGCATGTGGTGTTCAGGATTAACATTCCCTTTGAGGAGCTCAAGCAGCACCTGGGCGAGGCCACCATCGGCCTGCACACCATGTGGAACGAGCACTTTGGGATCGGTCAGTGTCTTCTCCGAATGTTAAGCTCTTATCTCTTGGTGGTTAGAGCACGGTTTGTGCAAGGCCAGGCACCTGGCTCATCCCACTCCACTAGACACCTCTGTTAAGACAACTAAACTGAGCCCTTAAATCAGGTGCCTTAAATATGAATATGGACCTGAATCCCAGAGGAGCTGAGACCTGGGGTGAAACCTGCTGTCATGTGAAATTAAGATTCCAGGCATGGATTTTTTGGATTGGTAGAGTTTTCCTAACTTTGAAAGGGAGTGTAAGATCACCAAATGCCATCAGTGTACAATGAGCAAGTGACACATAGATACTGTACCTGGAAATAATGTAACCAAGTTCCAGCTAATGACTTAAGATTTTATTAGAATACAAGTAAATTCCTGATGTAATTTATATTCCATAGAAAATCGGTATAAAGAAATCAATAATATCCCAGAAGCAACTGTCAAACTGGAAATAATGATTCCTTATATTTTTGCCTCCATAAAATACATTTATTTTCAAAGAAATGTGATATAATCGTACTGTGATTCTAAATTTCAGAATGATTTCACGTTCAACTCCAGTGGCTCTTTTGCTTTTAGAAAATGTGTTCCAAAATTCTAGAGCTTTATCTATAGCTGGCCATTATTGGAATTTTTAAAAATCAAATCAGAACCGAAGAAAAACGGCAATTAAATGATATGTGAGGTGTTTTTTGGAAACATGGAGGAGAGATGGAGCTATGTGCTGTTCTCATCGTGCAGCTTTTGGCTAAGGGAAATGCATTTTCTGTCAGATTCCTGCCACTGACAATTTTTCTATAAAACTTTTCATAGTCAAAAATACAGATTCAGCTATACCAATGTAGTTGTTTTGTCTTGCTGAATTGTCAAACCACTTTGGTTCATCTGCAAAATATTGAAGATCTGATTGAACTTCATCAGATTGAGACACTATGGCCACAGTCAGCTTTTCTTTCAGAATATCTTCCTAAATGTTACTAGTCTCCAGTCTGAACGGGAAACTGAATATCCAGTCATGTTCAGCTCTAATTTAAAATTTTTGGCAGCTGCCATGAAGCCATAAAATCACATCCTCATTTTCAGGCTAGCTAGGAGCATTTTGTCTCAGAACTAATTCATCTTTATGTCCTTTTCAACATCTACTCTTTTATCATAATATCATCTCTCTTAGGTAAATCAATTATGTTACAACAGCAACTTAATCAGTTATATCTGATTTCTAATTTCAATTATACGTATTTAATAGAAAATGCAATTTATGCAGTTGGGGCTCAGAAATCAAATTTGTTTTGCTTTTGCTAGAAGGGCATTTATTCTGTGTTTTCAGACTGAGCTAGAAGTCAGATCGGTAGTAACAAAGATGACTTGTAATTCTGGGGAGATGAGATGGAGGTTTTAAATTTCCAGTTTAGTGTTGAAATCAAAAGTGTGTGATTTATATGTTCATATCAGCATGTTTTGCTTCTTTTGCAGGTGTTGTTGAATGCATGGCCGCTGGCACGGTTATCCTGGCTCACAATTCTGGAGGCCCCAAGTTGGACATTGTGGTCCCCTACGAAGGGCACATTACAGGCTTCCTGGCCGAGGACGAGGACAGTTACGCTGAGACTATGGCCCGTATTCTCTCTCTGTCTCCTGAGAAAAGGTTAGAGATCAGAGAAAAAGCTCGTCAGTCTGTGCACAGATTTTCTGACCGGCATTTTGAAGAGACATTTCTATTATCTGTGGAGCCATTATTTAAGTAAATGTATATGAATAAAATTGTATATGGAGACAAAAAAAAAAGGTTTTGTATTTGACCGTATGTCTTCTGTAAATATACTGCGGTTTATGATCCTGTGGTCCTTTTGGTCCTATTCAGAAGGATTTTTTTTTCGTTCTGTCAGGACATCTGCTATATGTAATAGATACCGTGTTTTCCTGGCAAATAGAAGTGTACCTGGAAGCTTTTTTATTTATTTAATATTTATTTTGCCTTCAGTCAGTTCTCACCCATTTCATGTCTTTTCACCCACTGACACACTTATAGTTAACTTTTGTATGACAGCTTTATATTCAGATATTTTTCTTTCAGAATATCCCATTTTCAATTTGCTGTCTCCCCCTGAGTGACAAAATCCTATTTGGCAGGATTCTTCTTGATCTTCTAATGCATAAGATATGCACCCTTTTATTTCTGATGAAAACTTTATTTTTTTAATAATGATCAGAATCCTTCCAGAGACACACACGATGTGTCTACAGCCGCTTTTATCCACATACAGATTTCTCCCACTGGTAAAGCTAAGCACACCCTAAAAATCTGAAAAGAAAATGCATTCCTTTTTAGGATTCTTTTTGCTCAAAGTTGGGATTGCTCAAAGGGATTCCTCAAAGTTAATCATACCGTATTTGCTTTTTAATATGTATAATAACTTCACTTGTACATGCTATTAACTGTTTTCTCCTGTTCTACTCTATGACAAAAGGTTTTTTGCAGTCCTATATCAAAAATGTTGGTATTCCTAAGAGAAAGGAGACTGTAGAGTAGAGGATAAAAGTTTAAACGATAAACAACTGTGAACTTTGCCACTATAAACTACTGCTTATTATTAAATTGAGAACAAAGCAAGCAAATTGTTAAATGAGTAGACTTTTTTTTGTCAAAAGTGGAAAAGTGTTTTCTGAACTAACAAAGCAGTATTTTATATCCTTGCAAACTAAAAGTGCAAAAAGCTACTGAAATCAGAATTAAAATGTCTTTTTCCCCTCCACTGAAACTTTACCTGGATTATATGAAATTTCCTACGTGAAAAAACATGGTTGGAAGAACATGTTGCTCATGTCTTATTAGGAATTTGGGAATGCAATTCTCTTAGTGCTAATAAATACCTCTACTGCTACTATATAAACCTGCTGATTGGTTGGTGATATAATGTAGGGTCCATACTGTGCAAATTAAACATGAAGATGATAAAATACACCAGCAACACAAAGATAATGAGAATTTGGAAAAGCTTCTTAAAGCATGAACTTGATTCAAAAATATACTGACCAGGACACTGTATTAAACAGTACAAAACTGATTGAAAAGAGCACATAATCAGACATTTACTAAAGTCAGAGATGTCTAAAATAGTTTAGAATAATAAAAATGAAAATTCATTTCAATCTGGATCACATTTTTCAAAATTTAGGCATCTGAATAAGCCTGATTTGTTTTTAATCTTTTAGACAAGAATGACACCAACCCTCTATTAATTTCAACGGAGTGTTCAGCAGCACTGAAAAGCAGCTGATTAACTTGGCACTCGATGTCTATTTTTAAATCTTGCTGCAGATGTTGCTAGTTTCAAGCACATAAAGTTTTGAAGCGATAATTATTCCAATAGCCTAGGTAGCTGTTGTTTCCTTTTTGCTGTTTTCATTGTGTGTGTCAGCACTAAACAACCGTGATGAAGCCTCATCAGAGTCTGTAAGTAATTTGCTAGGTAAACTCATCTTTTCTTCATCTGTTTGACCTTGGTTTGTGGAAGAGATGGGAGGCTCTAGGGTTCTCTCTGCTGGAGAAGCTGACACTTTTTCTAGAGATCCTTCCAGTCCATGCCTCAGTTCATCTTCAGAATCTTCAAAATTTCTGTAAATTGAGTAAGAACATTACATTGATTAAACAGCCTTGTTGTAAACTTTTCTAGTGTTGAGGCTTGTGAGACTTACTTTGTAAAAATATAGAAGTTAGATACAAAACGTGAGTTCTTTCTTCTTTCTCCATCAGATTGTTTCCCTGTATTTATAATGTCCAATAGCAGGAAATGCAAAAGTCACCGTAATCCTTCTGCATAACATTCTTAATGGCATCATGGCCAGTTAAAATTCTAAATTACAAAATTAAAAGCTAAATTAGTAGACTGTAGAACTACTAACTTTTCTTGATTTATGAGTTTAAAAGGGCAGAGAGGAAATGCTTGTGGCAATGCAGCCTGTGATTTTGGGAGAACTGTTCACTTTTATGGTTTTCTTCTGGTGTCCTTGACTTACGTGTCATCGTCATCTGATCTTGGCTCAACTCTCCCTTCAGTAACGTCAACGGCAGAGTATTTTTCTGAATCATCTTCCTTGTTTTCTTTTGAAGGCAACGAGGTTAATAATGTCCCTTCTGGAAAGGGAAAGAAATGTTCCTTTATTTATATATAAATTATAAGAGTTTATAAATTAGTAGCTAATTCATGTGTAAATGCTTGACTTTTGTTTAAATTACAATCTTGTAAATATGCTTAGCTGACTTCTAGTATTCTTGATCACAAATGTTCTAGTCAATAGTTTATAACTTCTGCTCTGAGTGTTTGTAGATGGTAACCAAAGCTGTGTACAGGTAAGCAAGAAAGGGAACCTGTTGTTAGTTTCTGATACAAGGCTTGACATTTTCAGTGGGAAAACTTAGGGACAGCTTTGGAAAAGCTGCAAATTCCTGTGTGGATGTAGCTGTAGTTCTCTAAGAATGTTCACTTTCAAAGACTAAAGGGCAGACCAAACTTGAAAGGGGAGAAAACAGTTAGACCAGAGTTGCTGTCTTATTATGTAGAGGCTGAATTCTGCATTTCCACAACAGTCTGTCAGTGCAGGTAATGGTACAGTTCACAACATCAGCCTGAGTAGCAGGGCAGAACTGTGTATTAAGAGAGTGCTTTCAAAATATTTTAATAAATGTAACTGATAAAATCAATGGCAGTTAGAATACGTGTGTGACCTTATTTTTGCATGAACCCTCTGAACCGCTGGCGTTAGTGAAGCGTGGTTTGATTTCCTTTTCCTTAGCATGGGTTATAAAGGTTGTCCTAGGACAGGAGTGGATCTTCAGCTCGTTCAGCTTTTAGGATGGGGTGGTTTTAAAAGACCTTGTTACCTTACGAGAAAATATGTGTATGAGGCATAATTAGGAGCAGTGTCGACTGCATAATTACAAATGGAAGATATTTCTTGCATTAAAAATGTTAACATTTGGCCTCTACTATTTATCTGGCTTAAAAGATGTGTCATCTAATGAAACACTTGATAGACTAGCAGTAGGGCATAAAAATACAATCTCGGGTTACATTTATTGCATTTTTCTATGGGCAGTACTCTTGCTTTGTATTTTAGTCAGTGCTTAAAATGCACTTTAACTCAAATGTGTTTTTTAAAACACATTTATTTTCTTATTTCAGAAAACCCGCTGTAGTCTAACTAAGCTGGAATTAATTTCAGCATCAGCTCTATCACAATGGGCTATGTCATGACATGGTGCGTTACCACTGCAGCTTAGGGCATCACGTATTGCAGCTGGTGGTCGTTCTATATAAATACATGCACTTGTATAAATGTTTTTCCTAGGTCCTTCAGTCACAGCAGTTGCAGGGTTGTTCCTTTCTAGCATGGTAGCTATAGTCACTTGACTCCATCTACCCAAGTAAATGGAAATACTCTCTGAACTAAGAGCTGATAAGTAGAATTTCCCCTTTTTCGTGCAATTGAAAACGGCAGCTACCCAGCTAACACCCCGAAAGAAGCCTTTTTTACTGCTAAAAGATAGAGGCTACACTTGCTTTTCTCCTTTGGCAACCTCAAAATTTTAGGTCTAAACAAAAGTGTTCTCCAATGGTAGAAGAAATGCTACACCAAAGAAAAGCTTGCAGAATTTACAATAACTACCATCCTACCTATTTCTTCTTCAAGCTGAATAAAGGAGTCATTGCACAGTTCTGCTTTGGCAAAGATGTTCAGGAGTGTCCCTGGGGGTGCTTTTTTCCATTGCTTCCTGTCTTCTGGCAGGTCTGCAAGCAGAATAACATGGGCTAAAGAAGAGGAAAGTTTCAGGTCAGTAAACATGCCTGTGGCTTGGCACTGTCTTTTGTCAGGTTCAGCCTCTTTAATACCAATTTATACCCTTTGGGTCATCCTGAAATTTGACGTGTTTTTCCTTGTGAAACTTTTTTTTCCATTCTGAAGACTTTTTTGATAAGTATTTGATCTGATTGATATTGTAGATAAATAATAGTTGGGACCACTGGCCACTATAAGGCTTAATTGCCACTAAAAATTTCTAACAGAGATCTTTATGCTCCAATAACTGCTAATTAGGCCTGTCTGGAATAAAGAGCTGCAGCTTCACTCAGTAGTTCTTGTTGCAGAGGGGCTGCTTTCTTTGGACTGAAAAAGCTCCAAGGAAGTTCCTGCTTCTGCTGTGCCCTGCGCTCACATCCGAGCCAGGATGAGGGGACAAGATGTGCAAAGCTCACGTAGCTTTGGCCTGCTTGTCCCTGCAAGCTCTTCAGGGTGTTTCTGAGCATGGGGGTACTGGCAGAATGCTGGAATAATCCTTCTTTTGCAGCAGTCAGTCCCTGAATATCCTTGGCTCCCTGGGAATACACGCTGTGGTCCTCTGAGCAGCTTAGCAGCTGACCTGTTCCCAAAAGGAGCCCCAGCAGCTGCGCCTGCGTGAGGGTACACAGCCCCTGTGACTGTAGCAACCCCCCTGCGTGGAGTGTCCGTGGATGGTGTTGGCTGCAGACTGTCTTGTGTGTCATCACCCCAAAGCTTGGTTGATCAGTTGTGTGGGAGTCTCCAGCTCTTGTTCACCCACAGGCTTTGCACAAAGCCCTGCGAGTAAAACCCTGCCAGATCCTGTGAGCATTCAGGTCTGGAACGGTCTTGGCAAAAGTCTCTAACTCATCTGGCTGAATTCTAACCATTCTTATCTTCATTCACTGAAAAAATGTAATACGTTCTTACCCATTTCATTTTCAGTCATAGCAGGGGATACAGATGTGACACCAGCATCAGCTAAAACATTCAGGAGTGTGTGAGGGGCTCCAGCCTGCCAACATGTTCTGTTTTCTCTGGCATCACCAACAGCGCTGAGCTCTTAAGGAGAAGAAAAGAGCAGGCAGGGTTATTTATTTCATCCTTTTCTAAGCAGATTTCAGTGTGATTTCACTGTTGACTGTGTCATAAAATCTTAGAGCAAAAGATAAACATGCTACAGTCTGAAATCACTGAATTTAACTAACTCCTAAGTCAGGACAAATACATTCACTTGGCTTTGCATTTCTCCATGTAATACCTGTTTGGCATCCAGCTAGTTCTCCCAAAGCCCTGTCCATATGATCTTCATTAACTTCCACCAATTCCTCCTTAATATTCTCACCATCCATGGAACTTAAAGTCTCACTGAGTTTATCTAGTACCTGAAACAACAATAAGTTAGAAAAGAAATACGGGACAGTCACTAATTGCCTCCCATATCATTGTGTTTTACAACCATTCTCTTGTATGTACAAGCAGGCAGTAAAAGTGAAACAGCAGGACTCAAAGCACATATTGTGATTTATGTATCAGGGTTGCCTGGGAACTCTGCAGAGGAGTGAAACAGCAGAAAAGCAAAGTAGTACTTAAAAAATTTCATATGTACATTCTGGAAAGAAATTCTACTTCCCAATGTTTCTAGCAGAAATGCTTTAAACATCCTAATGGGCTAATAAAAATCTTAAATTAATAGCTAGCTATTAGATGCTGACTGGCTATAACTGTTCTCATTATGTAACATTTAACATTAGGTTGCACGTAGTCTCACTACTACTTTGTATAAATAACACCTTTTTATTGCAATGCTATTTTTTGTGTAAAAGAAATAGCCCTGTGCTAACAGAATATTTAAATAGCACCATGATGGATCTAGCTCAACTTTTAATGTTATCTGTGGGGGGAAGTACGATGTTAAGCAAAGAGTGAACAGATATCTTGTCATATAGTTGATTGTAAAACAGCCCAACCCTTTGCCCAAAAGGACAGAGAAAGACTTACGCAACAAAGAGGATGACACCAAGCAAAAGAAAGTAATAGGAAGTTGGCTTAGAAAATAATTTAGAACAACTAGAATACGTGTCTTACTGGAGAAACTTTCTTCTCGGGTGAAAATCCCCTGTCTAGACCATGATAAAATTATTAGGTTCTTCTCAGAAACTATACTTGGCAGAAAGTGGCAGACCCAGGTTTTTATACTTCCACTGACTTTATTCTTCTACAGTTCAACAACCCTGCCCCTCCTGACCTTACAAACCCTACACACGTGTTGCCCACGGTCACTCATCAGTTTTGGCCTCTTCTGAAATGAAGCAGGCCCAGAAAGAAGGACCTGAGGAGACCCAGGCCATGAACTTGGACTTGCCCAGTGTTCTCACTGAGCCGCGGGGCTGCTCTCAGGCGTTTGCTCTGGCCTCCTGCACAAGCTCCCAACGCGACTGACACAGCACAGCAATTGCTGCATGAATCAAGTCACAGATGGAGTTTTCTGGCATGGCTAAACTGACAAAGATTTTGCCAAGTACTAAGTTCCATAAAGATGGTGTAATTTATGATTTCAATGAAATAAGCATATTTTCAAAACACGTGTAGCTAATAATTGCAAAGGTCCTCATTAAAATTTCAAATAATACTCAAACAAGTGTACTAAAAAAAATTACAATTAAAATTTGGCATTTGCAAGCTAACTCATTTTTCAAATGTGTTCCTCAAACTTTTACAAAACTAAAATAGCTGCAAACTTCACCCTTTACCATGTGAAAGATTTATCCCATCCAATTTTTTTCTTGGCAAATACCCTCTTGTAGAAGGTCAGCTACATACCACAGATCAAGGAAGCTTCAATAACAAGCTTCATTATAACAAACAGAAAGGTAATTTAAATAAAACCTTAAATCGTGGAGGGGCAGTCATGTTTTCAGGTTACTACTGTAAAGGCTTTCAATAAACTCTAGCCTACCTCTCCTTCTTGAAGGCCGACTTCTTCAGGAACACATTCGTCTAAATTAATTTCAAACTTTACTCCGCCCTAAAGAAATTTCACACACATATTAGAATATTCTATTTGATAAAACCATTTAATTAAAATGTACACAGTGTATATGGAATTACAGTCTTTCTACAAAAAAAAACTATTTAACAAGATTTTTCTTCCATTTAAAGACTGCAACTGAACAAATTAGACAAAAATAGATCTCTACAAGTAAGTAAGTTTGTGCATATTTTGAAATGATTAAATCCACTATACAAGGCTGCAATATCCGTGATTTTAAGAAAAGCTGTCTTTGATAATTATTTAATTGAAATTCTTGCAATGCACAGAGTGGATTCTTAACTGTTGGTTTTTAACTAAACAGTCCAGGCTAATTCTGAATACTGCTTTTGGTCAGAATCTCCCCTTATATCTTATGTGTATTTCCACTGAATACTTTCCCACCCTCCTCTACAATTTAAAAAGCACTGTAGTGAATAATGCTTTACAAGGAAATGTTAAGAGAAATACAGCCTGACTTGGCTGCTTCTTTTAAACTCAGAGGCAGCATGACACACTCATGCAGTTTGATACAAAGCTAAGCAGTTTTACTCTGAGAATGTCTAAAAGGAGCCTCAAATTAATAGAAAAGCTCTGCTCTACATTCCTTTTTTTCGGTGACCCTATGTTGCCCTAGAAACTTTTCACAAACAGCAGACGAGGGCTGTTAACTGACTCTCAAGCCACCTGCTCTCTAGGGCTGTTGGGCACATGGGAACATTTGAAACAGATGAAACTAGAAAATGGAAGAAAGGTGGACAGGAGCACAGATACCTTCGTGTTGTGTTTCTTTCCTAAGGCTGTTTGGTCCTGCAGATCCTGGAGTCTGACTTTTTTGAAGTTTTCTTCCATGTCCTAGAGGGAGGAAACCCCCAGCTTTAGAATGCACTCCTTGGAATACGAATAGGTGTCAGACCTGAGTAAAGAGTCTTGTTTAGGCGGTGAATGTCGTTACCAATTTCCTTGTGCTTATGCCTGTAAGAATATTCTATTCATTGCTTTATTGTAATTTAGAATCTAACAGTAAAAGACATCACAATTCTGGCGTCAAAATCAAAATTACAATTGAAATCTGTATCTGTAGAAAGTCTAACCATGTTTCATAATACCTTGTTTTCTGCTACCACCTATAAGTCATTTATTACATTATGTATCATATTACAATACAACTATTGTTAGATGATTATATTATTAAATTTAATGATATATATTATCAATCCTATTATATTTAATTATATTCCTTTGTTAAAAGGAATTGCTATGTTAAAACATAGGCCCACATTAGATAAAAGCAGAGTAAATAAGAACTAGGTGTAATTCAGTAAGCCATTGCTATCAGGGCATGTCCTCAACCTCAGATCAAAACCATAATTCACAATTTTTACTTTTTTAAAACATCTAAGCAGCTCCTTCAGTAGCTGGGAGAGCCTATGAACGTGGGTGACTGCAAGCAGATGCAAAGTCTACTGTTCCATTTTCTAAAAAAAAACCAGGACTTGCACTATTCTGTATAATTACTCTATAAATATTACCTAGAATGTAAGACAGTACTAATACCTGAACTGACTGTACTCTTGTTCCAGACGTGTCCTTCGTTTCGAGCTGCTCCTCAGCTTTCCCTTGCTTCACAAGATAGGTTTTATCTTGTATTTTTGGATTCTCCTAAAAGATATGCTTATAAGATGTTCATTTCAATTACTATATACGTGCACCAGCTTTAAAGACTTCTTAGAGGCTTTTTACGTTAGAGCTGTGTTACCTGCAGTACGCCTGCTCTGAATCTGAGCTCTTTTAGGTCACTTTGGTACTCTTTTCGAATCCTTTCTAGTTGTTTCAGGTACTTCTATAGAACGGTAAGGTAGAAAATGCTTGCATTAGAAATATATATAAAAGTAACACTTAAAAGAAATCTATGGGTATACAACTATGTACACATGAGAAAAAATTATCAGTGTCCTTTACTGCCAGTTTTTAAAGACTGTTTGAAAACTTTCCATAGCAGGGCATTTTTGGACTCTATTCTTTCAGACTTCCACCCTTTTACAGCTTTCCATAAGTTTTTTTTGTTTCATTCTGCATCTTCTTTAGAACCAAAACAGTTACTTCCAAGAACAGCCTGAGGATAGCTGAGGTGAAATTCTGTGACTGGAAATTAAATTAAGTAAGTAGGAAGAAAAATATTTATAAATTATTTATTCTATGGTAATGTCCTCCATGAAATGAAATATAACCTGGTAATATTTTGTGGAGAAGCTTTGCCATTCCTCTGCTTAGAAGCAAAAATTTCAAATTTGGATAGAGGATAATTTGTGTGCTAAGGTCCTCGCTTTTACTGTGTCTGTGAAAGTCAATGCAAATTTGTCCATATTACAAGTGTCTGTAAAAACTCAATTCTAAACTCACTTCTCACTTCTGAAGAATCTGCATATGATAAATATGTTCTTACTTCCAAGTCTGGTCTTCAGGTAAAAATTAATGTATTCATATTTATTGGAACAACATAGTCCTAAAAATCAAATATATGAAGATCAATTGTATTTACATCTGTTCACATAAGAAGTATCTATTGGTTTTCTTAGTCATACAAAAAGAGAAGTAGGTTATTGAGACTATATAGAATATACAGAATAGCCCTGAGGGCTGTGCCTCCATCCAGAGGGACCTAGACAGACTGGAGGACTGGGTGGTGAGAAACCTCATGAGGTTCAACAGGGGCAAGTGCAGGGTCCTGCACTTGGGGAGGAATAACCCTGGACACCAGTACAGATTAGGGGTGGACCTGCTGGAGAGCAGCCCCGCAGAGAGGGACCT
>NW_020456287.1:1719391-1758588 GCF_003342845.1 Nothoprocta perdicaria
CCAGCGACAGGACTAGAGGAAACGGCCACAAACTGAGGCACCAAAAGTTCCACAGGAACTTAAGGAAACATTTCTTGACAGTGAGGGTGCCAGAGCCCTGGAACAGGCTGCCCAGGGAGGTTGTCGAGTCTCCCTCTTTGGAGATCTTTAAAACCCGCTTGGATGCAGCCCTGTACTCTAGGCCTTGACCCTGTGTGTGCAGGGGGGTTGGACTAGATGACCTATCAGGTCCCTTCCAACCTTCCACCCCTTCAGGTCCCTTCCTTAAGCGTTCTATGATTCTATGAAAGCAGTGTGTGTTACATACTACTATATCACATTCTGAATTTCCCAGTTAGGAGAAAAAAGAATGACTTCTGAATAATGAATATAAATATACATAAATAATGCATTTATGAATATTTTCTCTGATTTGTAAATGTGAGGATTTACTGTCCTCTGATACTAGTTATTTCAATGATATAACTCCACTTATATCTCTCTCATTTTTGGACGTGAGACCAAAATCAAGGTCCTGTTTTTTAATGTAATTATGGAAGTCAGCTTTGTGTCAAGTCTTCACCAGCCTATTAAAAACAGAAACACATGAAAACAGCTCGTGTTTTCCTTGTTGTCAGATGGTAAATCATTGCTTCTTGAATCAACAACACCACTGACAAGCAGTAAAATAAAATAGCTTTAGGCAGCTAAGAAAAACATTTTGTTTTACCTGCTCCTTCATTTCATTCTTTCTAGGCAAGTCCAGCTGATGGCCTTTGAGAGGCTCTTCCTTTATTTCCTGCTGCTGTATTGGGTCATGACACGGGTCAGCAGAGGACGGCCGCAGTCCCTGTTAATGAACAAATAATTCATAGAAGAGAAAATTTTCATTTAGAATCCTTTTCTTCAGTGTCCTTTCAATTCAGTCCCCCTGTTCCATTGCAATAAGGCAAATGTATGTTTTCTGAAATTATAAAAGTATAAAAAATAGAAGAATTTTACATTACTGTACCTTTTTACCAGAAAATAAAACCTCAAGAAAATCATAGAGCATATCAACAAATTTACTAAAGCAGAACCTGCCACTTGTCAGCGTTACAGTCTGCTACCAGCAAGACAACAATTCATCTTTTGAAATTTCATTCACTTGCTTTTACAGATTCTATTCAATGATTTAATATTTACTTACCAACTGCTTTTCCACTTTAATCTTGTACTGCTGGGCTTCAAGACGCCTTTGGAGATAATCTGCAGGCCTGAAAGAAGAAAGTAATGTTCATATCCCACATTTTATTTTCTGTACATAGACTTCCCTTTCAGTTTTGACACGTAATATGAATTGAGCTCTCTCTTGAAACAATATAAAATAAACACCTACTTTGTGTATTCCCTTCCTACTACTGCAGTTAGTTACATAAGCCTTCTGCAACAAAGTGCTTTTCTACCTTCTCTTTGATAAATGGTATTTGGAAGTGTTAGTTAAAATAGTTGTTCAAGTGAAAATTGCAAGAATGGAGGTGGCATATTGAGCAGTAACTTTTTTATTTCTTCTCTGTGTTTAACTATCAATCTAACTTTGTATTTATGTCTTTTGGATTTTTTTTCCACATACATCCACATTTCCAGATCCACATTTCTATATAAAATAATCAGCAGTGACTTTTAAGTTCCCTAATTTCTATTTGCCACCCACACAATCCACTTGTGTCTCAGAGAGTCAAAAAGAACTGAACTTGTCCTTGAGTATGTCAGCTCCGACAAGATTTTCTAAATTTGATGATCCCTAATTGAAACATTCTAAATCACTGAATGAAAATTCAGCCAGACTAAATGGGAAGTTCCACAGGTAGGCAATATTAAAACTTCCTCACCTTTTTCAAAGTTTGTAAAGCTCATTCAGTTATAAAATAATGAGTCCTGGACCAGCAATCTCAAAAGTGAAAAAAACACAAAAACAAAACAAAACAAAAAACAAGAACATCAAAATCAAGTCTTTTTTTTTTGGCTGGTTTTACCCCTGCTTTGTGAGAGAGAGACTTTGAAGTACAGAAACTGCTGGGTAAAGGGTCTTTTATCCAAAACCAAAATACAAGCTCTGCAGAAAGAAAGAAATGTGTGGCCTGCTTCCCTCCTTGTTCCCTTGTTTGGAGAAATTTCTGGTCTTTTGAATTTTCTGGTCCCAGGCAATGATTATCGCTGGTATAACCAGAAAGTCTGCAAAGTGGTGGGGGTTACTCCCCTAATAAAATAATGGAACTTGGGAAGCATTTTGAAAATGGAATTTCAAACATTAGGAAAGCATGCAGCAGATGCTTCTAGCTGGAGAGCAACAAAGCTTCCCTTTGCCGTACACAAAACCTTACGAAACAGAAAGCAGAGAGGAACCACACTAACGTCCATGTCCCTATTGCTGTGTGATCGAGAAGATGGGTAACTAGAGGAAACGGCCACAAGCTGAGGCACCAAAAGTTCCACAGAAACTTAAGAAAAAAGTTTCTTAACAGTGGGGGTGACAGAGCCCTGGAACAGGCTGCCCAGAGAGGTTGTGGAATCTCCTTCTTTGGGGATCTTCAAAACCTGCTTGGATGCCGCCCTGTGCCCCGTGCTCTGGGTGTCCCTGTGTGTGCAGGGGGTTTGGACTAGGTGACCTCTACTCAGCTCTGGTGAGGCCGCACCTGGAGTACTGTGTGCAGTTCTGGGCACCCCAGTATAGGAGGGACGTGGAGCTTCTGGAGAGGGTCCAGAGAAGGGCAACCAGGATGATTAAGGGAATGGAACATCTCTCGCATGAAGAGAGACTGAGTGAGCTGGGCCTGTTTTCTCTGGAGAAGAGACGGCTCAGAGGGGATATGATTAATATGTATAAGTTCAGGAAGGGAGAATGCAGGGAGGAAGGGGACAAGCTGTTCTCACTGGTGGCCAGCGATAGGACGAGGGGTAATGGCCACAAGCTGAAGCATAAGAAGTTCCGTCTCCAGGTGAGGAGCAACTTCTTTACTGCTAGGGTGACAGAGCAGTGGAACAGGCTGCCCAGGGAGGCTGTGGAGTCTCCTACTCTGGAGGTCTTCCAAACCCGCCTGGATGCCACCCTGTGCCACATGCTCTAGGTGTGCCTGCTTGAGCAGGAAGGTTGGACTAGATGATCTGTAGAGGTCCCTTCCAACCTTAAATATTATGTGAATCTGTGAATCTGTGACCTCTGTGGTCCCTTCCAACTTTAAGCATTCTATGATTCTATGAAGCCCGTTCAGGAGCTCACTGCCAACCCAGGGTAAGGCTTACCAGTCAGCCGGTGGGGGTGAAGGTGCAGCTTGTCCCCTTAGCTTGTAGTATTCCTCAAGTCTTTGGGTGACGTGAGAAAGGTCACCCTGTGCATGAGCTCTCCTCTGCAAGTTGTCGAGTTTATCATAGTAATGACCATAATGCCCATATACTCCAATACTTTCTGGCCCTTCTGCCACTTCAACGCTGGAGCTCTGTAGCTGAAAATACAGTAAAGGATGCTAATCTTTTGCCTTCCATATCAGTAGCATTTTGAATTAACTTCCTCTCCCTCTCTTCATTCTCAGCTACATGATAATATAGGCTATATATAATACAGCCAGTGTAAATTCTTCAAACACTTTCACACCTAATCCAGAACCTCCCTAATTTCCTGAGGCCCACGTAATCCTACTGCTGTCTCTCCCTGTTGCATCAGCCTTTCCTTAGGCAGCAGCCTACGTTGCTGGGTGAGTCTATGAACATGGGGCATTTCACCCACAACCTGATTCTCCTA
Organism: Nothoprocta perdicaria; assembly: GCF_003342845.1. NCBI lineage: Eukaryota > Metazoa > Chordata > Aves > Tinamiformes > Tinamidae > Nothoprocta > Nothoprocta perdicaria. The sequence continues at coordinate 1,723,149 of NW_020456287.1, forward strand.
GAGCTGCTGCATCGTTCCAAAGGCCAAAGCACTGAATTAATTCCAGGAGAGCCTTATTTTGACATGTGAGAGCAAGGGCATCCTGGGATGTAGTTCTGGGAATGTACACATTGAGGGCTGCTTTCCGGGCAGCCCTGAGCTGGATCTCACCACATTTTGGATTATGAGCCTGGGAGGCTGCCCTGTCATTTCTCAAAGTCCCTACTGTGAGGGGACATTCCTTTATCTCTATGCCATGACAAGACTGTCTTTTCATTTCTCTTTTTTTTTTTCTTTATTTTCTCATATTTCTCATATTAACAACAGGGAGAAGGCTTAGCTGTTGTTACATAATATAAAAAGTATGGTAAAGACATCCATGAATTTTCCCATAGGGGGAGACTAAAAGCTACCATATGCTGTATTTGAAAAATGAAAAAAAAATTACTTGCAGTATAGATTGTAGCACAATATAAATTAGTACCTATATTAGAGGAAAAATTTCCCCTGACAGTGATGCTAACACTAAAAAAGGCTACTTTTGTCTCTCATTGAAAGGTGTTGCCACCTAAATAAACGTGATTGTGAACTGTGAACAGTGAGTCCCTAAGCAACTTGTTGAGAGAAGAACAGTGTAAGTATCCATCAAACCCTGTAAACAGCCTGTTTGATTTGGATATGGAAAGAATGTAGGGACTTGCCCAGTGTTAATATTAAGAGATCTGTCTAGTAGATGCTGGACAAATTCTGTCTTTCCTTCTTGCAGTGCACAATGGAAGGAAACTTAGTCAGCATCTCTGGATTTGCATCAAACATGCACCAGTGTCACTATAAAATAAGACCTATATTCTATATAGGGCCAGAGTAGTATAAGAGATTGCTGGAGGGCTGCACCAGCTGTTGGCAGCTCCATCTCCTGCATTTGCCATGCTGTGTGCTCACCAGCAGCCAGGGCAGTACTGTGTGCTCTTGAAAATAGAGAGAGGGGTATGAGGAGAGGACATGGAAGAGACTGAAGAGGCATGGAGCTGAGATCGAGCCCAGGGAAAGAAGGAGGTGGAAAACAAGTGAAGGACACAGGTGTTGTAAGGAACTGGGGCTGATTGCTGCTGGATGAGGTCCCAGTTGGTTGTAGTACTATCTGGGACTGAGGCAGTGGGTGCCAGTGGTTTTGCCCATAAAACGGGTTTTTAGGGGCACTGAGGTGAAAGGCTCAGTATATTTGCTCTCATAGCAAAAATGGAAGAGACTCCGTTTATTTGTGTTTTGGCAAAAGGAAATGGAAAACATGCCTGGGACCTTGTGTTAGCAGGGACCATATTGAAGCAGCCTAAAGTCAGTGTTTCTCAGCTAGGCCTTTTCAATAGTAGAGGCTTCAAAAGTGCTTATGTGTCTCCATAGGTTCAGCATAGGGCATTAAGCTGAATTGAGTTGGTCTTAATGAGACCTTTGAAAGGGTCTGAGAGCAGGAATATTCCTTCTGAAGATAATCATCCTAGAATCCTAGAAGAGGATCCTAGAAGATCCTCTATATCCTAGGTCTACATCTAAACTCTAGAAGAGGCTGGAGTTCATGCAAGTTTTCTATACATGGTACCTGAAAAATAGGCTGTTGCTTTCTTGAAGGTTTCCATTGATTTCTTTGAAATAATTCCTGTTTCTTGACAGGTGCAACCAGCCCACATTCTGGAGGAGCTTGTTCCTGGGCTCTCATTTTTTGAAGTTTATGTGCTTCTTAATGACAAATGATAAAAATGTTCGTCATGATAGTTGCCAACCACAGTGAAATGCACAACCCCAGCCCAGCAGGTTGGGCTATGAGCCCCTTTGCGTCCTTTCATCACCACCACCACCACCACTCCTCGGTGTCCTGTTCATCATTCTGAGAACTACATGTTTTTGAAAATATTAAAATTTGTCAAATTGAAGTGAAGTGGATCTGACTGATTAGTTTCACAAAGAAGCACACTGAATCAAAGGGGGAGTTCTGAACTAAAACACCGTTTCAATACCAGCACCAAGAACAGAAATCAGAAGGTCTAATTTCTAAGAAGCTCAGATTTCATTGAAGGCTAAATGTCTGCCTCCTTCTTAAGCACTTCTTTCTTAAACTTAGCCCTCACTATTCTGATGTCACCATGTTGTAGTATTTGTGAAATTTGAAAAGGAGGACTGCAAAACAACAACAAAAATATAACAATTAATCATCCAAGTAAGAGAATAGTACAATATACCATTCAAGTTTGGTCGGGATAAGTATTTCGTATATTTTTACAGCATAAGTAGCTGAAATTAAGAAAATGAGAGTATTTGTTAGGATTAAGTAGTTCCAAGTGACCATTAAGTTCTTCTTGAGTAAAGACTCTTATTCACCAAGGTATCACATCTGAGACATAAAATGTTTGAAAATTACAAGTATAAATATTTTGAATAATGCCTGACTTAGGCATTCAGGTGCCTCTGTCAAAATTGCCTTATGTCTAAAGGCACATAAATCTCCTTGCAATTAATTTGCCAAACAACATGAGTTCTTAGGCTTCTGAAGAACTTCTTGAAAAACAAAAGTTCACCGTGACTGTAAGTTTAGTAAATGGTTTATTTTCACAGATATGTTTAAGCTACTTTCATACTTCTAAATAAATTTTGAAGAATAATTTTGATATACTGAAGAGCACAGAATTAGGAAAAGATCACTCTGCTGGAATTATGTCAGACAGCCAGCAGTTCATATAGAGATGCTATTTACTGTCCTCCACGTCTTCCAAGAGTATGCTTACACAACCTGATCTATCCAAATACAGTTCATTGCCTCTCACAATTTAATTTATTTTATACTATTTTTTAAAACACAATTCTATTATTTTGTAAAATACTGTGGAAAAAAAAAAAAAGCAATATTGTTTTCTTTTTTGCAGGTACCTTGGCAAAATGAAGTGGCTTGTCAGGGGATAGACCTGAACTACACCTTTGTCAGTCTCCCAGTTTTGTAAATTCTGTTCTTACAAGACTTAAGATCAATGACTCAGCACTTTCCTATGGCAGCTTTTCTGGTTGAAATGTGGTAACAAGCCAGTCTTACAGCTGCCTTTTCTTGAATAGGACAGTGAGGCACTGTCTGGGGTTGAAGTTTTTACTGTTGCAGTTCTCACCTCTATTTGCAACTTTGTGTGAATTTCTTGTGTGCAAATTTACATTAAAAACTGCAAGAGAGATTTATGGTAAATAGGAAATATCTAGTGCTTGACTGCACATAGAACAAGTATTGGTATAGAACTGAATTTAATTAATATTATTATCATTACCTTGCATCAACTTCTCTGCAGGCTGTAACGCTGATGGTCTTTTTCTATGTATCACAGTATGACTGAATTCTTCTTGCATTATCTACAGGTAAAAAGGTATCTGATTGATAGAATTGTTTATGCCACTTTGATGAGCACTTTTTCCTCAGTAAGTAGCAGCCCCACTTACCTCAGGGGGCAAATGTCTGACAACAAGCTTCTCCAAGAAAGGCTTCCTTAAAATAGAATTGATGGATGGTCGATCTCTTGGAGATATTTTAAACAATTGGGAAATTAATATCTTCAGATCATAAGAATAGTTGGGAGACACGGGCTGAAAATGTCCTCCGCAGATCTTCAGCACCAGCTGGTGCAAACTATTGCCTTCAAACTCAAAGGAAACAGTAAAATACTGACAGCTAAGTACTGCTGGTTGATAGTTAAAATGACAGACTAGACTCCCCAACTTATAATCAGCGGGGCAAACCCCTGACAAACATTAAGTGTTCTTGTTGACAGTAACTCTATACTATGGAAATGTCTTCACAAAACCTTTCTCACTATCCACAGTGTGCTGTTTTTAAGCAACAGGTCTGTATTTCCATTTCTTTATTGGACCACTCTCTCACTGTATTTCTTACTTACATTCGCCTTGTTTTGCTGCACAATTCAGCAGGTCAACTCAGCACATTTGGTGTCTTTCACACTCTGCGGTCGCAGTAACCACAGAAGCAAATTTTCCAGAATGGAAGGTGATTTATCTTGCCAAAAGCTGTACAACAGACACCTGCATATTTACTATCTTCACAGCGTTCTCTTTCAAAACTACAGTCCACACAACTTGACCTTTATGTTCCATGCTCTCTCGGGAGACAAAGGACAATTTGAGTTCAACAATTGATGCTAAAGAATCAGCAACACTGAGCTCAGCAGTTAACTTTTCCCTCTCTGCTCAGCAGATTAGTAGGTCAGCATCTTTCCAGCTTTTAAAGCATGAATAAATGTACAATTGATGTTTAAGTACACATATGTGTGTGTGTATATAACTAATATATATAATGTATATGTTTAATATATTATATATAATTATTAATATAATACTATACATGATTAGCAATTTATTATTGCATAAATGCAGCATAATACAGTGTATCTGTATTTATTATGCACAGAACAGACATCGTATGAAAATTTAAACACTGGCAGTCACGTTTTAATACCAACAAGTAAATTGAAATTAATTCCAGCAGCTGCCTATGAATGGTGCTATTACCAGATTCTTTTATGTCTTTCTGCTACCTTTTGTGATATTGATCTAATTCTGAGGTACTTACAGGATGCTTTAGCGCACATAGTTCATAGAGAACACAGCCAAGAGACCAAATATCACTGTGAATAAAAGGAATGAGAATTTCAGAGAAAAGGCTCTAATATTTGCACACACATAACCAGTTTCTCTTCTCAGACCACAGATTTATTATGATTCCATCACAGATTAGTACTGATGCAAAATACAATTTTTGATACTATCTACTGTAAAAAAAAAATCTATTTTGGTCATGGCACCCATGTTTCTATGCTACTTAAGTTAGTACTCCTGTTATTGCTGGAAAAGGCATGTGCCAAAGAAAATGCCTGCTTAATATTCCTAGTGGGATGAAGGGCAAAGTGTTCACTGGCTGACTTGACAGTTAAGGGGATAAGAAGGGAACAAAACTGCATGAGAAACATTTATTGCTGAGATGCTAGTCCTGAACCCAGACTCACTCACAGAGCAGTGAGCTTAGTTCCCTCAGCTCCTGACTTTTCAGTGCATTTCATCTAATATTTTGTATAAGTCTGAGTGAGCCTTGACAGTTCTCAGACCTATTTGTCCTCCCTGCAGGTAACTTGCAAAGTATGTTCCAGAGCAGTCGACCTAGCATCTTTCTTCCTAGTGTATTTTGTAAATCACAAATGATTCCATCAAAAATTCACAAACTTTGGACTAAAAAGACTCATATTTGTATTGGTTACTGCAGGTTGGAAACATGGAGAGGATGTTAGTGTTTGATGGAGAACCAGATACAGAGAAGGTAAGTTCTCTCAAACCTGGACATACTCGAGCATAAGCATAGGAAGAAAATAGAGACTTACGTTTTATTGTTATACGGTCGATTCTCACAGATTTCAGGTGACAGATAATAGGGGGTTCCTACACAGGAACAGGCAAGCTCCAGAGTGCTAACGGGACAGACCAAAGAAAAATTCAAGTATTGCCTAGTTCTGTGTAAAAGGGACCAACAGTGTTATCATCAATGATTTAATATCTAGCCAGGCAGATCTACGGTTTAATCCAGGTTGACATATTTAGGATAAGAGCAAAAATGATAGTTTCAGATACCTGGGATACTAGACTTCTTCATCGGGAGCAACTCGCCTTCAACCTGCACATTCAGCTTGCGTCCTGAACATGCAGAACACTCATATTTGGTGTAAGGCACAGACTAATTTAAAAAGGTGCTTACTTGTTCAACTCTCTTGCCACGCCGAAGTCTCCAAGCTTCGCTACTTTTCCCTTCTTGCTAAGAAAAATGTTCTGCAAACAAAAAAGATACTGGCATGCAAAAGAAAATATGACAGAGCTTCTTAGGCATATTTTTTATAAGACAAAATTGCCTCTTTCTCAGTCATAGTTTTGCTACCTGTGCTTTTACATCTCTGTGTAAAATCTTCCTGTCATGAATATACTTCAATCCCAAGGCAATTTGCACAAACCAACTCAGAATCTGCAATGAAAGATAAAGAGATCAGAGGTCTATAATGTGGCTCTAATTTCCAGTAGGATGTCTTATTTAAAATCTAAAATATGTAGAATATACATAATATAAAAACTTCAATTAAAAATTAATGACAGACTTTTTCTTTCCTTTTTATTAACTGTAACAAAACCAAATGAAAATAAATACCTACTCCCACTTTTCTTAGCAAAGTCCAATTTTAACTGACTGTGACAGAATTTGTATCTAAAAAAAAAAAAAAGACTGTAGCATCAGGTCAAAGAAGAATATCTAGAAATGAGAGAATTCGAATAACAACAAAGACAGAACGGGATAGTGTCTTCTTAATTCTCAGTGACGGAAGTCATACTGGTTCTAAAAATATTTTAGTAAATAACTGAATATTTCCTTCAGAAACCTTATAAGGAGCAAAAAAAAAAAAAAAAAAGTTTTGCTAAAATGTTCAATCTTTTGGTAATAGTTCAGACAAGAAATAGTATCCTAAAGTAGCTAACTCAAGTCATAAGTCTTTTCCCCAAAAGTAATTTCTTTCACCTGGTCCTCATCAAAAAGCACTCCATGCTGCATATTTATCCGCTTCCTTAAGTCTCCACCGTCACAGTATTCCATCACAATGTACAGCTTGTTTTTTTCTGGAAGAGAAGTGTGTATTTTCTTATGTTACTTATTGCCTATTAATAGTGCAATAAATTATTTTGATTTTGTATAGTCATTAGTTTTAAAAGGGAGTTCTTAATCCTCTAATTACTCTTCTATTTCAAAGGGGTTACTCATAAAAAAAGGATACTTCTAGGGAAGCCTGATGGAAAACTGGCTTGAGCAAAGATAAGAAACACATGTAAACCTCTTTAGATGGAGATTCTCCAAAATGTTACATATATGCAATGCACCCATTTTAGAAGGTGGATGCACAGTTACAAAGCTAATGTTTTGGAAAAGGCTTCATAGTTGGGATAGTTGAGCGTTATGGAAAAAGCTAAAAGTAGGCAGTCTAATACTAGAAGTAAACAGCAAGGGTTTCTTATTATGGAAACTCCTCTGCACCTCTCTGGGTCCACAAGGCTACTATATTTACCTGTTCATTAAAATGTTCTGATCATTAAAATGATCATTAAAATGTTCAATCCTGATCACAGAAAAAAACCTGACCACAATGATTCTAGCCCTCTTTCCAAATTCAGAAATTGGGCTCCAGACCATGCTGGTCACCAGGACCAATTTCCTGCCATGCTCAAAGATTCCCATCTTCAGTTGAGTGTCCTGTCAAAGTCTCACAAAATCCAGACTCTGATTTGGATTAGTTGAGGACTTGAGTTCAACTTAAGCCATCTAAACTCCCAAGGATCTACCATTTATTCTACCTTAGATCCCATCTGCACAAGGGAAGAGGGCAAGTGAGGACAGAACCTGATGCTTTGTGTTTGTTTTTTGCAATTGGGGTCTGACTGTCCCCAGTGTTAAGTCAGGGGCTGGGGGCAGGCTCAGGGTTGGGCAATGTGATCTGATAACGTTTGGTTGTATTTAAACCTTGCAAAGAAGCATAGAAGGTTACTATATTCGCATGCTTCATCTTGGCCAGAAGAATGACTTCTTTCTGAGAGGCTTCTTTTTCTTTCACAGGCATCTACAAAGAAGTAAGAAGCTACATGCTAGCAATGATATATTAAATCATTTTCATAAAGACTAACATGGGTTATGGGCCATCCATTCACACAAAGAAAGATTTTGCACCAAAGTGCATTACGGAAATATGATGCATATAAAAATATGGTACATACATCACTTAAAATATCCATTTGGAGTACACATTTGAAAGTATTTTGGAATTTTATTGAAATCAAACCAAATTATGGCATTTTACAAACAGGCAAATGTGTATCCTCAATTTTTTTAAACAAATGCTATGGCTCTTATTAAGTTAGTCAAGAAATAGAATAAATTGGGGATGTTCCCTTAATTATTTACAGAAAAAAAAAGATGCTATAGTACAGAAAAAGTCTTTCTGTTTACTTCTGTTACCTCTTCTTGTACTATTTCAGAGTGGATTTTTTTGCCCTGTTATCTTGCAAGCCTGCTACCTTACCTTGTTACTTTGTTTCCTTGTAAATGGAAAACTTCTATTTACTTCACTGTGATCAGGCTTTGATTATTATTATTTATTGCTAGCTTGTATTTCAGAGAAAGCAACTTCCATTAAAATGTCCTTTTACTTATAAAAATAAAAAGTAAATTTCCTACCCTCATTCTTAAGAAACAACTTTGAAACATAATCCTTACAGACTCAAAAATCAGAAGGTGAATTAAAGAAACAACCCAACCATAGGAAAAATGACTTTAAACGAAAAAATGAATTTGAAGTTGTAATTTTCTGAATCTGATTCATGATTTTAGAATGAATGGGATTGCCAATAATATTTTACTTGCTAACATCTTATGTCATGTAATTCAAACCAAAATTAGAAATATGTGCTTTGTAGTGGTCATAAGCATGGAGAGAAACTACTCTAATTTATTTCGAGTCATTATTAGCATATCAATTTTCTGGGTTTGAATCTAGGAGTTATATAACCACGTCTAGAATTGAGGTATAAAGATTCACTCTTCTATTGCATTGTGTAATGCATCTAGAAATTCAATGCTGTGGCTTAGATTGTCAAAAGACCTGTCAAAAGTATTGAAGCACTCAATTTCTATCGAAATTGCGGCAAGTTTAATTGCTTGTCTTTATGGAATTAGATATAGGCTGGGATTATCTCCTGCCTGTGCTAGTCACCCTAGTCTACCTTTATTGTCAGCAGAAAGAAACACGTCACTTCTATGGAACAAGTCATCTCATTCTAAAGCAGAAGTCTAAAATCGGCAAGATAAAGAAGATCCTAAAAATGCCTATTTCTCTTGTTCTCGTAGAATGGCAGTCTAGTCAAGTAGCTCCACTGCTGACATCTACAGAATGGGTATTTAAAATTAGATGAGATGAGTCCCACCCTTAACGTCAAACTACCATAAACCACAATGAGAGTCTGAAAGGCCCCATTGTGAATTATTCACATCAGGAAATACAGCTATGAGAGAAAGAAATGAAGAAGTTGAGAAAAATGTATCAAAAAAAAAAAAAAAAAACAATAGGGTTTGTTCAGTAGTTTCAGCGACAACAGTCTCATTGTAATTGCATAATCTATTATAACATTTAAATTAGGCTAATGTCATACTCTGTGTGCAGAGGGAAGTTTTGAAAAGAAGTAAAATGTAATGGAAAAATAAACAGAATTCTATTTCCAAAATGCATATTTATTTTATGCTTGTAAAATCACTTATTTAGCAATGGGAAACTACAGTCTTTGAAAAGTTTAACATGCAGCTGCAAAGATAAAACATAACCCAGGTTTATACCCTTGTTAAATATAATATCACAATCAGGTAAATAATAACCATTGTTATCACATAAGTTTTGTTGTTTTACCTTAGTTAGACTGATCTCTTTTATAACGCACTGCTCATTATTTACTTTTTCTTTTGCCAAGAATACTTTGCCAAAAGATCCTTCCCCAATTTCTTTTATGATTTCATAATCATCCATGATGTCTTTATCTTAAAGCAGTGTCTAAAATTAAAAAAAAAAAAAAAAACTCAAAATTAGTATTGCACAAGTAATTATTGCTAATACTCGGAGTTTGTACCGTAGGTACTCAGGCCACCTCTCAAGAGGTAGCTCTGCAGACTGTAATTTTTGTCATAAGCCTTATGCTCCGTAGGGTTTGGCTCACGGTGCTGTCTCCTGAATATCTGCAAATAAAAATTAAATTTAATTTTAAACAGGATAAGATTATGAAAATATGAAAATACAAAAATATTTAAGTTAGCAATACTGCAGACACAGTCTCTTGGAGGGAAAATAAAACGAGGGAGCATTTCCCTCACGATGGAGGGAAGAAGCAGACGAGGGAGCCGGGCCGCCCTTCCCGCGCTCGCTGTGGCGGCGGGCAGCAGTTGCGGCAGCCTCCCCTGCCCTGGACCGGACCGGTTCTGAACCAGCCCGGTTCGGCTCGGCTCGGCACCGCGGGGAGCGGTACCTGCGTGCGCCCAGCCGCGTCCGGAGTCGCCACGGGCAGCAGGAGGAGGGCGACGGGCAGCCCCGGCGCCTCCCCGACGTGGAGGTGCCACGGTGGGGCTGCCAAGAGCCGTCGCGAAATGGCGGCCGCGGGCGACACCTGGCAACTGCGTGGGGCTGCCAAGGGACGGCGAGCGGCGCCCGCGGGGAGCCCGCGGCCCCGGCACGGGCGCTTCTCCCCTCGCAAACCGCCCTGCGGGCGTTACAAACCTTCAACGTGGAGGGAACAGTAAGAGCAGTAGAAAGGTCAAAGAGACAGCCAAGAACCTCATCCTGGGTCCTCATCCCTGCTTCAATTGCCAGCACAGGAGACGTGGTATGGAATAGTTCCATGTCCAATCTACAGACCTCCTCAAGATTTCCATATTTGTTAATTTTCCAGTGTTATTTTATATATTTACATCACAGTGAGACACTCAAAAGGGCTTCCCAGGAATATGGTGGAGGGCACTTCTGCACCTGCCCTTGCTGTTGCTCTCACAAAATTCACTATTGAAACAGCAATACAGCAAAATTCACTATTGAAACAGCGATACAGCAAATACAGCAGCCAGCACAGCCCCCAAATCCGGCACTGCGCCTCGTGCCTTCTGTGGCATCAAAAATCTCACAGCTCTTAAAGAAATTTTTCACTGTAGCAGGAGAAAATTAATCTGTATTTATGAAGAAATAAGCTTTCTTCCACACATGTGATGACATCCAGAAGGATGTTGCCATGGAAATAATTAGGGCATAAGCACAGCCTCAGGTGTTTTCAAAGGATTAATAACGGCAGGCACTAATCCTGAAATAATTAGCATAGGGAAATATTTTCAGTTATACACCCTTCAGACAACATCAGTTATTCCTAGTTTATGCCATTTCAGTGTGTAGTCAACAAGCTGTTAACATGAATGCTTTTGGCTAAGCATTTCTACAAAGCTATTACCAACTACACATGCATTTATAATCTACGTTTGTTTATTGGCAAGCATTTTAGCTGGAAATTTCATTATGCATTTTCCCTCGTCTGGTATGTGATGCACATAACATGCTCACTCAGAATTAATTGACTGAGATCCCTTTATTAATAACTACAACAAATCCTGGTTTGCATTGTAAATGTCAGAAAGTATAAAACTTCTTCAATTATTGCAGAGATTCAAGCTTTCAAGTTACTGTGTTTCAGCATCATTTTCAGTTCCGACACCCAATCTGGGTCATCTTCCTCATCAAAGTCCCTAAAGAGAGAGAGTTCAAAATGTTATTTTGCAAAGCAAAATCATGCAACTTTGTAAATCTGTATTTTTCCCCAAATTACCCTATAAATTATGTTAATTATATGTTAATACGAATATTATATGAAATTATGTTAAAACATCATCTTTGAGATTTATTCCCTGCACCATTCTGAGTTGAACGAAAAAGGGTTCAATTTACCCAAACTAAGTTTTATCAAAAAACAAATGTATATCTTATGATTTCATGTATGTGTTAATAATAACGGCTTGCAATTGAGCTGGTGTAATACCTGCCTAAAACTTTCTTCTCAGGAATAATAACAAGGAAAAAGAAGAATGTAAACTGAGATTTCAGTCACCAATGTGTGCAGGCAAAGCGTGCACACATCTATAAATAAAATATTTATGTTCAGAATTTGTCATAGTACATCTTCCTTTTCCAAAAAAAAAACTCTAACACAAAAAAAATAAGGGAGACGTTTAAAAGTTTCTACAAATGTATCTCTTAAGTTGTTACAAAAGACATTTTATTGCACTAAGTATGAAAGATATGGAGTGCAACACACAAATAAAGCAAGCACGCCACTAGTGAATGGTTTCACTGTTGGTAGCCGATTTCAAAATTAGGGTACAATGATGTTTCATGCAAAAAAGCAGCTTGCACAACGCCGTGGATCTCATCTCCTGTCTTCATTTCTGCAAAATCTCCGGCAAAACCAGTATGCTTACTTATCTGTTTCATCTTGACATCATTAACAACCATAAATACACCAAAGAAGGTAAGTGCTGTTAAATTTTAACACAAATTAATCATCAGTTTTAATATCAGACAAAAGAAGGATGAATTTAGAAGACGAGAAAAAAAAACTTTTTTTTTCCAGGGGATTTTTTTTAAAATTTCTTCAAAGGAATCAAAGAAAACAAAAATATAAGGATGCTATTTGGACATACGTGTCATCTTCATCACTTTCAGGCTCAAGTCTCTCCAAATCAGTGATAGTAGCTTCAAGTTCACCATCCAATTCATCAGATACTTCAGTTTCATCTGAAAGTGGCCCCTTTAGTATATTTCCAGAAGCTTTGAAAGCATTAAAAAAAATAACAAAAAATAGATTAAAAATATACATACAATATAGTCTTCTTAAGGCATTCTACATTTTTTTCTGAGGTTCTAGTCCAAGTTGTTGCTCAAGTGAGGACATAAGCTAATAGAGTAACTGAAGTGCAGACTACTATGTGTGAGTGTGACCAGACATATTTATAGTGTACAGTTTGAGCTAAATGAAGCAGTTCTGACAGAAATTATCTTTTGTACCACACTTTTGTACCACTCTGCCTACTCAAAGGCACCATGACCCTTTGGCTGGGTAGAGACCACGTGGCTCTGCAGTCTCTGAGTTTATGGCACAGCCTCATTTAGGTACTGAGTTGTAAGCGACTACTTCTTGACGAGATGTCATGAAGATGTACAATTACCCACAAGCTCTCAGATTGCTTTTTATTAAGTTCACACTTCATTTGGTAAGCATTAAAATCAGTCCATTCTGACATGAAAGCAAGTGCATAATCTCTCTATACATAGGGACTAAGTAAAAAAAGAAAAAATCATTATGAATAAACTTGTTTGCAAAGTTTGCCTGAAAACTGGAGATTTACCTGGTTTATAAATCGTGTATGTTTTAAATGCTAAGCTGACATCTGCATTACTGAGAATGTTCATTAGGGTCTGAGGAGTTTCCTTGTTCCACTGCTTACGTGGCTTATTTTCACTGTAGTTTGTAACCCAGCCACCTAGGTATAAAATCATTAATAAACATTTAGAAAATGATGTTAACTGCATGGATTGCAAAGAAGACATTTAAGAGAAAAATGCAGGAGGAAAAACACTAGATGTTTCTGTAGCACTGCTGCCCTCTCTCAACGTACTGAGGTTGACAATATCAAAGTTGTAAGGAAAAAAGAAGGCAGGAGGCAGCAAGGAGCCAGCAGAAAACAAGCAGAAAACAAAACACCTAATGTGAGGACTCAGAGCATTCATCTGCTTAACCAGTGCCTCCTCCAAGGGCCTCGCAAAATGGAGCCCATGGATGTGACATTTCTATTCCTGTTAGTAGGAGAACTAATGCATATATGCATTTTTTTCCATCTTTCACACTGTCATATGTAGTATGTCATGCAATATTCTACCACAACTTGGGAATATTTTTGTATTCTTATAACGATTATTTCAACAATATGTATTTACACTTACAAGGAATTTATATACCAATAATAACAAGACATACTTATAACAACCGCATATTGAAACTTAGCCCATTTTTCAAAATAAACTCCACATTAAACCCTCCTGGTAAAAGCAGTTGACAGAGAAGAAGGGAGAGTGTCCCACATGTGAGCTGTGTCACTAACAGTTTCTGTCTCCGTGATCTGGGCATTATCTATGTGTTAACTAACAGCAGAAGTAGAGCTACAAACACTACAGGCTCCCAACAGCACGGTGTACTTGGAAGACAGACAGCTCCTTTCTGCATCACATGAACCTTGTACCATATCCAATGTGCCACCCCAATGAACAGCATGTTAAGGGCAGGTGGCAGCGTAATTGGTGAATTTTAGGGTTGCTACTGCGAACTATGCAGCTTTTATGACTCCTTGCAATTCTCCCGTCACACATCTGAGACTTTAACAGCTTCCTAGAGTTCTTGCATCATTCCTCATCAGCACTGTGGACTTCTTGAGTGTCTACCAATAGAAATTTTTGAAACCATTTTTACGTTTTTTTGTTAATATCCTAAAAATCTTGCTTTTAAAAACTTTAAAGCAGTATCCATATTACTTGAATTAAAAATGTGTGAAAAGACATTTAATTTGAACTTACCTTTACTCTCCTCGGACGTAAAACTGGATGAAAGCAAGGATGCGTTTTCCAGGACATCCACTATGGTATTGGATATCTTTTTCTCCCACTGCCTCCTGTGAGGATGTGACAAATCCATAATACCTGGGGGATCTTCAGAAGTTTCTGCTTATTGGCAACAAAAAGAAGATAATAACCAGCATCTAACTCATTTCCCTTTCCTTGCAAAGCAGTACTAGACATAGAGTATTTATATTAACAGTGATATTTAGTTCTATCAGGTCAAGCCTGAATTTGATTTAAAAAAAAATGTAAAATGGAATCATACATTAATTCTATACCAAATATTTTTTAAAAAAAATCATTTTTCATACTTTGGACTTCTTTTTTTAATTAATTTGGGATGAAATTAAATCTGTAATTACAGACACACAGTGTCATGTTCTTCTACTGACGCAGACTTGTATGTTCTACCTGTTTATGGTAACATAATGTGGTAAGAACAATATTACTACACGAAGGTAAATTTGTAAGTCTTGAAACCATGCAAAACTTACCCTCCTCACCAGATTTCCCTTGCTTATGTGGGTTTTCACTCAAATCCTTGGTAATATTTTCCTGTTGCAAGGGGCTACATTTGCTACTGGGTTCTTTTCTTTGCTTTAAAAGAATCAAAGACATATTACTCGTTCACTTTGCTGTCCAAAAACCAGTATTTAATATTCACATGGCTTATTTTAGTTTTGCTATACAATGGTTGAAACAATCTGAAAACTAAACTACTGACACCCTGCCATCATGAAGGCAATTGCACTGCATCTAAGCATGAATCACAGGATGGTTGAGGTTGGAAGGGACCTCTAGAGATCATCCAGTCCAACCCCCTGCTCCAGCAGGGACACCCAGAGCACGGGGCACAGGGCGGCAGCCAGGCGGGTTTGGGAGATCTCCAGAGAAGGAGACTCCACAGCCTCCCTGGGCAGCCTGTTCCAGGGCTCTGGCACCCTCACAGCCAAGAAGTTTTTCCTCACATAGAGATGGAACTTCCATGTTTCAACTTATACCCATGGCCCCTTGTCCTGTCACTGGCCACCACTGAGAAGAGCGTGATCCTTCCTCCCTACATTCTCCCCTCAGGTACTTATATGTATACAGGGCATCATCCCCTCTCAACTTTCTCTTTTCCACGCTAAACAGGTCCAGCTCACTTAGTCCTTCCTCATGCAGTAGATGCTCCAGTCATGCAATTTGTGGGTTTATATTTCATACTCAAAAACAACAGAAATATAAATAAATCATATTCCCAGAGAAAACAAGATGCACCCAAATATTGAGCTTTTTGGATTGACAGATCTACTAAAACAGAAAGAAAATAAGCCCTACTGGCAACTTGTTTTGAAAAATACAGTCAATATGGCCGAGACAGGTCGTGCTATGATTGACTCAGAAGTGATTTCTTGGTCACCTGTGACTTAATTCTCCTCACCTGAAATCTCACATGGGCACTAATTCAAGTGAGAATTATAACCAGATTGGACTCATTCTACAGGAGCCTGTTCAAAGTGTGTCCCTAAAGCAAAGGAAAGGCCTAATTTTAGGCAACATCTTGAAACTTAGAAGCAAAGGACGTTTTTTTTTGTTTGTTTGTTTGTTTTTTTTTTGTTTGTTTGTTTTTTTTTTGTTTTTTTTTTGTCAGGGCTATAATGAAATCCACTTTGCAACTGAAATAAACGTGGAAAACATCAGCCTGCAAGACATCAATACGTTACAAATCTGTGAATTTGAAAGTGCACAGGAAAGCACTGAAACACAGATGACACCAGACCTAATGGACTTATCTATGCCTTAACAAATAAAAACAGTTGTCAAAATGAAATTTCTCTAATAGAGAACTTTCTAATTTCCTAAAAATATCACAACTGTATTTATATTCAAATACTTACCTTATTTATTTTCCTGATGTTTGAGCTTTCACCAGCAGCAGTGTTACCTGATATGTTAAGGGACAGAATCAATAGTTAAATTCACATTTTTGGCAAATGTGTGGTAAGGTGCTCTTCCAGGGGCATGACAATGATGCCACTCAACCAGGCAATGACAGAAAATTACGTGAAGCTTCTTCAGTCTTCTGTCCATCTATCTCATTCTCTTTCTACTCTTCAGTTCTTCTGAGCTCTTCTACAGTAAAATTGGACCTGCTTGTGCTACAGATTGTGGTGTAGTTAAGTCTGGGACAGGAAAAAGTCCTACATCCTCTTTCAAAACTGAATACTAACGAAAACAATTTGCTTTATCGGATTCTGAGAAATAAATCACTTCCATATTTAAAACACACCCAACAACTAAAAGTTTTCCTTTTTTTTCCTAGAATTGAATAGTTTACACACACTTCAAGCATTTTCCACAGAAATTCAATGAGATTAGATTGTGAGTTAATTAAAAGTCTATTTGAACATGTTAAAATGATGTTCTGTAGCTGTATTTAAGATCTTACAGTTCTCAATCATTTGGTTATTCCTTACTGCTGTAACAAAAATTAAAAATAGGAGGGGGCTTTTGAAATTACCTTTCGGTCTTGCTGCACTGCCTTCATGTTTCCTGTTTTCCTTTAATGCTTGTTCAAATACAGATGCCATCTGTAATGAGTACAAAGAGATGCTAGTACTGCATTGTTTTAATCTCTCCCACATTACTGTGTATGCTATTTCTTAAAAACAGTCTTCATACATCAAAATACTTTTACAGCTAAGATTATCTCCTAATCTTAACTGAACCACATCAATACTACACTTTTCTTTTTAAAACATCCTTCTGAAAACTCACTTTCCTGCAAAGTTTGCAAATATATTTATGGCTGTTCAAGTAGGATCTGCACAGCACAACATTTTATATTGTTCTAAACAGATAACTTGATCCAAAGGAAACAGAATTAGTATTTAAGATGTACAAACTATTGCTTAAAGAATTTACTGCACCTCAGAAGGCAGACAATTTTTGACAAGCTTGGTCAAGCAGCTTCTTTCAAGAATGGTAGTGGCTGATGGACGGTTCTTGGGATTTCTCTTAAACATCTGCTTTATTAAGTAATGAAGCTCATAGGAATAGTGAGAGGGCAGTGGGTTGTAGGATCCTTTGCATATCTTAAGGATGAGATGTTTCCAGCTATTGGCTTGAAACTGCAGTAAAAATAAATGAACATATAGAACATGGCATTTTAGTGTGAGATGAAAAGAAGCTGGTATTAACTGAATAGTAGCTTTCATTTGGGTGTAATCACAGAATCACAGAATGGTTAAGGTTGGAAAGGACCTCTAGGGATCACCTAGTCCAACCCCCTTGCTCAAGCAGGGAGAATGGTTTAAGTTGTTATTTTTCCCAGCTAATTGTTATGAGTCTGCAGTTGGAAATTAGTTTTTAGGCACATGATCTAATGACTTCAAAATGAAGCTGGGACAGCTGAAACTGTGGGTGGCAACAACCTGGGCTAAAACAGCCGAACTTCCATCTGCACAGAGGTGTGTGTGGAACTCCATCCTTGCTGTGCATTCCACTGTGCCCCAGCAGGGCACAGGATCCTTTTGCTTCGCTTGGACAGGTAGGTCAAGAACAAATGGGACAATCATATAAAAGGAGCATAAAACCTGGGTACGTGACATTTTGCTGCTGTTAAAAACAGAAGGAGACTCTGATCCTTGATACATTGACTGTAAGAAAAATGGAAAAATGGAGCAATTCTTCCTGCTTTCAACAGCAGCAGCAAATATATCTGCCAAATATACAACTGTGAATCGACCAAAATATAGCCAACTGCTAATTAATTTTTAAGGAAGTCCAAAACTTCTCTGATAACAATAAGTCATACTTACTGGATGTCTGAGAGTGCACAGCTCATATAAAATGCATCCCAGAGACCATATATCACTGCAAGTACAGAGAAAGATGAGAAATTTGAGCCAAAGATTACATTTTAATATGCTGCCAAGCAAAAGTTAAATTCACCATCCATGTGCTAAGCTAACTGAGTTAAATAAACTAAAATAAATGTAAATCATCATAAAAGACAAAACAATTCTGTGTTTAGTTTCTCCAGTGAAACGGATCTTGTTACCTTTGTTATGTTCCCTCATGGGGAAAATAAGTTGCTTTATAAATCAGACTCAGGTACAACTAGGGTCAAGGAACACATTTGTGAGAGGAGATATAAAATGGTTTAGCATTTTGGCATCTGGGAAAAGACCTGTAAAAACCATATTATCGTGATGCTATTATGAGTTCTTGTATATAGACCAAAACTTAAGAGAGTTATCAATTCTGTAGCCATTCTATAACAAGGAAATGCAGGAATAGCTTAAAAAATAAGAGCAGATAAAGAACACTCATATACATATACATGTATCTATATTATCTACATCTATACCTCACGTATATTTACTCCCAGAAGTTCACAGTGACTGAAATCACAGGAAGCAGTGATTTGAATTTGTGAGACTACAGATGCTGCATCTTCATTTACTCAAGCAAAGAGAGATTTAGGTCTTTGCACATGAAAACCTGACATGACCCATTTCCAAACACTCTTGCAGCCAAGACCTTCTCCAGAGCAACCACACAGCAGCCACCAAGGCAGATTTGGAGAACAGCAGAGCCACACACCAGCCAGGCACCACCGAAGCACCAGTACCTCTTGTTGTTGTAGGGCAAGCTTTCCCACACTTCCGGGGGCACGTAGTAAGGAGTCCCCACATACGTGCAAGCATATGATACTGGGCTATCAAAGTAACAGAAAAAAAAAAAAACACATGAAAAACAATGTTTTAAGATATCTGTACTATTCATCAATGGCAGAAACGTATTTTACACCACTGAGATCAGTGGAGATATCACATACTGTGCAAGAAGACGGGCTGACCCAAAATCTCCCAATTTTACTTTTCCACTTTGAGTGAGGAAGACATTCTGCAGTTCAAAAAAAAGATAAAGATTCATAAACTTAAAAAAAATCTACAAATAGTTTCTGCTGTTAGTATATATAGAAAACAAGACAACAGTCTGGTATTTTACCTTTATAATATTTTTTCACTTGCTTCTTATATTACTTTTACAAAAGAAGTTAAAAATTACTGTTTTGCTTAGAGGGAACATAAAGGTTATGTGACTAGTCTAGAGTTCAACCGTAAGTAGCAGAAGAACCAGAGCTCAGAAATGCCTTGATCTCAATGCTACACTCAAAGCACCACGGCCCCACTTTCTTCTGCACTTTTACAGTAAGAAAATGAGAAGCAAGATATCTACAAACTGCAGACTCCTTGGCAACTATTTTCTTTATGCTTCTTTCACCCTTTTAAACAACTGGTGCCATCAGCGGTACAGGAATCACATGCAGATATGAGAAGGTCATCTACAATTAGATTTTCCAGCCCAAAATGCTAGCTCATCCCATACACTCATCCTTTTCAGCTGTCTGGTATTAAACTCAAATGAAAAATACAGTAAGCAGAAGTAGCAGGATATTATGAAATGGGACAAACAACTGCAGGCAGAAGAGGGTTTACAAAAGGCAATAAAATTTTAACTTGTTCAGTCACCTTGGACTTGATATCCCTGTGCAACACACGTTTATCATGAATATGCTTCACACCCAGGCACATCTGTACAAACCAGTGCAGGATCTGAAAGAAGTAACCACAGGTTATAGCAGCTCAATATGTAATAAATATTTCATCAATGGAATAAACAAACAAAAACTGAGAAAGAAAAAAAAGATGTTCACAATATATGGTAGTTTTAAATAATTCAGGCAAAACAACCTCCAGGCAGCATGAAAGATTTAACTCTTCAAGCTAAGATATATTTTAGCACTATGGGAACAAAGTCTGCTGCTTCTATTTTAACAAGTTAACAACAAAGAATGAAATTAAAGAGCCACTAGAGGACGCTTTATCTGATGGCCATTTTATAAGCACGACAATTATGATTTCATAGTTATTTAACAGATTTTTTTAAATTACCATTGAGTTTCTGGTTTCCAGAAGGAAAAGTTTTCTCTTTAAATATACAAAATACAGTTCTCAGATGCTTGGCTAGTCTAACTACCGGATTAGATTACCAGATTAACTAAAATGATGTTTCTAGAGGTAGCAGGAAGATGTTTTCAATCACTGCAGTGTAACTTTAGACCTTTTCATGAAGCCATTTTATAGTTTCTATGATACAAGTTTATGCACGCTGGATCTTTTGAACATTTAATTACTATGTAAAACACACACATTTAGTCCCTGGCTACTTTTCCTTATCTTAAAGTGCTTTATTTACTATTCATTTGCACTACCTTGTACTGGTACTGAAAAGAGCTTAGGGTTAAATCTGACAGAGTTTAGGGTTAAGTTCTTCCCTTAATTGCAAGCACTTGTGCATGAAAACTCGACCATGTTTTTCATATTGTCTGTGTATCTCCTAGATGCAGCAAGCACTTTCTTGTTTATTCCTTTCTCATTTTTGTTCTTACCTTGTCTTTGTTCTGCAAAAAAAAAAACCCATGTTCTTATATTCTAACCACTGTTTTCATTTAAAATATTCACCTTAAGGCCTTTGTATATCCACAATTTGTTTTACATGATAAGAGGTGTTTCAGTTTACATGAAAAGGGACTTTTAGTTCAGAATTATGTCTTTTCTTACCGTATCTTCAGAGAACAGCTTTCCTCTTTGATGCTTAATCTTTTGCATTAGATCTCCATCATCACAATATTCCATCACTATATAAAGGTGTCCATCAGCTAAATTGTAAGTAATTTAAGAAGTCATTTCATTGACAAGTATATTACCATTTTTATGATCTCCAACTACATGCCATGTACATTATAAGTAAAATATTTAATCCCAATCCCTCAGCAGCATGCAAGTTAAACTCTAAACTTTGTCCAGCCAACATATGTATGTGCTTATACTTACCTTCAAATGATTCCTTAAAAGCTACAATATTTGGATGTTTCATTTTAGCCAACAGAACAGCTTCCTTCCTGGAGTTTTCTACATTGGATGACGACTGAAAATGTAAGGTCATATATATAAATGTTGCACTAACGTCTTCACATATACCCATTACACACCTCATTTCCAAAAGAAAAGTGTTTTTAATAACTGGACTCCATCTTATTTTCCTTAGTCATTTTAAGAAATCATTTTAATTCAAAGCATGAAAACTCCATCTTTTTTCATATGCGGTTTATTACTAGTTTAAAACTTCTTGCTTTACTTTTATAACTGGGAGAACATTTAATTGTGTCAGTTAATGCTCTTCCATTTTAACCATGCAAATCTGTTCCACAAAGCTGCACACTCTGAACTGCTGTGGTATTTAAACATCCTGTTTTGGCACTTACACATTAGGTGACTTTAGCACACTTAGCAGTTTACATGGCATAAACTGAGTATAAAGCCAAATGCACAGATGTTAACACCAGTATGGACAGAGCCTCACATTTAGTACCTTTTTGTTAGCTAAATACTGAGCAGGTAACTGGATAGCTTCACTTTACTGCTGCTGAAAATCAGGTATTTCCTCATTAACACTGCTGATAAAATCTTTGTTCTGGTGAAGCCAATGGGAATTCAATCAATGACGTGGAGCAACAAGGATCTCATCCTTCTCCTATATGCCACACTTCCTAAAACGTACCTACAAACTTCATGAAACAGATCAGACTTTAACCCTGTAGCTGTATCCTGTAAATGTTGAACGTTCATAACTCTCAGCACAGGCATGCTGCATTTTGGAAATACACCCAAAATTATGTTTTTTTAAAGCACGTGGGGTGTGAAATGCAAATGTAACACTTACCACTGGAAGTCCTATTTCCTTCATTGCGTACTTCTGATTGCTGCTTTCATGATGAACCAGGAGAGCTCTCCCAAAGGATCCCTCTCCCAGCACTTTCAACACTTTGTACTGCTCCATTCTTTGTAAGCCAAGATACAACACTTCTCTGCAAATATTCTCTTTCACAGGATAAACTTCTGAACTTCCTCATGACAGTGATTCAGTTTTTAAACCCATGTTAGCCATGTCTATGTTATCTGCGTGAGGAAATGCATGCAAAATACTGAGAATGGTTGACAAATACAGTATACAGATACCCACAATTGTTCAGTTTTGCCATAAATACAAATTTTGATCGCTGACTTTACCGCACATAAAACCTTCAGAAAGACCAATTTAACACAGTGTATGTTGATTATCTTTTATCTAGGATGCTCAAAGCTCTTTGAAAACACGAATAACAGTCCTGCAGCACACCAGCTCTCTTTTTATTTTAAATAGCCTGCATTTCTGCACATGGTTTAAGAATTCAAAACAGTCATAAGCAAAATGATACACAGCAGTAAGTTTCAAGCTGTTTGAGGCATTTCTCCTGCAAAACTGTGAGCAAAACAAAACCGGATTCTGTTCGATGGGGAAACATCATTGACGCTCATGTAAAAGGACCTTTTTTTTTAGTTTTCCAGACTTCCCTTTGCGTTCCCTTTAAAAAGGAGGCACTTCTAATTTAAGCCACCAACAGTTCCAATTGTAGTTCAGATGTATATGCGTGTATATGTAGCACTTAAAACACACGGATGAACTACGTTTAGCGGGGGCACCTGGGGGCCTGGCAGTTAAACGCTAATCATTTTACTCACACCATAGGACATGTAGCTGTAGCACCTTGCTTGATTTAAGGGCACCTGAAAAACAAAGAAACAAACAAAGGGGGAAGATAAAGCCACAGTGCTTAATCCATGCCGCTATTTTGCGGATTTCTTTGGCGTTTCCATTACTCCCCCCCAAGGGAGGGGGGAGGCAGAGGGCAGCGCGGCGCGGCGGCCGCCGCCTCCCGCAGGACAGGCCCCGCGCTCCGGCTCCGCGGGCCGTGCCCGGGGCTGCACGAGGCCCGCGGCGGCGGGACGAGGGCGGCGGGGACGGCGGTTACGGCGGGCGCTGCGGGGCTCGGGCTCGCGGCCGCTCCAGTGCGGATCGGGGCCTGCCCGCGCGGGGCGGGGCGAGGCGGGACCAGCGACAAGATGGCGGCGGCAGCGGCAGGGTGGTGCCCTTGGCTCCCGGAGGGCCTCAGGGATGGCGGCGCTGCCACCCCCCGCCCCCGTAACGGCGCTGCCCCGCACACGGGAGACCAAAAACGAGCAACCGTTCAGCTTTATTAATGCACAGAGGAGCCACGCTCCAGCCACCATAATAAACAGACCCAGCTTGGTCCTTGGATGTACAGAAATTTCATGGCATTCTGCCTCTGCCTGCTCACTGCCATCAAGCAATTACCTTTATTCCCAGCTTTCCAGGCCCTGGGGCCTGTAGCCGCTTTCCAATTAACATTTCCAGCCTAAACCCATAAATAAACAACAAATACAGATGAGTTCAGTTTAATCACGTCTACCATGTTACAGACTAACACAAAACACAGTATTGGAATAGTAACATAGTCATTAGTGTATGAGAGCTTATCTAAAATAAATCAGTTAATAATCCCAGTAACTAGAGGGATTAAAGTCAGTTTATTGAAATAACCCCCAAAAAATGGATACTATGGATATTGTTTGGACTAGGTTCCACACCTTACTAGCTGCTTTCAATTTTTTAAAGCTAAAAGGGGCTAGAGTAGATATTCCCCAAGTGGAACACTTAAGGTGCTGCTAGCAATACACTACAACTGCAAAACTACTACATGTAGTATATTAAACTTAGCCTTAATTGACTAATTAGGATGAATCATTTAATATGAAGACACTGATGTTTCAGTACCATAGGAGCCCCACTTTACCACAGGAGTTTTAAACGTTTAAAAGTTTGGTGACAAAAAGCAGTTAAATTTGATCTTAAAGTCATCCTTACAAGTTTTGGATAGCATCTCAAATTCGCTAAAAACAAACCTCTTTAAAAAGGATCCAACACCTCTTCCCCCCCAGTTATTACTATTTTACTCTTCAACCTCAGCACTTGTTTCTTTCACTGCAGTGTTCTGCTTAGGGACACATGCAGTGGGTTTTGACCCCAGTTCCCCCAGCTGTTCAAGTGAAGGCACACAGAGATCATGATCCTTGTCTGACAGCTTGCACATCTTCTCCCGTAGACGTTGAGAATATCGTAATGGGGTCGCAATTTTCAGGTCTTTAGCACTGGAGTCACTTGCCTCATGGTGCATCTTTATACTTAGGAACAGAAAAAATATTGTATTAAACAATCACCTAATTATGCATGCTAATTTTGCAGCACCTAGTAGGAATAGCAAGTCATGACTCGCTCAGTTATAACCTTAGTTAACCCTGAGTTATGACTTGCACATTTCCATAGCAAGAGGAAACAAACAGGTCCTTCCCCTTCATATTTAAAACTAGAAAACCACTGATTTTTTTGTACAGCTCTTCCCCAGGCAAAATACTTCAATTTGGTGCACAAGATTCAATTGCACTGTGGCAGTAAAGAATGTAGGTGTTATTTTTCCTGGATTACCATCTAGATTTTTGCCTCAAGATACAATCAAGCTTAAATTCAAGAGTATAATTATATCTTGTTCACTTTCCTTCTAGTTTATGACAGCAACCACATTATGTTTAAGAAGGACTTTCCTCAGTTATTTCCTATTTTCTCTTTACCCAGGCCAGGGTGGAAATGCTATTACCACATGGGCTTCAGAAAAGGGGATCCTGAATTCATGCCTTTACTATAGGCATTCAGTTGCTCGGTAGGCAGGAATTCATCAAACAAAACAGTCCATTTGAATTAAAGGTATCCATTGTCAAAGCTAGCTCTGGTTAAAAAAAAAAATACACTTCTGAAAGGCAAAAAAAAGCAGGAAAAAGTCTAAGCTTTTGAAACCCAGATACTGCAAGATTTCCACAGCAATCTCAAATAACCTTACCTTTCCAAGTTTGGAGTTGTTGGTAGATTGCACTTCATTAAATAAGATGCATCATTCTCCTTGCCAGGAGAATTAAGTGCTCGGGTCCCATCTTTTACCCTGACTTCACTCTGCTCTTCTGCTTCCCATTTTCCAGACTTCTTTGTACGATCTTTTGTTTTGTGCTTTTTGTTCTTTTTGGGCAACATCCCGTCTCTTGTTTTCAAGTCTAAATCCATTTCTTCATTTTTGATCACTTCATTTCTAGTCTCTGCCTTCTTATCGCTCCCTGCTTTCTGGTCCTCTTTTGATTTGAGATCCTTTAAGTCCTCCTCAACTTGCTCTGCAGATGAACTGGCTTCCTTGCTGACTTCTGCTACCTCCCTTAAATGAGGTTCTATCACAGCTTCCCCTAAAATTAAAATATGGGAAGTACAGGTGTATTAGTGCAACTAAAGAGCAGTTGATCACCATGTGACAAAAGGACTCACTAAATATTTAAATCTTCTTAGGGAGATCTCTGAAAGATTTTGCCAAAGATTTTGCTTTCATTATAAGATACGCTACACTGAACAGATAGGTGGCCACTTTGTTTCCAAAACCACTTTTAATATTGAGGTATCTTAAGTGTCAGAGGCAACTGATTTTTAGCTCACAAGAACGGTTTGGTTTAGGTTTGATTCTCAGGCTGAAGCAGCTGATTAACATTCATCTCATAGAGCTTAAGTAAAAAATCTTAACATGAAACCATGTCCTCCATCAGGTACTACCCATTTTTGCATTTCTACAATT
The DNA here is from genome assembly GCF_003342845.1 of Nothoprocta perdicaria. Lineage (NCBI taxonomy): Eukaryota > Metazoa > Chordata > Aves > Tinamiformes > Tinamidae > Nothoprocta > Nothoprocta perdicaria. Next base: position 1,749,054 of record NW_020456287.1, read on the forward strand.
GAAAAGTATTCATTTATCAATATTAGTTTTGAGCAACTGAGAATACAATCACAGTGAAAAGTTTTCATAAAATAAAATCTTATATAAGCACAAATAATCTGAACAGTTTATTGCCTGTCAAGTCAAAGTACTTAAACTTACCATCCTCAGACTTCAATAAGTTTTCAGTATTTTTCATAATATCTATTAGTGAGCACCGTAGTTCATCTTTTGGCTGAAAGAAAGTTTGTTACTGTTATAGAGAAACAATTTCAAAATTAAACATTTCAGCTTTTTGATACAGCAGTTACATGAAAAGTGGTACAGACTACATAATATTCACGTTAAAACCGCTTCATTGTTGTTGGAATATAAATCCAAAGACTTAAGTGAATCCTACTGAAGGGCAAAGCTATGTCTGATGCGCTAAAATCTTGCTGATATTAAAGCACAGGAATTCAATCCACCAGAAAATGTAGAATTTTTTTTTTGGAGGGGGTAGTTATTTAGAAGTTTCAGTCCTCACTTTCTGTTTGGCAGAGCATCTAATTGAATGCATCTTAAACCTTTCTCCTCAAAAAAAAAAGACTGTAGAGGTTAAGCAAAAACTGGAATTTGTTGTAAGTAGCATAGATTATCCTATTACTTAAAAATACTCTTAAATAGCAGCTTTAGAGGCTATACTTTTCATGCCTTTAAATTCACTTGTCTTACAAGCAGGCATCTTACCATTGCTCCTGCCAAAATGGCTTCCTCATAGACCTCAATGAGCTTTTCAATAGGGCCCATCTGTTCAAGATGCATGCAGCAGATCCAGTATTTTGCAAGCTTTTTAGCCTCAGGAATATTCTTGATCAGGTCTTCCAGCATGGCATGTACTTCATCCCTTTGACATCCCTAGGGTGTACAGGAGAGGAGAGACTTAGCTGAAGTGAATGTTCTGAAGCACTGTGTTTTAGGTGACTTTGACCTTAAAAATAAGCTAAGGAAGCTTTTTTTTTTTTTTTTTGGAGGATGGGGGGGGGACAGGGGGAAGAATGGTGACTATGAAAGTTAAAGATAGTATTTACTAGAGTGAACTATGCTACATTCACTTTAACAGGAGGCTTTTCATTCACCTGTTTTGCCAAATAAGAGCTACTCCAACAATACTATAAACAGAATGGGTAGCAGAGTCCATAGCACACATGCAGAACTACTGCAAACAGGCTTTCAGAGGTCCCAAGAAGTAAGAAGATACACTTGTCCATCTCCACCCCCCCTAAAAAAAAGATCTATGATATTACTTTATTGGGGGTGTAGTTAGGCCCTGTATTGTGTCACTGTTCCAGCCTATCTACAGCACTTCCATGGCCTAGGCATCTATATGATGACATTTTTACTTGGCAGGGAAGAGATTTGATACCTGTTCCATTAACTGCAGACATTCTGAGAGGGCCTTCTTGACTTTTTCATCATGTAACAAATGCTCTGAAGAACCTTCAGTAGCAGGGAACTCCTGTGATTCACTTTTAGAGTGGGTTCCCAGGGACATGGATGGAGGTGGCCTCTTCATCACTCTCCCTTTGGATGCCCTCCATTCAGCCAGGCGAACTCTGCATTTAAGAACATTAACCCCAATCAAGCATTATTATTTCTACAGTGATTGACACTACTTAGGGCAAGTCACAGAAAGACACTTCCTGACAAGGCAAGTAACCACAGAGAGCCCTCCAGTCCTTTCCCTCTAACCCAAGGGGCATACAGCTTCCACACACATTTGTGCAGAAACCTCAGAACCACAACTAACACCTCCAGTTCCTACCTATCAGCCAAGCTGGAATACTTTAAACTCTCCTTTCCCAGAAGCAGCAAGGCCAAGACTACAAATTCCCTTTTTCTAGAGAGGGTAAAAATGTGTTTCTGATCTGTTGGCACCTCTCTTCCATGACCACTATGATCCACCTCAGAGCCAAGGAAAATTCAGAGCTCTGGAGGAAGATTGTTTCTAAAGGCGAAGACTGAGCAACTGTGGATGCTATCACAGCATTTTAATCTGCAATCGATACTGTCTAAGTGTAATTGTTTTCACATCCATTGAATTTCCCTCTTTCCAAAGAGCACCAAGTTTCCTACAACTTGGAGATCACTCAGCTTTGCCCCATTACCTAGACTGCATTCAAAGCTGAAAAATACTTCACTGACAAATGCTCTCCCTCAGCCTATGGATGTGGTCACTTCTACATGCATTTTGCATGAGTGGTTTTAAAGCACTGGTGTACATGCACAATTCATTTACACGAGTATCTGCATCATACTTAATACTGTCACAACACTTGCCTCAAACTGGAAACATATGAATGAGTTTTCCATTAACATTTGCACAGAACAAGTTGTAAGTCAAAGAACATTTGGTCCAAATCCCCCTTTTTCAGTATTAAGACTGCAGTTTTACTTTTGGTCAGCTTTGGTCAGCATGAAGTTCAATTTAAACACAGAGTTCTCAGTTTTCAATGCATTTGCAGGAACAGATAGATCAATTCAGCTACATCAAGCTACAAGAGACTAATTCTGTTACCTTCTCTCTTCTGCTGACTCTTTTGGCAGAAGAGATTTTCTGTTGCCAATAGCTCTAGAATCCTGTCCTGACTTGGTAACAGGAGCAACAGAACTTGTTTTTCCTGTAGCTTCTGGTCTTGCATCTCCATCTTTCTTCACCACAGATATTTTGTGGTCAGTGTTGCCCAACACAGCCCTCTGTGGCACTGAGCCTCTTCTCCCAACCATCTTTTGGACTGTTACTTTTGTTAGCGAGACAGCAGATTTTGATTGTTGTTTATTCAGACTGGACTGTGAGCCAATAGCTTTGATGGCTGATTTATTCTGGAATGGGAGGACGCCTTTTGATTTTACAGCAGCAGAGGAGTTTGTGACTTTGATGGTCTTCATAACTACACTGCAATTGCTTGTGGAGAAAGATCTTACAGATGGCTTAGTGGCAGAAACAAGAGGCTTCTTATCCGTCAAGGACCTCTCCCCTCCCTCACTTTTTGGTGCCTTTCGGAAGGAATTTATTTTTGACTGAATAACTTTGCCACGATATGTACCAAGCGTGGGTTTCTTTGGTAGGCTGATGTTTGAATTTTGCTTTTCTGCAATCAGTTGCTTCTCTTTTATACTTCTGACATGCAAGAAGGACTGGCTAAGTGACCCATGTTGGGATTTTATTTCAGTGACTTCATCCTTGGAAGTAAGATCAGGATTACAGTTTGTCCCCACTGCGGAATTTGCCAGAGTGATTGTAGAAGATTTTATAGGAACATTTTCTCCTAAGGTTCTGCTTGATTGATCCAGTGAAAGTTTATCAGTATTCTCTGCATCTTCCTGAAATAAAAGGCATACCATGGAAGTGTTAGACATACATTCATGCTGCATGTTACTCATTTCTGAAAGGGACCTTTCACACATTCACAGAAAGTCACCTGTTACTGCAGAATTGACATCCAAGAATCAAGAATCAAGTATGAATTATCTGAACTATGCTCTTGGGGATGTAAGGGTTAAACTCTTACAGAAACTAAACTCAAAGCAATTATCAGTACTCACCTGCCAACACTGCCTTCAAAAAAAACAGTGGTCACAAATACATATTTCCTTTAGGCTGCGTAGAATCAGAAGCAATAGCTCACTTCCAATAACCCATCACTGTGCCCTTTCCCTCTTAACACAAGGCAACAAATAAAGCCCTTGAGAAAAGCATTAGCATATGTTAGCAGAAGAGAGAAATCTTCTTACTAACGAGCAATAAAATAGACAAAGAGCAGCAAATAGATAAAAAAGACATTTGAATAGTATCTCTTCCATTCTCCTGTAATACTCCTCACAAATCTTAACTGCGCATACTCAGGATAATCCTAGCTGAGAGGTCATGAAAAGCAGGATCTAGTCTTTTCCTTCAAAAGATGTTCTACAGCAACTAATGCAGCACTGTTCAAGCAACAGCCTATGGAAAGGCAGGAAAAATACCAGAACAGCATGGAAGGCTGCAGAAACTGGAGTTTGTTGCTCATGTGGGCTAGGAACTTACTGCTGCAGAGAATATTATCAACTTTTGAAGTTACTGTTTAGGATTTGGCTCAAAACTCAACTAAACCACAACATACTTTCCTGTAAGGAAGATATTCTTGAATTGTTGGAAAACTGTACTACACCTTATTTCCTGAGCTGCCATTCACAATTCATTTTAGGTTTAATCAGGTCCATAACTAGTTCTTGGGTACATGGACTGCTAATTAAAGAATGTACCTGATTTGTCCATTCAGTTTTAAAAGGACGTGAGAAATTAACACAGATCAAGGTCAACTCAAGACCATCTAACATAAAAGAAAGTTGTTTTTAGTGCTTCCCTGCCCTTGTTATGATTTAGAGAATATATATTTTGCTATCTCTAACAAAAGATATGTATATATCTTAATTCTGGAAAAGTTGGACCAAGTGATACACCAGAAGCATTACTTTAAACTCTGATTAAGTGTTCAGCATTGGCTTCTGAGCACAAAGTTTGCCAGCATTGTTCATGAGTTGGCATCTTTTGGAGGTTTAAGAGGGGGAGCAGAGGAGAAATCAACCTAGAACAATGGTAATTCTGAGAGCAAAAGACATTGCTTAGATTTTAAAAAACATCCTGAAGACTATCCAAGCAGCTCCAAAAATCCCATGGTGTGAAAACTGAACCAGTTTTATTGGCACAATAATTCTTAATCCCCTCTCCAGTCAGGTACAAACCAAGCCTCAGTATGATGCACTGCATACAATAATATGACAGTGCACTAAATGTGATTGCATGGAACATCGTAGCCCCAAAAACGAGTGCCATCCGTATTTGAGTATTAGTCTAAGAAAAGACTTACCATTTTTGACCTTGCAGATTTTAAGGTCTGTATTTTGTCTTGCAGTTTGCTGCTAGTTACTTTCCCAGTTCTGTTACTGCTTTGAAAGAAAGAAGAAAAGCAACAAATTACATCTTACAAAATAACATTTTTAAGAGCAAGTTTACATGCTCCAGGTGTCAGTCTACAGACTCACACTGAAGCATTTCTATTCAGCTTGTATTCTTGCCCCAGAAAAGATAGATTGCTAATCAAGTAGCAATTATGGCTGAGGCTGCAGAGCATCTCATCCTGCACCATAAAGAGCTGAGTAGCTGGGAGGGGAGAGAATGGGACAGACCACATTCACTGCAGCCATCACTCGTATTTAAGGGGGAACAACCTGTCTTGTCTGACACATCTACTATAGAGGTCACCTTCTGCACATACTGCATGTTTGGAAGGAGGAGGGGGAAGAAACAACAAAATGCTGCATGCAAGACGTGCAATACAACAGACTATTGCAGTAATAAGGCCAGGCCTTTGAGATGGATCTGTGCAGAAATGCATAGTTCCCATGACACTAAGCTTCTTCCAAAATCTGCAACAGGGCGCCAGAGCTGTCATGATCCCACTCTACAGCAAGTACCTAACCCACCACGGCCAGAAGCTATGAAAATCTAATGACAATTCAAAAGAGCATTTCAGTTCCCAGTTAAACTCAATTTCTTCCTCAAATACTTCATGATACAATATATAGAACAAGTAGCACAAGCCACCTACAGCTTAAAGTTAATATTCTGATTATCAGCTGATGTCTTTGCATCAGATTATGTTCTGGAAATGAACTACATTGAAAAGGAAGGTAAATGTATTCAGTTATTTCTGAATGCTGGAGAAAGCTTTCTGTATTGTGTTATTACTTTGTTTTCACCTGTGTTGCAGAGGATCAGTTAAGGGAACTCAACAAAAATAACAGTGTTAAGGCCAGCCCACAGTATAGGCCAGTAACAGAATATCCAGAAAACTAAATATCTGCAAAACAGAAGCATTAGTCATAACCACAAACATGATGTCATTTAACAGCAAACTAACTGAAAGCTACAAATAGCCCAGGAATTGGATAGCCAGGAAAGGAACTGAATGAAAGCAGGGAAGAGATAAAGTAGATCTGACACTAAGTTAAAATGGTTATTGCTACAGTGCATGCAGTTTGCACTGATTTTCTAGTACAAAATAGCCTTCTACAACACGAAAACAACTGCCTAAGAGTGTGTCAAAGGATATTTATCCTTGGCATCTAGGCATATTTTATATTCCAAAGTTATTGCCCAGGCAGATTGCAGCATTAAGTAGTTCCATCCACTGTTGAACAGGGAACCACGACACTTCAAATATGTGAAGTGATAAACAAGACTCCAAATGGACGAACACAAACGTCACACTGCAATTCACCATTTGCAGATTAAATGTGACAAAGCTGCACCAGACTAGGAACTAACATTATAGCTAGAACCCTCTGGGATGGTTCACACCACTGTATCTCAAGGAAGCTTCAGTTGCTTACATAGAAGTCTTACATAAGATGCTTTGCCAGATTTTAGCCAATAAAGAGATTTAATTACAACAGTAGAAAAAATAGCAAGTACAACTGACTGGTGCGAGATAGCCCATACTGTGCTAACAAATTATTGTTACTACCTGCTTACCCATTGCACAGGCTGGGTCAATTACAGTACGTTTATTTTTAACAGAAGGTAGACCCCTGGTATCAGTACTAATGGCAGGGTTAGTAACTACTAAGTAGAATATAGAGTAAAATAGAATGAACACAGACAGCACAGCCTGCATAGGAACTGGAGAAATCATTTATTAGTAGAATGTAAGTTAAAGGCAAGCAGCAGCCCTGAAATTTCCTAAGGGAATATGATCCATAGCAGAAAGCAGGATATTACCTGAAAGATGCCTTGTTTTCTTGAATGCACACACCAGAAAAGGCCTTTTTTCTTGACAGATATTCTTCAACTTTTTGTCTTCTTTGCTCTAGGGGATTAAAAACATCATATTAATTTGTCTTCATTCTCACCTCAGTTATTAGTTCAGAGCAAACTATCTCTTAAAACAAGAGTGTGTATAGGAAAGTACTAAGGCTTAAACTCTGGCTGGTTAGGAAAGTCTTCACTTTATCATTCACACCTTACAACATCACATACATTTTTCCACTTAAGAGAGGCTATATGCAAACTTCACAGTGAAATTACCCCAAATCTGTACACAACAGATGTCTGGCTATGCTAACTAGCAATCTAAAAGAATACCTGATTTGCAAGGGGAAGAAGTTAGGCTTTTCCACCTGATATTGATGTCTCTCTAATGGCTCACACACACAGCTGGTTCAGCAAGCACTTTCCATGTGTCACAGCTGTCAGGCAAGCATTGCACAGATGGGAAACAACAAACCAACCCAGAAGACCATCTGTGAAATCACTACGTTGTCACCCGGGCATCTGCACAAATGCTGGACCAACAGCAGAAGGGTGAACAGTGCAGGATGGTCCTGAAAGGGCTCTTAAACCTGCTGTCTTTGCTTCAACACAGAAATTCATTCCAGAAAAGGACACTGCTTCCCTTTTTCTCCACTGTTTTACTGCACAGTAGTGACTGTCAGACTATCATTGCTGATCACCTGCCGGGAGCTGGTGATGTGAGATGCAGGCAGCAGCTGGGAGGGGACAGTCCTCAAAGCAGAGGACTGAAGCAGCCACACAGCCAGTCCTGGCAGCGAGGACTTCCAGTCTTCCACATGCAGGGGGATGGCAGGGCAGAACATTAGCAGGAGCCTCTCTGAGCACCGCTTTCTTCACTGCATTCAGGAACTTGTAGCTTTGCACCATCCTCCACCATGAGCAGGCTCATTTAGCCCTGGAAGTTTTCTTCAGGGAATTAACAGTTCAAGCTGAACCTCCTCAAGCAGCCCCTCCCAAGCCTCTCTGCTTGCTGTGCTCCCACTCTTGATGCACACTTAAGAATGAGAGAATCATTAAGGTCGGAGGGGACAAAATCACTCAAGACTAAGATACTCTGTATTACTGGAATTTAGACACTGGAAATTGCAAAAGTGTCACACAAGTCAGTCTTTTAAAGAAAGAGGGAAGAAAAGGCACTTCACTGTGTGGTTCCATAGTCTTCTTTTTGTCCTACAGAATGTTGCAGGTATCCTTAAGGCCTCCTTCCAGCTTAGGAGAAGCCAAAGGGGTAAATTTTCTCATGCACTGCCATACCAAAGCCTGAATCACTAAGCTGGGAGTAGATTGAGACTTGGGCTTACTGTAGCAATGATGATTTATGAAGCTGGACCAATTCTGCTGCTGAAGAGCTAGGTACATGACTAATTTGCTGGCTACTTGTGCTAAGTGACAACGACAAAGAGGAATACCCAAACAAGTCAGAGAACAATTGATCAGAGCTCATGAAAAATGTGCTTAAATTCAGGTAAATTTGAGAAGTAGAGCTTGTTTCATTGTAGGTTTGGGGGAGACCTGGTTTCCCAGTGAAGAACAGTGAAGTGGCTTGCAGAGTTAAAGTTCTGCAAAGGAACCCATGTCAGGTTTCTGTCAACATTCACCAAGTTTGCTACAACCAGCATTCTGCTCCTGGATGAGCTTTAAACAGTGAGAGAGGATGTTGGTGCCTGAGTGTTTGTATTAGCTGAGTTTTAGCTTATTAGTTTCAGTATTAGCTTGTATTGAGATTCAGTATAGTTCACAAGCATCAACCAGTTTATATAGAGGCTGCTATTTAGAAGTACTTCTATCCTGATTAATCAAAGTCTATGGTCTTTTTCAAGAGCCATTATTTTGTTATTATACAAATAACAAAAAGCAGCGGGTGCTTAAAAGAAGATAAAGACTTTGCTTATGTGTCCAATGCAGTTGGATGATCCAGCAAGGGGGTCAGTGACAGCACAAGTGCAGCAATGGGTGCCACTCACCTCAGCTGTGCCAGCATTAAGAGCCCAGGTGTCCTAAGGGGCAAAACTACTGGCCATTCAGGGTGACTTACAGTTTCAGCAGGGGCTTTGCAAAGCAGAAGGCTACAGGGCATCCATCAGATGCATCTCCTTGAAAATAAAAGGCTGCCTTTTTCATTCCCTACCATACACACAGAGGGACAAGATCCAGCCCCAGCACCTGTGAGGGTCACCACAGGGCGAGGGGACACCAGCCTGGGTGGTGAGACAGGCTCTTAGCCTGGCAGGGCAGTGCAATGGCCCAGAGTGGGGACACCCTCACCCACCGCAGGCAAATGAGCACCAAGACCAAAGCGCTCAGGATTTATGCCGGAATTCAGCTCTAGATCCTTTCATAAACTCGCAGCTTGGTTTGGGTGCAAACTAACCGTAGGGAGAAACCCTAAAGTCCCCTCAGCGCGACGCTCCGGGCGACCTTCCCGCAAGGCAGCGCCCACCACCCGCCGCCCCCTGCCAGGAACGCGCCGCCGGGGCGGCTGCGGCAGCAGCGTCCGCTCGGGGGGGCCCCTCCCGCGGCCCTTACCTCGGAAGGCCGGCTCGGAGCGGCGGCTGGGCGGCAGGCGCGGCGGGCCCCGCGCTGTCATGGCCGCCGCCGCTTTATAGGCCGCGCTGCGGCCGTTTGAATTACCCGCCGCGCCCTCCTCAGGGGGCGGGCCGCGCCGCTTGAACGGGCCAATGG
>NW_020456287.1:1758651-1781398 GCF_003342845.1 Nothoprocta perdicaria
TGGAGAAGCCACCGAGCTGCCGCCCGGCCGCCTGCCGGGGCGAACGGAAATACACGGGAAAAGTTAAAACCCGCAGGAATCAGGGCGTGTTTGGGGTTATTTCCGCGCGGCGCCGCCGTGACTGCTCCGCGCCTGCTGAGCCGCAAGATGGCGGCGGGCCGTGAGGGCGCCGCTAGATGGCGCCGCGCGGGCGGGCGCGGCCTGCGCGGCGGCCGCCATGGACAGGTTCGTGTGGAGCAGCGGGCTGCTGGAGCTGGAGGAGACGCTGGTGATCCAGCAGCGCGGCGTGCGCGTCTACGACGGCGAGGAGAAGGTGGCGGCGCTCGCGGCGCGGCGGCAGCGCCGGGGGGATCCGCCGGCGGGCGGCGGGGACAGGGCCCGGGCTGCGCGCTGTGAGCGGCGGCGCGGGCGGGAGGGCGCCGTGGGGCCTGTGTGGGGCGTGGGGTGTGCCCCCGGTGCGGGGCTTGGGCAGGGGGGAGAGGGGCCTCGTGTGCGGAGTGACGCGGGGCTGCGAGCAGCGCTGCCGCCTGCGTGCGGGGACCCTGCTCGGCGTCGGGCCCGGCCGTGGGGGTCGCGGGCACGTGGGGGTCGTGGGGCGGCCTTGGGGCAGCGTCGCGCCGGGAGGCGCCCCGGTCGGCTCTGCCCCCGGGCCTGGCAGGGTCCCGCTCCCCGGGAGATCCCTGGAAGGAGATTCCGGGTCCGTGGGAGCAGGGGAGGCCGCGGGGTGTGGGCACCAGCGGGACGCGCCTCGCGCGGCCCCGGGGAAGCGCCCTGCCCGCCGCCCGGTCGGGCCCTGCCCCTTCCCTTCCTCCGTGCCCTTCCTCCCCATCTCTCCGAGCATTCCCACTGATTGCCGCTTTTCCCTGATGGGCCAGCCCTCCCTTTTCTGCACCGGAGTAGTTCCGTAGTCCTATAAAAAGCTTTAAAAACTCACCGCGGTTTTGCAAGTGAGGAAGGGATTTGCTAACACAGGCTTTCCAAATAGCGATTGGTTTCAAATGAAAAACTTCTCCGCAATAAAACGGGTAGAAAAACGTTCCTGATTGATAGGTTAGAAGATTTCACAATTCTCAGTTTTTTTTGTATAACTCACTTTTGTTTTCTGCAAATAAAGCCAATAGCCCATCTTAAATATAATATTTTAAAGTATTTAAAGTTTACCTTGGCATGGAGGAGAGGATCCTTCATATTTTCCTGGGGGAAAGGTTATGCAGTTGAAAAGGAAGTTTATAAATATATCTAATCCTTTTGTAGATTTCTCTACTGTTTCATAAACTTCATTTAGCTGACAAAAACAGTGTTCTCAAAATACTGGCTTACTGAAACTGCTGTGCTGTGGTAAGGTGTAATGTTTCCAGAATCAATATTTATACAGTGTACTGGTTACATTTGTTGTTAATTGTTTCTATTTTTCACATTTAGGGGAGGTTTGATAGTGGGGTCTTACTGCTCAGCACACACAGACTAATCTGGAGAGATCAGAAGAACCACGTAAGTGTGCCTTTCTCCCGTGTTATTCAATTTTAGATTTTGTAATTTCATACTATGATAAACAATGAGCAGCTTACAGTGAAAAAAAATATATAGGGAGGATATTTTTCTTTCATTTTTGTGTACAAACGTAGTCCATTTCTCGACTCATAGTGGAAATAAAATTATGTACAAGGCACGTTCTGTGACCCAAATCTGCTTTAATAAAATGATGATGTTGAGATGAGGAGAGATAGATGGATATATAGAATTTCCCTTTCTACGACACACAATTTGGTAGCTTCTTTCTCCAAACTTCATGCATGCAGTCAGGATGTTGTTGAAAGTTTAAGAAGCCGTGTATGTAGATTGACACGACATTTTAAAGCTGTAATGGAAGGAAAGTCCCCCGAACCAGGCTGGATCATGCTTATTTTGGACACAACCTTTAAGAAAATGTGGCTATGGAAGCCAAAGTTCACACAGAGCCTGTGCAGATGACAAATTCTGAATTTTCTCAACTGGATTGCATTTCCACAAGGATAGCTGAAGTGCCTCCACACCAAAAGTCATTTCCCGGGAAATATCACATCCCTGCTCCTAAAGGAGTACTGTAAATGTGTGTCAAAATGCATCAACTGCTGGATCAAGCCCTTGGTGTTGACATAGATGAAGGAGTTCCTAATCAGTGTATCACCACTCACAGAATAATCTAACTTGTTAGTTACTCGCACTGACAAGATTGGGGGTCTTGGGGTATGATTTTTAGCTCCCCAAGTAATGCGAGTGGCAAAATTTTAAGGACCTGCAAACATTGTGCACTGACAGGGATATACTGCAGGAGTCTGGAAAATTTGGGGTCTAAATTTTGAACGTAGATCCTAAAGCATCTACATTCTTTATGAATCTCATGTGGGAGGTTCTAAAACTGACACGGTGACGTAAAGATCTTTCGTTTGTTCTGAAGCTCAGCTTCAAGATTGTGTTAAATGTTGTGTTTCAACTTCTCTCTTATAAATTATTTCCACTGTTACCAGAGTACCTTATGCAGAGTACCTCTGGCAGCACATGTAAAAATCAGTGTTGTCTTTGAAAAAAGAAAACATTTGGTGTAACAGAATCTTAAGGAAAATTGTTTTAATTTCTCTTGTGTTTGCATTGTTTTTTTTTTTTCTAGGAATGCTGCATTGCTATTCCTCTGTCTCAGATTGTCTTCATTGAAGAGCAGGCAGCTGGGATAGGCAAAAGGTAAAAGTGATACTTCTGACTTTCTCAGCTGCATAATTTAGGCATACAAATGAGGCGATGTAACCAAGATTACACATTAACTTATGGTTAAGTTCAGCATGTAATCCAGATTTCCTAGTCAATGGCCACAGAAGTCTGATATCATCTAAAGATAAAACAATCAAACTCATAGGAGAGTCACAACAGAAATTGTGTGTTGGATTTGATTTGATTTGTTAAACCATATTATAAGTACTAAAAAACATGCTCTAGATGGCCCTTTGCATTTGATTTTCATTGATTAAATAACTCTCTGTGACCATCTGATGAATTTTTAGCTTGGATACGGCAGCCAAGGTTAGAAAGAACTGAAGTGTTTCCACTCACCTAGATAAATCATTATGATTAAGTGTGCAAAATGAATAAATAAATAAATAATTCGCAGAAAAATAGAAGGAATTTAACTGGGCAAATCTGCTTGCAGCCTATGGTCAGGTTGGTAGAATACAGTAATATCCTGGAGGTGTCCAGCAGAGAATTCACTGGTGCTGGAGAAGTCAACTAACTAAAAGACCCCTGGAAACAAAAAGTCTGTAAAAATGAAATAGAAATGATGGACCTGGAGTCATGCTGTGATAGTGGTCTGTTATAGTGCTAAAATAATATTGTCTGAAGACTTGTTTTTCTGGTAGGTGTCATTTTAGACTGCTGTGTCCATGCACGTTACCTTTGAATGTTAGTTTTGGACAAGTTCACGTACACTGTTCACTAGTGACATTTACAAGTGGAATAGGTTAAACATAATATTGAGACTTTTTCTTTTCCTGTGACAAAGATAATGTATTTTGGCAGTAGTTATTGTAAGTTGAAAGCCAAAACAACTGCGCTGACTGACAATTAGTTTGTAGCTCAGCTAACATTTTCATAAATTGTTGCTTAAAATGTTAAAATATATTAAATTTATTTCTTAAGAGTTGATAATGTATACTTTTTAAAGCTGTGAGATACTGCTGTTTCAGAGGTTACAGTCATTTTATATGTTTTAAAATTGAGACAAAATACTTAACGTTATGCACAAATGTAAAGCAGTTTTAATGTATTGTAATCCATATGTGAATAAAGTTAATGGATATTTTAATTAAATGATTGACTTTATCTGATTCCTAAAACAATATTTTTACAAAGTCTCTTCTTTTCCTTCCTTGTATTTATTTTAGTGCCAAAATAGTCGTTCATCTTCATCCTGCTTCTTCAAACAAAGAGCCCGGTCCATTCCAAAGCAGTAAATATTCCTACATCAAACTTTCTTTCAAAGAACATGGGCAGATTGAGGTGAGCTGTGTACCATGCACTCTGCTTATTGGTTGCCCAACATACCGACTACTCCAGATCTTTGGTTCATTGCTTCAGAATACTTTCCTGTGAGTGTGGAACTGACTTTTCGGGATGTTGTTCAGTGGAATATACTTATTACTAGCTTATTAGTCAATGCTAGCTTTTAGTATTACCATAAAGCAGCTAAGAGTGTGTCATCTACTCTGGTTGTCTTTACACTGTTGAGTTAACAGATCAATAGTAATTGCATTGATCAGTTTTCTTACCCTGTAAAAGCCTATCTTTGAGCAATAACTAAACCTGGACATTTTTAACTTTGGTATTCTTGGAAGACTTTGAATGTCTGGAAGAAAAAAAGTGTATTATAGGAGTATTAATGCAAGCTTAACTAGTAGCAGATTTGGCTTGTCTAAGGTATTTTTGAAGATGTAAGTGAAAGTTACACCGTGAAAGCATCGGTCTTACTGTGCTTTCTTGGTTAATAAATTTTCTTTATCTGTCACCAAGACATTAATAATACCTGGAGATACTCTGCACAACTCCCAGTATCTCTATTGTCTCTTTTTAACATTTGCAGTTCTATAGGAGATTATCAGAAGAAATCACACAGAGGAGATGGGAGAACCTGCCTGCTGCTCAGACCATGCAGGTTAACAAGAGCCCCCAGGTGGGTACAGAGCTCCGGACATTCTCCCTTATGTCCCGTGTCACTTTGATTAGCTGAAGTGCTGAATGTTCAATCTCTTGTTTCCACTTTGTGCCTCTCCAGATACCGCGTCACCTCTTTAACCAGCCTGGTAGGGACATACAGGAAGTCAGCTTTACTTTGCCCATTTCTACACTGGCATAAATTAGTTATTGCAGAAACTGCAGTTTTCACTGTATATAGAATGAGTGATCTCTCTTCCTTGAGTGTTTTCAGGCTTGAATGAAATACAAATGAGCTCAATTCTTTATGTAGTTGTGCTTGTGTGGGTATATATGTGTGTGTGTGTTGGTCTGTGATTTTGTTCAGCACTATAGACCTGAGATGTAAGATTTTTTGGTCTTCCAGTGATTTTTTTCTCTTTTTTTCTGTGTCTGGAAGTCCAATATATGACATATTTGGAACCTGTATGTGTCTCTCTTCAGTGTATACTTCAGTGTATACCTCAATGTAAAGAGTCTTTTGTTGTATCTTAGACTGCCTCCTTTAATCATTCTGCATACTTGTAGGTTTTCCCTCCTTTAACCTTATCTACAGACTTGTAGATTTTACTTCCTTTAATCTACCTGCATGCTTCTTTCTATATAGATTATATAGGTTATATTCCATAATACAGGTTATACATTCTGGGTAAGATGTGGTTATTGTTTGCATGTATCTTTGTGGCACTTTCCTCTGAACTAGGAAGCTTTAAAGCTGTCTCAGTGGCAAATCATGTATGTTCTCCATCATAAATACAGTCCTTGTAGACACCCTTGCATGTGATGGACTGAGGGGAAAGCCGATACCCCGCACGAAGATGCGTTACCTCCTGTTCTCATTCTTAAGTTACCATAATTCACTGCCACCAGTGCCAGGCTTTTAGGAAGAGAATTGAGGATGGCACCAATTCCACTTAGGTACCAGCCTTTCTAAAACACGTGCAGCTGCAGACCAAAATTCTCCATCGCAGACTTAGGTACCTCCACGCTTATCACAAGGTGGATTAGGCTGTAGCACTGTGTTACTAATTAGGTGTAGCTCTGTGTTGCTCTAACTTTGCTTTTTCAGGCTAAATTTGCTCCGGTGTTTGTGTTCAGATACGTTCAGGCGTTGCCAGTGCTCTCTAATGTAACTATTCACATCCACTCACAAGATGTTAGTTGAGGTGGGCTGGAATGCTTACTCTAGAGCAAGCATAATTATATTAATAGCTTCAATATATTAATTAGGTTATCTGTGTATGTTACAGCAAATTCATACTTGCGTTGCATTTATGTTTTTACTGTTTGACACTGATTTTAAAAAAAGCTTAAAAAAAAAAAAGACTTATTGTGTGCATGATACCATTTTTTTTCTGTTTTCCACTACAAGCTTTTTCATAGTGAGGCACATGAGAAAATTTAACATTTCCTATGTTGATTCCTTACATTATTTTCTTTTGCAGGCAGGAAGAATAAGGGCTGTAGGAATTGTAGGCATCGAAAGGAAGTTAGAGGAAAAAAGAAAAGAGACTGACAAAAACATTTCCGAGGTAAATAACTGTTCAAGTTTCAAGGCAACCACCTGCCTGAGCTATTTACATTCATTCTCACTTTCTTTTGGGGCAGCTGAAATTATTCATTGCTGACACTGAGACTATGAATTATGGATGCTTATGGATGTCTGATTTGCAGTTATTTATTTGTTTAACTTTTAGCTTTTTCAGGACATGTAAAGTTCCTTCTTTATCTACTTTCTCTGTATCTGTTGGATTTATCTGGGTGATAGCTGTGATACCCTCAAAAATTGTCAGTTTCTGTTGTGGTAAGAGATTAGTATCAGACAATCTAGTCACAAATTAACCACAATGGATCAATTCTTAGGGTAGAGCTTTATGGGATTCAGAACACCACGATAAAAAAGGTATTTGCCCTTCTAATTTACAAGATATTTATGGCAGTTTTTTAGACAGCTGTCCAGTTACTGCTAGGTCTGCTAGGCTTAAACTTTTTTTTCTCTTTATTAAGAATATAATGAATGAAGTTCTGCATGTGTAGTTTAAGAGGTATTGTAGTTACATGTGTATTGTAGTCACAGCTCAAAAGGTATTGTCTGCTTATTTTTTCTGTAGTAATTCCGTTAGAGAGTGAAAGAAACCCATTTCTGCCTGTCGTATGAACAGAGGAAACCTGGGACTAGTGCAATCCTGCCTTCCCTCAGCTTTGAATGTTATAAATGACTTAATTTTTAAAAAAAAACAGTGCCCTGGCTTCCAGGCAAAGGCTTCCTGCATGTGCTGTTCAGCGCTGATAAGAGCCCTTTGTTTATGGGAGGAAGTTCCTGGTAGGTGTGTGCGGGTCCCTTTGTTTCCAGCCTGCCCTGGTGAGTCCGGCAGGGAGGAGGAGTCACACGAAGCACCCTGTTTCTGTGGCTCCATCAAGGGTTCCTTTCGGAATCATGTTTTCCTCTGTGCTGTTAAGGTTAGAAATAAGGTGGGTAAAGCCTCCATAGAAAATGTGTGTTTGTTGATACAATATGAAAGTACAGTAGAAGCACGTTGATTTACACCGGAGATTGGGGAATCTATTGTAAATTAGGAAATACGGCAGATTAGGAAGTAAAGACAAATGTTTTAAAAGAAAAGCTTTGGTTCTGATTTTGGCAGGTCATTTTTAAGAAGTGGTATATTTTCCCTTCCTCATGTGGATCCAGCTTTGTCCCACTTAATTTTGCATCCATGCCCAAGTGCCAGGCTTTTGAAGTCAAGTCAGCAGAAACTTCTCCAGCCTGTGCAGAGACACTGGCACCATTAGGGGGGAATGTGGATGAGAAGTAAACTCTGTGCCCACATCTTTTGCTGTTCTTTGCACGCAGAGCCCTGGACTGATAAGCTTCTAAGTCAAGTGCCTAAGTATAGGTGGATACAATTAGTCTTGCTGCTGGAAATAGGTTAAAATGTGAATTTCTAATGGTGGATTAGTTGGAATCAGCTAGGAGGCTGTTAAACTGTATAAGGGGCAGTACTGTTACTGCTATAGGATTAGCCAGGGTATCCTGAGCTACCTGGGGCCAGAAGCATTATTCTAACTGAACTACCTTTATTTGTGGATATGGAGAGGACTGGGTGCTGCTCTCCAGCTTTACCTGGGAAGGCTCTGGAATTTTTCTCATGCCAAAAAAAAAAAAAAAAAAGGTTATTCAGAAAGATTGACAGTCCACTTAGGCATCTTGTAATGGGTTTGGGAAGCTGGGGAGAGGGTTGAATTTGTTTTGTGAAGTTTAAGAGAAATGAGAGCTGCTTTTTAATCACTTTAATAGATTTGTTAACTCACTTGCAATAGAATAGAAATACAATATTTTGTGCAAATTATTTTTTCCCTTGCTTTAGCAGATCTAATAATGAAGCTCTTGGACCTTATTTCATTCTAAATTTTAACTTTTTTTTTCTTCCTTGTGGTGGTAGCATCAATAGTACCAACATATGAGAGATTTAGATGAAAAGACGTTGCCACTCATTTCCAGGCTTTTTGTCTTTTCAGTTGATCATATTATCTAAAAGCAGATGCCCTTGTCCTTGCTCATTTTAAATTAACCACAGTCTCGCCAATTCAGCAATGAATAAAGTAAAACTGCCCTGTCAGGAGGCACCCTTCCCTTGCCTTCTTGCTGCCAGGAAGCAGTAGATGACCCTCAGAGAGGGCAGGCTCAATGAGGGAGACCTGATGGCCTCACCAAGAAACCCTCCCCCATATTTTAGGAGAGCATAAAAAGTTGGTGGAAATAATGTATTCAGGGTCTTAATATCTCATTATTTCTTTCCTGTTATGTAAACTTTGTAAATGATATTGATCTGATGTTTGCATACTAGAAACATGTGCAATTATCAGATGCTTCATTCTTTGGTGTTCCTGGCTTGTCTAATTTTTGTGTATAAAACTGGTTATTCATGTATAAGCCATTCTTGTAAAATTATAAATTGCAATGCACTCCTGTAAAGAGAAAGGAGCTCTTAGGAAGACCCTGGTACTGGACAGAGGCAGTTGGCTGTGTCTGTGATCCCAAATGATGGCACTGCATTTAACTGCAACATCTGCTTCTCCTTGCAGGCTTTCGAGGACCTTAGTAAACTAATGGACAAGGTATGGCACCCCCTTGGGGGACTTTCCTCACTTTGGAGCACACTGTCTCTGTTAAGCTGAAAGTTGACTTACACATTTGTCTTTCTTGATAGGCTAAGGAAATGGTGGAGTTATCCAAGTCAATAGCTAATAAAATTAAAGAAAAACAAGGTGACATCACTGAGGATGAGGTAAATGAACTTTGTTTTTAGAGTCAACAGGAACATTTCTGTGCAGAGCAAAGCAAAAAGCTCTCTAACATATTTCCTGTCAGTAAAGAACACTTCGGAATGGTTGTTTCTATTTTTCTGCTTTACTTTTAGTTAAAGTAAACATGTTTTAGTTAAACATGTTACCTTTTATTATTTTGACCTCTTAAAAACAAAGACACGTTTGTTTGTTTGTTTGTTTGTTTTTAGACTGTTAAGTTCAAATCCTATCTGCTGAGTATGGGAATAGCTAATCCAGTTACCAGGGAAACATATGGATCTGGGACACATTACCATATGCAACTGGCAAAGCAACTGGCTGGAATTCTGCAGGCTCCATTAGAGGTAAAGCACCTAAATAAGCATTTTTTTGTGTGTTGCTCAATTTTGATATAAATGTGTTTTGGCTGTAGTACTGCGTCTTTCCTTAAATCTCAGATTTAGCAATGCAGTTCATATTCAACTTTTATGATTCTTTTTTTTTTGCCTCTTAAGAATAAATAGTCTCTTTTTGAATTAGAACTTTTAAATATTAAGCACAAAAATTTCTTTAGAATATAATGGCATCACAGGTCCCAGCTACCAAAGTATAGAAATTTGTTGTTTCTATAATTTATTCTTTACTTTAGCATAAAACAATTCAGTCTTTGGATATAGAATCAGAGTTTTGCATTTTGAAATTATTAGAGAAAGATACCATCCAGTAGCTTTCCTCTAATGCTAGGAAGGCTTGGTGTTATCTGGGTAGGTTTTTGCATTAAAGCCCATAATTTAACTCCTCTATTTTACCTGTTCATCAGGTCATTGCAAGTGAGATACTGTGATGACAAGTTTAATACTGTTTCTCTTACCAGTCTTGTGCTTACACAGGAGCGGGGAGGGATCATGTCTCTTACTGAGGTCTACTGCCTGGTAAATAGGGCACGAGGATTAGAGGTGAGAAGCTGATAGTCTCCAATATTTTCAAAATGTACTTGCTTGATAAGCTAATTGATAAGCTAATTAAAGAGGAAGCATGAGAGTAATCTCTGCCATTTCCTCCCTCAGCCCTAATAGCACAAAGAAATCATTCTTTTATTAAAATTTGGAATTTTCTCCTTTTCCCCTTCTTTGTCTTCCACATAATGTTTACATTCCTCCATAGCTTGTCATAATACATACTGCTTTTGTCATTGTAACAGAGATGCGAAAACCTTTTGTATAAAGGATAAAAAAATCCATGCTTATCTAGAAAGAAAACTGAAAGGACAGAAAATAGTAGAGAATGATGAAAAGTTGTTGCCAAAATACGGCAATTCTCTCTGTAGACATGACACGAAGTATTGTAGAAAATATGCTAAGAAAACAAAGAGTGTAACAGCCAAGAGAGCAGACTGGAGGATATAATGAAAGAAATGAAGAGACTTATTTAATCTGGTGCATCCTATGGCTGCAGTTATAACAAATGCTTGTTTTTGTAGAATAATGTATGCTTCGTATGTAAATTGTGAATAACTGTGATTATTTTCATAGTTGCTGTCACCAGAAGATTTAGTAAATGCTTGCAAGATGTTGGAGTCACTGAAACTACCCCTGAGGTGAGAGATCTGAGGTGCTGATGCTTTTCTGTATCATGGCACTCACAGGCCAGGCTACAGTGCTTGGATGACTCGATGTGTTACATGCAGTAGATTTTAGAAATAAAGTCTAAAAAGAAATTTAGAAATCTGTTCCTCGCAAGAACATCCACTCTCCACTAAAATACAAACCTATAACCATGTTTCATTTTGTCTACTAGGAAGACAGCATTCTTTTTGCTTCCTATACATTTTCCTCTAAGTTTGATATTTAAAATTTAGGCATGAATTCTTTTGATTGAGAGCTTTCAGCTGGAACTATTCCTGATGTTTTTTAGCATTTCGTACCCTTTACTAAGTTCTTCTTTATGGTATTTTGGCCAACTAAGGAAGCATTTGTTCCATTTCGGATACTAAAGAACTTTCACAAAGGGAGAGAGAATCCTCTTGCTACACTTCTCCTATGTGAATTGTAGTAGTCTGCATCTAAGGTCAATGCCTAAGGCTTCATCTGACCAGATGTTTTAAACTAAGATGAACCAAATCGTTGACATAAACCAGGTCTGCATACAATTTTAAAGGAGTTTGAGGTGACCAGCTCTGATGCAGACACTCTGGAGACCCAAACTTAGATGTGTTTAAAAAGATTTTGGCTTATAACTTAGTAATAATAAATCAAGCTATTTGCATGCCTCTTGCCTGTTTAGACATGTAATGCCATTAATTTCAAAAATGCAAGGTTTTAGCTTTCTTTTCAGGGTACAAAAACTTTTTTCACTTTACAGATCTCATTTACATACCTCATTGCTACAGTTATCTTTTCTGCTCTGTCAATTCCTGTGGAAGTTTAAAGCTAAAACAGAAATATTAAGATGAATAACTTAGTGACTTGGCGATCTTTTCAAAGAATATAAAGCAGCTGAACAGAAGAAAGGTGCAGAAGACAAAATCCTTGGACTTTTCCTGTCCACGGATGTACCATCCCACAGAACTAGTTTCACAGAGCTTCCTTTAAAAATCAGCCGTCCATAGTTAGAATGAGAAATTGTGCCTATTCCCAAGCAGAGAGTACTGCTTTCATGAAACACTAAGCTAAAGATGTGGCAAATGTAAGCTGCTGTTTTCTTTCACCCAGCTATTGCTAGAGCTTGTTTTTCAGACTGGGGTAGGTGTCTGTGTAAGCCTAGGCCTCTGCCCTGGTCCTTTCGTTCTCTTTAGATTTTGAAGATACTTTTAAGTTCATCTTGTTTTTTTTCTTTAACAATACATTTATATGTATGTGCATATTAAAAATGCGTACTTAAATGATGTGCACAGAGGTTTTAGTTACTTTGAATCTCTCTTTTGATTTTAGACTTCGGATATTCGACAGTGGTGTGATGGTGATTGAACTCCAGTCTCACAATGAAGAGGAAATGGTAGCTTCTGCTTTAGAGACGGTATGTGAACATTCATTTCCTTCAATGTTCTGACCATGCTGGAGAAATTTAAACACATTAGGTGTAAAAATATGTGGCAATGGATTTCCTTTTGAGGTTTTAAAATACAATATATTTCACAAAATCTTCAAAGAGTAATATATTGTACTTAAATAGCATTTGTCGGAGTGCTGCTCAGGCAGTCATCTTCGTCGTGGCTTTCTCCTTAAGGAGTAAATGAGTTTTTCATCTCTTTTCAAGCCTCCCTCAACTTTCCTTCAGAACTTTTGCACTGTGGGGTAAATTTGATAGCATGGTATTAGGCACTTAATTTAACAAAAATGGACTTCAAACCGTTTACACAGTGTGGTGGAAAGTAGTGAAAGTAACCCTTAAATGTTGATACAGGCAGTTTGGCTTGGGTTGATTCCATATGATAATAGGACACTGTGTGAAACACTGTACTGAGTTTACTGCTTTCAAGAGCCCTCTGTTGGGGAGTACTGCTGTAGAGAGAAGCTAGATTAATCCCCCCAAAAAGTACTACAGATTGCTCAGCGGGATAGAACTTGTTGGTCTTACCTACCTGTTGATTCTTCAGAGTACTGCTCTGCCATTATTTGACACATTTTCCTATGTGCTTTTCAACAGGATGTTAGTTTTTGTTTTTCAGTAAGCTGCCTAAAGGCTGATTCCGTCCATCCAGAATTTGTCTTTTTTTTCTTTTTTTCCTATTTTCATAATATCCTGCTTGGACTTCATAGTAAAACATAAGGGAGCAGCTTTGAGTGAGGAGGGTTAGCGCATAAGGGAAAAGGAAGATGAGATCAGAACTGTGGCCAAAATCAGCCATATATTTAGTGTTAAATGTACAGTAACTTGAACCTTGGAGGAAAAATGAAAGGAAGTCACAGGGCTTCAGGCAGGGCAGTGATGTGGCTTTGAACGGCTGGTGAGGACAGGAAATGCCATGGATGTCAAAGGAACCTGCAGTCCCTCCTGGTGAGAGCCATGGATTGGGAAGGAAATTCATAAGTAATAACCCCTATGCCGTGTTAGTTTGTGCTGCTGGTTGCAGTACTCACATTCAGTTATTTAGCTTTATACAATCTTAAGTTAGGACTAATTTAATCTAATAGTCTGTACAACGGAAACGACTAAGCAGAGATTGTTGGGAATGACACAAAGTAAACCCCTCCCAAGGCAGTTATGTGGGAAGCAGGAAACGGCAGCTACGTCTGGATTTGAAAGTCTGCTTAAATCTGAAGCAATGGAGAAAGAGCAGAATTATTACTTGTAGAGTAACAAAGCATATGCTCACGTGGAATTTCAGTGACTATATATAATAGCTAATATTCCAAGCATGTAGATGTCCTACCACCGTGAGGAGGCTTCATGTTTGCATGTGGAAACCAGTGTGTTGGAGACAACAGGACCAAAGTTTTGAGTCTGAGAGGGAACCTGTCTGTGGCCTTGTCTGCATGCGACGGTGTCTTTTGCTGATCCCACTAGTATGCAGTAATTAGGGTGGAGTACTAAGGTTTCTGAAATGATTACAGGCAGTGGGATATTTTAAACTAACTCAAATTCTCCACCTCCCTCTGAGATCACTGAAATTTTCTAAATCGATGACCCCTCCTGCCCTGCTGCCTTTTGTTTCCTCTTTCAAGCTTCATTGTTTACAGAATCATTTAGTGCAGTGGGGCTGTGTAAATACTGATTGCAACAGTACTCTGCTGACTGTGAGCTATTTTAATTTTTCCATTCATTTCTCCTGAGATATCGTCTAAAAAAATGCAAAGAACATATGTTATGTTTTTACAGATTTAACTCTTTTCTGTATCCCATTTGTATACTTGGAAGGTTTCCCAGCATACTTAAAAGGTATTTTTGAGAGAAGTTGCTTATAATTACTTGTAATTTTTCTAAAATGCAAGCAAACCAGTTTCCTTCACAAGTGTTTTGCTACCACTTTGTCAGTTCACAGCGACAGCTGTGTTAACAAACTAAAGAACTGATATTCAGGATCTGAGAGAACAACCTCATTGTTATTTTCATGCCACACTTTGTTTATTTGTGTCTTTGTTCTTTTTGGTAGGTATCTGAAAAGGGTTCTCTCACAGCTGATGAGTTTGCTAAGCTTGTGGGGATGTCCGTTCTCTTAGCCAAAGAAAGGTAAGTAATAATTGTACTGTTTAATAGATCTTCAATTACCGTGTTGTCCCCAAGTAATAAGATAAATCTTTTCCTTTCTGCAGGCTGCTGCTAGCTGAGAAGATGGGGCATCTTTGCAGAGATGATTCGGTGGAAGGCTTGAGATTCTACCCAAATTTATTTATGACACAGAGCTAATGTAGTTTGTGGACATCTTTAATGTGACAGTGCAGCACGAGAGCAGAGTGGGGAGCCTCTCCAACAACTGATTTTACTAATTTTACTTTGTTAATCAACTGCAACAGTGATGAACATTGTAATGTTTTGCAATTCTCAGGTATTTCGAATGCTGAATGGTCTTAGGTGGAACGGAGAAGAAATAGGAATCACTAAGAATTATGTTACTGTCTTAAACTGGCTAGCTCATACATATTTTTATATGATGTTCCCTGTAATTTCTTGCTTCAAGAGAAGTGAGGTGAAGACTGCACACAAGTGAAAGTGGAAAGAATATCCCTGTAGTCTGCCCTGAAAATGAGCACCCGGAACGTAGGTTGCTGCTTACTCCCGTTGCGGTTTATTTATGTCTAGAGCAACAAAGCAGACAGATGCATCCGCAGCGATAAGAAATGTGACTTCAGTGTGCACCGAGGTGTAGGGGACAAAGCAGTGTAGAGTAACTCCTCCCTGTGAACGGGTTTCTAAGAGAGCATCTTGAATTTTTGGACGAGGATTGTTCATACTTTGAGTTAGACAGAACCTGATGAAGGAGATACTAACCTGTGCTCTGAATCTGGAAAACACCATGTTTACTTTGTCATGTCTCACACCCATAGCTCAAGGAGAAGCAGTCCGTGCAGATTTCCTCCCTGCCCTCTCTTTGTCATCTCTCTTCCTGTTTCATTGAGTTGCACTTAGGCTGCATATTCTGCAGCCTCTTCATGTCTTGCAGAGTGCAGAAGTCCTCGGTCACTCTATCTGCCACACTCACTGCTTTAATATACTTGTTTTTTAATCTTGTACTTCTAATGAAAGATCATTTGATAGTCCCATCAACCCTGTGTGTTTTGGAGAGCCAGTTAATTTGCATGTATCTCATGTGCCGGAAGGCTAATACTAAAGTATTGAAGAGAAGAAAAACACCACTCCCCTACATTTACTAGTCGTGAGGTATCATACTGTTTGGTTTTCCTTATCCTGGGTTCAGACCCAATGCAGTTTGATAGGCTCAGCTTTCATAACTCCAGTGGAGTTGCTGTGTTCCTTGAAGATCTGAGGTCACGGCAATAGTGCTAAGTGGGTGTTTATGATCCGTGACACTCATATTTTCAGCATTTTGAAATGACCAGTTTTAATAAATAACAATATTCTTTCAAAGTATGGGAAAGGACAGCATGTATATAACATATGGATGTAGCAACAGTCAAAAGGATGTTACAAGAAGGAAATTTTTTTTTTTAACTGCCTGAAAACATCTTCAGGACTATTTCAGTGTTGCTGTAGCTGAGACAAAGGTTAAGAAAATGCCAGTAGTGAGCAGGGTGCAGAAATTTTGCTCGTTTTGTTGGACTCCCATTTTGCCCCTTTTCTTTGTCACTAGCAGAATTTTATGCAGTGCTTTCTTTAGGGCAGTTTTCCCCTGCTATGTGAAAGGGGAATAGTGCTAAAACTGCTGAATTTAGCCTGGCTGAAGGAACTGGTTCCACACACCCATAGTCCATACCTCAGTAGTCATCACGGTCTCTTCAGGAAACTTATGGACAGCTCCTTCACCGTTCCCACAGCCCATAAGGGAGATCTGTTCGAGGGTCTCCAGCATCGTTCATCCAAGGAGGGGACGAAGAGAAAGAAATGCAGGAAGAGGAAAGCCGGTGGGTGACAGCAGGTACCCTGGACTGGTAAAACGTGACCCGTTGAGAGGAGCGGGTGATTTCCAGGGTGGAGCCTCTCCACAAGAGGGCACCTCTGGCACCAATCCAGGCGGGAAACCCGGCCAAAAGCCTCCACCATCTTGGTTCATGAGGGAGGGTTTGTAGGGCGGTGGTACCTGCCCGAGCTTTTCACTCCAGAAATTTACCTTTTTTTTTCTGTAGGAGAGAAATCTATAGGCAAAATGGCATAGCTGGCTTAAAACTTAAATGTCTGAGAAAACAATCCCCAGAAAGTAATAAAAGTTAAAAGATTTTCTTAAGTAGACTGTGTTGTGTGTGTTTTTTTTCTTCTGCAATGTTTTGGGCAGCTTTAAAGCTACATATCAAAGTCTTGTGGTTCCACGTGGCAGTATTTTAAAGCATATACTCATTGTCCCATCTTGTACCCAAAGAGAACCAGAGAGATTTGATTTAAAAGTGGGGGGAAAAAAAAAGTAGAATTAAGTGTAATTAGAATGTTTTGGGTTTTTTGCTTAGTAGCCTCGACCCATCAAAAGTCAGAATCAAGATACTTCACTTTTTCAGGACTGTCTGTAGGTGAACACCTTGTAACAGGGGTTTGAAACAAAGATATGTTCAAAAAAGTGCTTTTTCTTTGTGGAACAGCCTGAAATGGGGATTGTTTCTCATTTGAGAACATAGGCCCTTTCATACCTCAGGCAGGAAGAGTGTTGCTCAGGAATCCGTACATCTCTTCCGCTTCTCCTTTGCCTTTGTTTCCAGTAATAATTACATTATATTTAGCCTATAGAGGCGTGGATCTAATGTGAACCATATTTATTTGTGGGGTGTGACTTTGTTTTTAATGTGAATTTGAAGATCTTTGGAGGTGCCTCTTTACTAGGCACTGCTGGCCCTCGATGCGCAGTTCTTCCCATGGAGCTTTTATGGTTATCTGAAGGCCCGACCCTGTATCATCTTGATGTAACATCTGTGGCAATGTTATCACTGAATTTAGCATAAAGACCAAGCAGGAGCCAGCAGTAGCTGTTGCCAACAGGAGAAGTTTCCTGCTTCCAGGAGTCTGGGAGGCTTCCATGGGGCCCTGGACAGCCCTTTCAAAGACACCCTTAGCCGGCAGGAACAGCTGGTTCAGAATTATCTGTGGGGTTGATTTGAAATCGCGGTGTTTTATTTGGGAGGAATTGGGTGTTTTTCTGAGCTAGATCCACAAACTTGACATTTATGGCACTTCTCCTGTCGTAGCAGTTCCCACTTGATGCTAATTTTCAGTGTGCAGGGCACTCGAGCACAGTGTGGGAAACTAAAGTTTTGGGAGGATTTCTTTTTTGTTCTCCCACAAATGAGCTCTAAATACACTCATGGGATACTCCAGGCATGTCTGTTGGCAGTGCTCCTCTTTTAAGGAAATACTTAAACATTTTTTTTGAGCAGAAGGCCAAGTATCCAAGTATACCGCCCAGGTAGCTGTCCTGGCCAGCAGGCTGTGGAGTCATTTTTCTTTATGGTCCAGAATTCAAGATTTATTCAAGTTTTTGGTGTAAGGGCTCAAGTACTCAGACATTGTGCATAGTTCTGTTCTATTTGAAATACCTTTGTATTTGGTGGAGTGGGGAGTCCTTTGGGTGGCAAAACTATTCCAGTGATTTCACTTGAATGCTCTTTTGGTGTTTATATATTTTTAAAGTCAACAGACCAAGAAATCGGTGCTTCTGCCTCCCATGAATCATGCATTCCCTTGATTCTGCTCCCAGAAAATTAAAGACAGAAGTAGTTGGCATGTTTTTTTTTTCTCTCATGAAAAAAAAAAAAGGTTGTAGGAGGATACACGCTGTATGAAGTATTTTCTTATTCCACTGACTATTCCTGTGGCAAACAGAATATCTGGAAGGTCTATTGAGGCAACACACATACAGAATAATTGTTCTTGTCTGTTGTTGGTTTATACTGTGGCTATTTAATGATCCACTTTATTAGGTAGAATTCTTCTCAAATGTTGCCTAAATATAACAAATTTGCACGCTTCCTCCCTCCACGAGAAATGCGTGCTCTTTCCAGACTCTGTGTGGCTTAAATCCCCTAAGTTTCACTTAAAATCCAACGGACAATTTGAGGTAGGTCCTTCCTTTGCAAAGATACTGTGGTTTGATCCACCCAATAAATGAGAACAGCAAAACGCCCACGGACTTCAAACCCAACCTTTGCTATAATTATGAAATGTTAACTTGTTAGCAGCCTTGAAAATAGGTATGTTAGGTTTGGCTGTGCTCTGGTAGCAAGAAGGAAGAGCTTCAGAGGTGTTTTGGAATCAGATCACAAAATGCTTTGGTCTCTTCAGTAGAAATACAGAACTAGGCATAATTGCTGCAAAGTGACCATTCCTGATCTTTCTACATTCCTATTGTTTTTTCCACAGTATTTTGGGAAAGCCCAAGATAAAGCTAATCACTTCTTTTCCGTAGTGGCTATACCTATTTATAGGCTACAAGGCCAGAAGAAACTGTTGTGACCACAGAGCTTGACCTCTTGCCTAACATCCACTCTAGGACTTCCCTTCACTTAATTAGTGTTTGAAGTAGGGGCCCCTCTTTTGGGAGCGACAAGAGAGGGGTTTTTTTGTTTTTGTTTTTTTTTTTCCTGAGAAATCCCACCACAGTTTTTGGAATAATTTGACAAAGACATTTATCTGTTGTAAAAATGTGTGGAGGATACACAGTCGGAGTTTCTTTAGCTTCAGCATCTAGGCCTTGTCACTGCTGCTCATGCAGGGTCGCCTAGAGCACGTGGCCCAGGACTGTGTCCAGGCCGCTTTGAACATCTCCAAGAAGTGAAAATGGGGCACTTTGGGGAAGGTTCCCTGTAGGAATTGCAGGAGCTAGTTGTGCTGCAGCCTGATCTACCAGCAGATGTCCCCTGGACTGCTCCTAAGCGCCGTTTAAAACCACGAGCTTGGATCACAGCGGGGATATTAACCAGCAGCACGATGTAAAGTTTGAGGGCCCGGCCTGCGTCAGCCGGCCCTGCAGGACACCTGCAATTTCCCAAGGCTTTTCTGTGCCCCTGCCCATCCTGCTCTCTGTGTGTGGTTGATTATTTCTGCAGAGATACAAACGAATTTCACTCGATAACATCCTCATTTTGATAGCGAACCCTTGGTAGCTACTCTCTCATTCTCCTGCAAGGTTGTATCATACCGGTTTGATCCAGCTCATGTTTCCTGTGCTTGGTCACAAGAGTTTTGGGCGGGATAGTGGCCAAAGCCTGGAGAAAGCGAAGGGACACCTTTCTCTGCTCAACCCTGGCGGCAGTGGGACCTCGTGCTTAGCTGACCAGCTGGATCTGATCCCCACAAGCCTTAAAGGAAGGAGAGACCTGCAGGGCCTGCATTCCTGCTCCTACATACATCATTTTGTGTGGACTACATCAAAATATGTTTAGTTTGGGGTCTGCTCGGTAGCAGTGCCCTGTCTTAGTACTTGCACTCCTCTCATTAGGGTGTTACCTGGAAGCTAGAGCAGTGATGACACGTTTTCTTTTATATCACTGATAAAGCTCGGAAATTGCTAAAGCTGCTCCATGCTTAAATCCTTGGGTAAATAACTCCTGTACAAAGACGCCCTGTTAAAATCACATTCTGAGACCAGCTGGTCAACATTTAATGCTTTAATCCATGCTGTGTTAATCTTGCAAAAATGTCCTTAGCTGAAATGTCATGAGTTACCAAGTCAAATAACCTACAGAAATGTAACTATTATTTCTTTATAACATTGCCACCTTTATCCACCAAACTTGCAAACTTTTCTAAGTTACAATTTCCATCCACCTGTGTCAACTAGCATTGATGACATTACTATCAGCTTTTGATTAGGATTAGTATAAGGATCACAGCCTTATATAAATACTAAATATATATATATGGCTTATATAAATTATATATATTATAAGGCTAGGCTGTTTTGTTTAACTTTACAAATGAAACCAAAACAATACAACCCAGCACACGAGTGGTCTTTCAGTTTTCTGAAACTTTGGCAGCATTTCAAGGTTAACTGATTGAAAAAAACAAGGCTGCAAGTTGAAGGATGCAAGTTATCCAGACCTGCTAATTTAAAATTGTTTAAGTTCAGCTGCTAGCATTGTGCGTTCTGAAGTTCCTATCGTACTGGGAAGTATTTCATTGCCATCCTGGAACACAATACTATTATCTGCTTTTATTTTTTCCCCCAAAAAAAGAAAAGATGAATTCACTGAACATCTGTGTTTCTTTTGCATTGCAATTGACAAGTCAAATATTCTTAAGACTTAAGACTAGATCTACGGGATAGTTAGGATTTTTTGTTTCTTTCAAATAGATGTTAAAAACCCTTAGAATCTGTACCACTCTTTACATTGCTGGCTGCAGATCTTGTGTTGAGTTCTTTACAACTTTCACACCTATCATTTGTAATAATCTATAATGACAATTACTTATATGTATTTCTTGTTCTTTACAAATAATATTGCTATTATAAATAATTCACCATCACAATAGTCATATTATTATAATAGGTTTATATACATTCCAATTTATACTAATTACTGCAAAGTAGTATAATTTATACTTTAAATACAATTTATATGCATTCTATAGTTAGCTTATTAGCATTCTTTTCATTTCTCCAGTCAAGACTGTAATTTTCTTACCCAGTGCAGTCCATTCTCTTTTTTGGGGAGCCCAAGAAACTTTCTTAAAAAACAGTTATAATTTCCACAAGTATGTGTGTCGGTTTCTCACTGTTTTTAGCCCTGTGAAATTTCCCTCTAAAATACGTCATATTTCTGTCAGTGTTTTGGGCTTTACCTTGTTTATTCATAGAATTGTTAAGTCTGTGATGATACCAGGCATCTGAGCCACCACTACTTTGGGGTTCCTTTAATCCTTCCTTGCAGTTGCGGATGGAGATTTCTCTTGGTTTCACTTTCTGAGTTAAAGTATCTCTCTAGTGAGTGATATTTCTAGTTAAAATATCTCTTAAAACCTCCAGTACTGGGAAGTTTGAGGACATTTTAATATTAGCTACAGGAGACTTATAGCTTGTTTCCATTAGCCTTCAGTCTCACACAAAATCCCACTTCTTGCCCCTCCTCGTGGGAGAGGGTTAACTAGGTTGCCAACCAGTCTGTGTTCAGATCTGATGTTCCTTACCCAACAAAAGCTAAAATATGATCTTGTTTCTACACTAAAGAAAAAAAAAAAAAGCATCTTTTTCTTGATATAGCTTTACTGATAGAGGTAGGAGACTACCCCAACCCACTCGTTGGAGAGAGATGACAGAATCAGTGACAAAGGAGGTCAGGC
Organism: Nothoprocta perdicaria; assembly: GCF_003342845.1. NCBI lineage: Eukaryota > Metazoa > Chordata > Aves > Tinamiformes > Tinamidae > Nothoprocta > Nothoprocta perdicaria. Next base: position 1,780,036 of record NW_020456287.1, read on the forward strand.
TGGAAGGGAGATCATTCAGTCCAACTTCCTGCTCCAGCAGGGACACCCAGAGCACGGGGCACAGGGCGGCATCCAGGCGGGTTTGGAAGATCTCCAGAGAAGGAGACTCCATAGCTTCCCTGGGCAGCCTGTTCCAGGGCTCTGCCACCCTCACAACCAGCAAGTTCTTCCTCATTCTCCTCACGGCTGACCCCAACCAGCCTCTCCAGCACTGTCACAGCACCTGCAGACCTGAGGTGTGATCACTGTGTGACCTCCTGGTGTTTTATCACCCCGGCTGCTACCGCTGCAGATAAGCAGCTGAAGATCACTTTCTCCTTTCCTTGCTCCGTGTCTTGAATCCACTTTCTCTTTGTCTCGCTCCATGTCTCAAATCTTTCTCTTTTTAACAGTGGGATATGGGCTAAATAAGCATTTGTGTGTTCCCGCTTCCTCCTGTTCTGTTCTTGGTTTCTCCCTCTCCAGGGGAACCAGCGTCAGTGACGAGGAACCAGGCGTTTTACCTGCCAACCTGATGCCTCGGAGACCAGCTCTGCCGAAGTATTTAAACGAAAAATACATTCCTGGTTAAATTTGGACAGCGGGCTAACTGGGACAAATCTCAGTCCTTAGCACCGCAGCAAGTGTGTTAGATGCAAACACAACCCCCTACACCTCAATGCATTTAATGACGCCGTCTGTTTGTCTATCCCGTGCTCGTGCTCCTGTGCACTTCAGAGTTTCCACCGTGTCATCACGGGGGTGACTTGTGTTTTCCAAGCACTAATTTTTGCACCGTGTCCCTGTTTGGGAATGTCCACATAGAGGCTATATGGGTCTAAAGAAGGCACAAACAGGGAGAGGAGCGACTTGATCCATGATGAGCGCTGATTTTGTCTGGTTTTACAATTTGAGCGCAATCTCACTAAATCACCTTGCTTGGGCATAAAAATGAGAAGAAAACCTTTTTCATCAGAACGGAGAAACGAAAACACTAACTTGTAAGATACTTAAAGTCCATTGCATGAAAGGCACAACAGAAGCGCCAAACGCCCTGGTATGATCAAAACATATTGCTGCACGTTCCGGACTCCCTCCTGCTTTAAACATTTATTTCCCCCTCTGGAACACAGTGTCCGAATGACGTTTCTTCTTCCCCTTGGTGACGACATCTCCAGCAAGCGCCGTTCAGAGGCCGGATGGCCGGGCAAAGCGCTCGCAAGCGGCACGAGACGCTGCGCGCGGGGAGGCCGCGGGGCGCCGGCCTCGGGCGCGCTCGGAGCGAGCAGCTCCCGGCCGGGGCGCGAGGGCGGCGCGGAGCCGCCTCCTCCTCCTCCTCCTCCTCCTTCCCGCCGCGGCGCCTGCTCGTCCCGCCCCTGCCCGC
>NW_020456287.1:1781503-1826572 GCF_003342845.1 Nothoprocta perdicaria
CGCCGCCGCCGCGCGCGCCGAGGTGAGTGCGCCGCCACGCGCGTCCTCCTGCTCGTCCTTCCTTTCCCCCCTGCTCTTGCTTAATTATGTCGATTTTTAAAAATCCCTGCGGTGACGCGCGGCGCTGCTTCCCCCTCGCTCCCCTTTCCCTCTTCCCCCCGAGCTTCGTCCTCGCTGTCACCGGGGGGATAGCGAAAGCAGCGCTTATTTCGGTCACTTTGAGCGGTTTCTGCCCCACGCCGGTGCCCGCGCTGGGGACACGGACTCGGACAGGGGAGGAGAGCAGCTCCCGGTGCCTCCAGGTGCTGGGAGCTCCCGGGAGCCGCTTCCCGGGCGCTCCTGCCGCCTTCACGGGTGACACGTGCGATGCCCTTTGGGATAACGTCCCCGAAAAGGAGAATCCCGGAACAGAGAGAAATACGAGGAAAAAAATATATATCCCCAAGACTCTGGTGCTTAATAAACTTGCTTTCAGCGTGCGTTTTCCAAAGTAAATCTCATCCCTGTATGTGCTAACTTCACCACTCCTTGTGTTTCAAAGGACGTGTGGTGTTGGCCAGTTCATATATATATATATGTATATATGTATGGCCAGTTCATATATATACATATATATATGTACATATATATGTATTTATATCAGATTTACTTCTCAATTATATACTATACATAAACCTGAGATTTCTATTTATCTCCGAATTTTGCGAGATGAGACCCCAACTATTGATGAGAACAGATTTTCCCCCCTCACACCCACACCGCAGGCAGAAAAATCCAGCGCTCTCCGTTTCAGCCTCTTGAATTTAGATGCCTAATTTTAATGAAGTCATTATCTGATAACACCGCACAGCTGTCTGATGTGTAAATAAGGATGAAAGATGCCTTTGAGGATGTCAGCTCGAGCCCCCTGCTGCGGTAGACATCGCATCATCCGCCGCTCTTCCCGGACGCGATTCCGCCCTGGAAGCGGCGCCTTTGTGGCCCTGGCCGCTCCGGCTGCTGGGCACTGATGGGGCTTGGATAAAGCAGCCGCACACCCAAGGTCCCCCCTCTTTAATGCCGGGGCGCAGGATGAGAGGAGAAGTTCTGAAATTCCCAGCAGGTGGGAGCGCTTCAATAGTCGCCTAATCCTGCCGGTGGAAAGGGATTAATCTCCTTCTCCGCGGACGGGTGAAATGCCTTAAATTTGCCGTGGGTGCAGGTTTGTTGGTGCTGCTCGGGCTGCTTGGCCGCTTCTCCTTGGCGAGGGGACGGCCGTGGGGCTGTCGGCCCCGGCGCCTCCAGCCCGTCCCGCTGCCCGTGCCCGGAGCTCGGCACAGTCTGGCTTACAAGCCCAGCTGAGGAATCCTTGCTGAGAGGCTGCTATTAAGGAAATGTTTTTCCACCTGGGATTCCCCCCCCCCCAACACCTTGTCCCTCTCATAGGCAACGTGTTCCTTCCCAGTGCGGAGCTGGCCGGTTCCCGGTGCCATGGAGGCAGCCGGAGCTTGTGTGGCTGCTTGGGAAGGACCCTGGCAGATCCCAGGGATGAGCCCTGCCCTACCTCCTGCACATTCCCCTTCCCGAGCCGCCTTCTCTGCTGCGGGGCCATCCGACACGCACAGCACCAGCCTCTTCCCTGCCCCGAAACAGGGGGAGCGGGTTGGGATGATGGTGGGATCCGTGGAAGTGGCTGCTTGCCTTCTCCTGGACGTGGCGCTTTGGGTTCGGTGTGCTTTATATAAAACCCGGTGCTTTATCTTGGAGCAGTAGGTCTTCCAAACCCTCCTGGATGCTGCCCTGTGCTCTGGGTGTCCCTGCTGGAGCAGGGGGTTGGACTAGATGATCTCTAGAGGTCCCTGCCAACCTCAACCAGTCTGTGATTCTGTGATTAACTCCTCATGGCCTTGCCCTGACTGCAGCCCTGCCCTGGCCCTCATCCTCCTTACGAAGCAGGAAGAGCTGCTGAGTGCAGAAATAGGTTGTTGCTCTGTTGGAAGGTGGTAGCAAATGGCAGGGTGTAGGTCTTGGATGAGGTTGCTGACTTGTGAGCCATCATATCTGATCTTTGGGCTTCCGGTACCGCTGCAGAAAATGCTGGAAGACATAAAATCCAGTAGGCTTCTGGGTGGGGTTTGTTTGGAGGGTTGCTGTTTGTTTATTAAACTGGCGGGGCCTCCAGAACGATCTCAAGACACTTTGTGGAATCAAGGTTGTGGAGAAACAGGGACAGTGTTTGAGCGAGTGGCTCAGAGCATGTGGCTCTGAAAGTCATTGTGCTCCCCTTTGTACGGCTTTATTTACAAAAACAAAAACAAAGAGGAAATTGTAAACTGCATCTTAGGAACTTACCTGGTTCGTGGCAGCGTTGTGTCTGTACGCCTCACAGTTTGCATGGTTTTATCTTCACAATAACCCTATGAAATGGTGAAGCGGTGTCTCCAGTGGGGAACTGCAACACGGAAAAGCTTTGTGGTGGGACCAAGATCAGTCTGGAAAGCTGATGCAGTGACACGAGGTTCTGCTGTGTCCTGGACATTACACGTGAGCCTTGTGGTCCGTGTTGCCAGGCCCCTTGTGGCTCATTCCTCCTCTTCTGCCATTGCCGAGTTCCTTTGCAGAGGAAATCCTCCCTTCCAGGTGGCCCCTTTTAGCCTGTTTTGGAAGAGAAGGCACCTCTTCATGTCCAGCTCCTGCAGCATGTCACGCAGCACAACGGGGTCTTACTCCATGCTAGAGCCCTGAAGTAATAGATTTAAAAGCCAGTTATTCAGAGTCCGACTGCCTCCTCTGTTGGATCATTTTTCATCTTGTCAAGTTAATGAACTTAATGCAAAAGATCTGTGTAGAAACCAGTTAGGATAAACCGTCTGTCTTGAAAAGCAACACTTATCAGAGTAGGAGAATAACGTATATGCAATAATAGAGCAGAAGTGAAAACACAGGGAATTTTTAAGATGAGAAGAATTTCAGGAAGAAATTGGCTTGGGAAGGAAGATCGGTAGGAGAAGGGGGGAATCTGAGCAGGGCCTGCAGGTCAGTGTGATGTATGTACAGAGCTGAGGCAAAGGGAGAGGACAAATGATCTGTGTTACCGAGGCTCCCAAAGGCCCAAAGGTGTTGGGCTCTGTCCACGAGTTTGCTTGGAAAGACTCCCTTTCCTGAAGCGTTTACGCTGTAAATATGGAGTAGGAGGGATGGGAGGGAGAGGAGCGGATTAATGATGCAATTTGCCAGCATTATATATGTGACAATGGCAAAACTGGGAGCAGAAGTCAGGTCTCCTGCGTGCCCTGTCTCGTGCACCATGTTGGCTTTCCATCTGTCAAGCTGACACGCACAAATTAAAATGTGTGGCAACTATCTCCGCAGTATCCTCCCACTCAGCCTTTCCCTTTCTTCCCTAAGATTTGCTCTTCCTTCAGTGTTTTTGTTTCCATTTTACAGCGTGTGACTCATTACACAGAGATTAAGATTATTTGAATTTTACCCATCAGTGTGTGACTGCCTAAAAAAAATATTTGCAGCAAACATTTGAGAAATATATAATAGTCAGGAAAACTAGAAATGGAGAGTATCTGTTAGATCTTTTAGCATGTTTGTGATTGTTTCCCATAAAACATTTTTTTCTTCTTAAAGTTCAGTGTGGTTTTTAAAAATGCCACATAACCTCTGTTATTTTCTTTGAGTGGTTATGCTGTGGCTCCTATCTCTTGCATTTCTTCATACAAAACCTGCTTTTTCTTCATTAGATCACTTTGATTCTTTTGGTTTCGTTTCTTTTTTCCCCAGAAAATGCCCAGTTTAATAATTAATGGTGACTAATGAAATGAATTAGCAGACTGTCAGGGCGCAGAGTCCCTGTTAGGGTGTCTTGTCCCCAGCAGGAGCTGGTACCATATGTTGCAAAGAAGAGTTCGGGATTGCTTGGAATTGGCAATTACGGAGCAACCACCCCGGGGACTGGACGGTTGGTACCTACTGTTTTAACAGCCTACCAGTATCCTGAGGCATAAGGTTCATATGCCTGTAATTCACACCGTTTCAAATGAAAATTATGGGTGTTCTTGTCTCTGTCACTGTCTGATTCCCCTTTTGGAGCCTTGTCAAGCTCATGGGAGAGGTGATTATTATTTCCTGCAAGTTTGTGCAGCCCTTACTGCAATGGTCTTGCCTTGGCAAAGCCACTCGTGCTACTCTTCATCCTTTCTTAGAAACTCTCTCCAGCCTCTTGAATCATGTTCATAAGAGAAGACGGAGAGGAAATTGGCACTGAGAACACAGGAGGGGATGACAAAACAACACAAAAAAGCTTTTTTAAAGATCTGCTATGTTTTAATCCAACAAGTTTAACAGTCTCATTGTTGAAGTAGCTCATTACTTTTATGATTCCTCGAATGTACCTAATCTGTGTCATGACTGGTTCTTATATTTTATGTTTACGTTCTGCAGAGGTCACTTCCAGCTTCAAATATTTTGAGTTTTGCCTGTCCTATGCCTGCTTCAGTGCCAAATTTGTCTCATAAAATTAGACTTCCAGCTCTGTTGAACAAGAACTTGCACATTTGAGCCCAGTAAGGCTGTGATTTTCTGACATTCCTGTACAGTACAAATGAGTGCAATTCTTATGTGTTGAGAATGGTTCCTTTGGGCAAGGTCTTTTCCTTTTAGATTCTCCCTTCTATTTTTGAGTTGCTTTTACTGTTTTCATTGTGCTTCCAGCCTCTTATGATTGTTTTGAGACTCATAAAGGGCTTGTTTAAAGTACATTGAAATAAAACTGTGATTCTTTTAATCTGCACCATTTAGAGGAAAAAGAATTCCAAGGGAAATGCAGTATAAGAAAAACTTTCCAAAAGGATGTGGAGAATATAAACTTAAAAATATATGCAGGAAATGTTAAGTTAGCTCCTTCTCCATTTAATCAGCCTGTGTGACATAAAGGACAACTATAGATAAAGTTAGATCATTAAGTATGTTGCTAGGCCTGAATAACAACACGGTTTGAGAACTGAAACGACGTATGTTTTTGAAGCGGGTCTCTCTCGTGCTTGAAATCAGTTGACAGTAAGTGCTGTGAATTGTGTAGCAGCAGTAAACCTCCAATATCTACATGTGCTGAAGTCAGAGCGCTTGTGGTAGACTTACTTTTAACCAATACACACTTTTCACATTTTTTATAAAATACTTGGGGATTTTTTTGCTGTGATGCATCTTGATTTTCGCATAAGATTTGCACAGCAGCAGTTACTGCAGTGGGAAGGTAAATCATTGTGACCTATCTTTATCATTCTGGCCCAGGAGCTGGTATTTTAAGAGTAGAACTTGGTTGTACAGTGAATTGTAGTTGCACTTAATCAGATCTATTCAGACAATGCTAATAATTGAGGTAAATAGGAGAAAAAAAGTGTTAATTAACACAGTGATTTTACTCGTCAGGGAGATGTCTTCCTTTGTGTATTTTATGAAGCAAAGTCAATTTGGTTTTATCTCTTTATCTTTCAGGTGTTCTTGAGAAGTGCCTGCCCTTTGAAGCTCAGGAAGGACATGAGGAGTAAAAGGCCCTGGGATCTCAGTGGTCAGAATGAAACAGATGTTGAAAGATTTTTCAAATCTATTGTTAGTAGTGCTCTGTGACTATGGTGAGTATTAGATCTATAAAGGGAATGCTGAGAGATACTTATCACAGGGTATTTTTGGATGGTGCTGTTACCAGATGATCTATAGAAACAGGACTGCCAAAGAGGACATTTCTGATATGCACAGAATTGAGTCTAGATCTTATACAAAAGGTAGGTGGAAAATAAGACTCACATAAACGGCACCTTTGGATCAGAGTGGCAGAAACCTCTCCTGCTGTTAATGTCCCCAAGGAAATAAACATGATAAATGTGGGACTGGCTGTGTTAGAAGTGGTAACTGGAGCTCTGCTCTCTTGTACGCCTTTTATTTTATAACATCCATTAAATGCCATGTAACGTGCACCGTGGGTGAGATTCTGGGGAGCACTGGAGCCTGTCGATGTGAGGATGCTCATATACAGCAGGGTAGACATGAGTTATCACCTCCCTGCCCTGCAAGTGGGGGCACTTTAGTGGTTACACACAGCCTCTCATTTTAGGATCCTACTTAAGAGATCACTTAAGTCAGCAGATAGAGGTGAGAGGGGGAAGTTTCATCTCATTCGAGTGTATATGTCTTTTCTGTGGAGGGCTGCAGCTGAGCTCAGTCTTGTTGGATCCCTGTATCACAGAGAGGAATGGGTGCTTTTGGTGTGTGACTCACCTGGCACATTTCAGGTGTCCACACTAAGGTGGGAGCATTGTGCTATACAAGTGCCCATTTCTCAACATTAACTATACAAGAAGCCTACAATGACTAGCTGATAAACAAAAAAATCTAATTTTTAGGTAATTATGAATGTTAAATATGCTCTGCTCTTCATGGCCCTGTGCTTGCTCAGTCTCTGCACAAGGGATCACTAAGAGTAAAGAACAGAACCGCTCAGTTTCTGCACTAGAACAAGGGATCACTAGAAGGGGTAAGGAACAGAGCTGAAATCTTTTAGATTAAGTCCAGAGGAAGTGGAGACACTTGTCTGACTTATTGCCATTTGTTATTTTAGTAAAACAAAGTTAACCAGCCAGGTTAGGACTGCTGCACATAGTGGGGTGCACACAGTGAAGTTGCATCCTGAGTTCATAGGACGGGTGAATGATTCCAGTGTCCTCAAGTTCTTGGTGAGCTACTCCTGCAGACATGCATGGCTAGTTGTGTCAGAAGTGAAAGACTTTGTTCTGAATAAGATGCTAGAATGAAGCTAGATCTCCATTGAAAACTGTAGGTACATCATATTTTGCAGTATTGCTGACCAAAGAGCAGTCTGTAATTCAGAGTATAACTTCCAAACTATATTACCCATCTATTTCTCTGTTTTATGTCAAGACTGCACTATAAATGTACCAGTGCACCCTGGAAAATTACTGTAAAGTTTAAAAAAGAAAAAAAAAAACAAAACTATTCTTATTTCTCATCAGTGTTTCTGGCATGTCTGTTCTTTGATGCTCTGAGCTACTGGTGGCTCACAAGCCAACATCACAATTTAAGTTAGCTTAAACACAACTTATCAATAAACAGATGTTAAAATAACACACTCAATTAATTCCCCTCACTCCTCAGTGAAATCCAGTTTTTCCTTTTGATCTCTCTAAGAGCGAGGTCTTTGCAGAGACTCTGCTGGCAGCTTCTTGGTGCCCCAGCCAAGACTCCATTCAGGGGAAGACCATTGTAATGACAGCAAAAATACACAAATGCATTGAAAGCTGCCCCTGATCAGCTGCACAAACAACTGGGACTGAGTTCTGGCTTGCGTTGTGGTCATGTCAGCCCAGCAGGCTGAACGACTCCGGGAGGAACAGAGAGCAGAACCTGGCTTCTTTTGAGTAGTGGCTTTCAGAGCATTGCAGAGCACCATAGGAGCCTCGTGTGAGTGCAAAGTTCTTGTGTTATTAGACAAAGATGGGAGAAGGGCTGCTGTGAAGTGGGGCTGTGTGAAGCAGAGCACTGCTGTGCTCTGAGAACATCCTCTGGTAGCTCTCAGGGTTCTCCTTTCCCAAGTGATTTGCAGTAGAGTTGACGAGAGCTGCGTGGCAGAGAAAAACTGTGAGAGTAAGTACAGCATTAGTATTCTGTAATGCTTCAGGTGTGGGCATCAGGGCTTTTGGTTACTATTATTTGAGTGGTTTTGAAAAAAAAAAAAAAAAGAAAAAGAAATTAAACCTTGATGTTGAAGTTGCCCATGCCAGGCTTTTGGCATTTTTTCCTTTCCCTTTCCCTTTTCCCTTTTCCCTTTTCCCTTTTCCCTTTTCCCTTTTCCCTTTTCCCTTTCCCCTTTCCCCTTTCCCCTTTTTCCTTTTTCCTTTTTCCTTTTTCCTTTTTCTTCCCCTTCCCCTTCCCCTTCCTCTTTTTCTCCCCTATTATTATTTCAGGTAAGCTGGATCTGGCCAGTTCCTCTGTAGAAATTTACAGCACTTTGTCTGTATTTAAAGAAATAACAACAACAAAAGCAAAAGAAAATGTGCAACTGGGGAACTCAGTCATGCTTACAGAAACCTATATATTTGTGAGGGAGTTTATCCAACTGGTCTGGCAGTTGCCTTTTGCTGTCCTTATAAAGATTTGCCCGAACTTGTTCCAGTTCCAAGACCAGGTAGCTGTGTCTGTGACTAAGTTCTCCGAAGGGCTGAGCGTGCCCCGGCTCCCGTGGATCCTCTTGCCAACCCTCTGCAGTCCTGTGTGTGCTCCAGCCCAGCAAAGCACAGTTCCCTCATCATAATATCAGGCACTAACACTGTTTGCTCTGTACTTTTTGTTTTCCTCACTGGAATGGTAGAAGTGTGCAGGAACTTGATGGAATTAAAAGCAGCATTTCACAGTATTTCACAGATATTCAGGGTTTCTTTCTTGCTGTGTGTGTGTCCAGGTTGAGATCAGGTTTCTGAGAAGCCATGTGCTCACTGCAGCTGGAATCAATAGGATCCAGCTTGGGATGTCCACAAGATTGTTGCATTTGAAAAACAGGCTTTAGGTGTCTTAAACAGGACATCCAGAATTAGTGGAGACTTGACAGTGTTCACACTTATGTCTGTGCTTTAGTTCCTAACGCAATAAGCAAGAATAGCATCATCCCCTCATCTTTCAGGATCTTTGCAAGGATAAACTTGTTGTTAGTATTTCTCATGCACTAGTCATGTAGTATGATAAGAGCTTAATAGAAAACCCCATAGGATTTTTTTTTGTGGTCAAAATGGATCTTGGATGGTGTGCAGTCAATAGAACATGGGACCACCCATCAAAAAAGGAGAATCAAAGAGCGCACTGATAGCAAGCACCATCCATCTGCCAAAGGAAGTAGAATCATTTGGAATAAATAGTACTAAGCCATGCAAATTAAAGACTGAGTTCTAATGCAAGTATATGAGGTATATGCTTTAGGTGTCCTTGCTTGAGGAAGGAGGTTGGACTAAATGATCTCTAGAGGTCCCTTCCAACTTCAACCAATCTGTGATTCTCTGTGTGATTCCTACCTGGAAGGCTGTTCATCATCCAGGCATGTGGATGTGGTTAGAGCGCGTTACCTTAGGCACTTGTAGTTGATGAGGAGCAATAGGCTCTTCCAGTATGCACTGCTCCTCACACTGGTGTAACTGCCCACAGCTGGGGAGATGAATTGCTTCCTGAAAATGCTCCTTACTGGCAAGGAATGAATCCAAGGTGACTAGGAGCTTACAGTGATAGGTGTCTAATATCATGTGTGATAAGTCCTACTACTCCTGACTGCCCAGTGCTTGTCTTGGCAATCTAAAGTCTGTGTAGCAGATTTAACAAGTCTAAGTACTAGAGTACTATTAGTTGATGCTGCTTATGAAAAGATGACTTCAACTGAGGTTTTACACTTCTGTAGCATTTTTCATTGAAGACTCAGAAGCCTCTACCCAGATAATTAATCAAGTAAAGATGTCTCATATCTTTTCATATTTGGACATCTCATATCTGGAATAGATGAATGTTATTCCCATTTTTTTTTCTGATAAACTTTCTATATCTGAAATCCTTAAGTTCCAAGTTATGCAGGAAAACCAGCCGAGCTAAGAACCGAAATGTGATCTTCCCAATCCAGTGCTTTAGATACCATCTATCCCCACTAGTTACAGCATGTCTCAGGGTAATTTGGCAACTTGCACAAACACGGACATGCCAGAAATGAATTTTAAAAGACTGTCCCATTTATAATGAAATGATGTCATTTAGACATGTTGCACCACATCTAAGACAAGAAAAGTGCTGCAGTCACCATCACTGTTATTTTCGGCTCTTTCACTCAAGTGTCTCTGTGATGCAAATGAGCAAAATGAAAGATTCATAAGACAGAGCAAGAGAAGAGGCTTCAAAAAATATCATGCAGGCTTCCTTTTTATTTAATTTGAGGGACATTTTTCATGTTTCTGCATTAAGAAGCTACAATCCTTTTTGTTGAATTACAGCTACAGCTCAAGTAAGTGGAACAACGGCTGGCCACTGGTAAGTGGACTTTAAGAATCTGTTGAGTGAAAGATGTTGAGAATTCTCCTGGCTTATTCACAGAAATTAATTTTTATGTGGATTTTTTTTCCCCTCCTGTACATGTTATTACCACAGTGGACTTCCAGCCGTGCTAAACAGGATCCTTTCGAAAGCAAGACATGGTAAACTTTAATTGGTATAGCTAAGGCCTGTCTAGGTGAACTAACTCATATTAAAAAGTTTGAGAACCATTTCTTAAATATGCAATTTATAAAACTTTATTTTCTTCCATAAATTCCATAAACAACCAGTTGTCTCTCTGTTTTTCAGTACTGTTGTGAACTGTTTTCTTTCAGTTCTCGGTGAAGTGGAATACCTCCTCTTGGAGCGTCCAGATCATGTAGCCTTCAGCAATGACACGGTCTCTGTGGAGTATCGGTACTATGATGGTGGTAATGTGACAGCAGAGAATATATCCATCCTATTGCTCGATGCCAGTAGCAACCAGATCATTGCAAGAAAAGAACTTCCAGCAAATCAGTCACATGGGATGGTAGAGTTTGAGTGTTTCTACTTCAAGAGCGCTGGGGACTTTTGGTTCAGAATGGTCTCTCCAAATGATAATAGTGGTGACGTACCCTGGAATGAAAGAAGAATGTCCACCCTCCATGTGCAGTGGCCTGTATTTCACATTGATTTGAATAAGACCTCAGAGGTGCTTGGAAGCTCCCTTCAGGTTGGACTTTTCACAAATGAACAGTTGTGTGCCCTGAATGAAATGGTAGTTTCACTGGATGTGATTTTCAGCAGCACTCTTTATGAACTAGGAAAATTAAGCTCTGATGAGACACTGGGCATTAGAACTAGAAAAGGAATTTTGCTGTCTAGATCCCAGTGGGTAGAGTTTGATTGTCCACCTGTTGGTCAAGAAATGTATATCACTGTGTTGCTGAGATCACTAGAAACACATTCAGTCATTGCCTCCATGGGACCCATAGACCTCCTGCACAAATTTGGATACAAACTTGTGGTGGCACCAGAAGCAACATGCAAAACTTTGGTTCAGGTCTTTGTGGTCTCCCCACCATGCACTTCTACCAGTGGAAAGATTGCTGTCTATAAAGAGGCTCTCAAGCATCCTAGCCAAAGAACAACTTGGCTGTATGAAAACACTATTCACCCAGGAGACAACAGGACAGAATTTAACTGCACTTTGTTTGATGTGGGGAAGAACAAATACTGCTTTGACCTCTTTAGTTTCTCAAACCGAAGCCATTTCTCAACCAGAGTTAAGGAGTGTATGATGATCCAAAGGAATATGGGTTTGTACTGATGTTTGTCTTCTTCTAGTAGAAATCAGCACCCTTCTGAACCAATATGGGTAAAGATAAATGAATTTGATTATGATGTCTTCTAATCAGTAGCTGTTTTTGGGGGTCTCCTGTACCAGACAAAAAAACAGCAATGCCTTGATGGCAATAAAATGGAGTAGACCGTTAAGTAGAGGGATACATAAGGTAGTGAACTATGATAGTTTAAAATTACACTGAGTTAACACAAAGTACCAGCCAGAACTGTTTGGGGCATTTTGAATTTTTAATATATATATATATATAATTATATTTATATATACACACACATATATATATATTCCCAGTCAAGCTGAAACTTTACCCCCCTAGTGCCATGAGAAACTACTACAGTAGATCTGGCCTTTTGGAAACACTAGGGTAGGATTAATTTTATCTACATTTCAGCATCCAAAAGCCATGTTTTTAACCTCTAGTAGTTATTTTTTTAGTCATAAGAAAAAGGCATCTCAGAGGGATAATTCATCCCACCCTAAGATAGGTGTATTCACCAGGTGAGCTGAATCCTCATCTAGGTGTCTTTTCCCTCGTTGTTTATTGTAGGACTTCAGATGTCTACCTGTTAGAGCTATATTTTTTATTAGATTAATGAGGTTTTGGACATAGTGAAAAGCCAGTCTCTTGTCACTTAGCTTATTTTTTTTACTGTCATCAGCGTTTCAGACCGTGTCTCTACTACTGTTAAAAACAGGCCACAGTTCATTTTCTGACCCGTGAGGCCAACTGCCAGGTCATGAGTTTCTTACTTAGTGGAGCATGTTCAGCAGAGGCTACAACATGATTAAGGGACTAGAGCATCTTCTTTATGAGGAAAGGTCAAGAGAAATGAGACTGTTCTGCCTGGAGAAGACTGAGGGGGGATCTTAGCAATGTCTATAGATACCTGAAGGGGAGTATAAAGAGGAAGGGGCCAGACTCTCCAGTGGGAAGATGAGAGACAGTGGACCTAAATGGAAACACAGGAAGCTCTATCTGAGCATAAGGGAAAACTTCTTTAAAGTGAAGATGACAGAGAAACAGGTTGCCCGGAGAGGTTGTGGTGTCTCCATCCATAGACATGTTCAAAAGCCATCTGAATACAGTCCTGGGCAACACACTTTAGGTGGCCCTGATTAAGCAGAGGGTTGGACATTGGACTAGATGTTCTTCAGAAGTCCCTTCAAACCTCATCCGTTCCGTGATTCTGTGTGATTCATGTGTCTTGCCAACCACAGACAGCCTGTGGCCCATATGGTCCTTTGGGACCAGGCGTGCTCTGGGAGAGGGTGGTTTGGCAGAGTCCCTGTGTCCAGGGGTCTGAATGATCACAGTTAAGCAGCAGGAGTGATCACAAGACAGAGCCTGAGCCCGTTGCTTGGCCCTGTATAAGGAGTATATACCTTCTATTTATATCTTTACATCTTGTAGTGCGGCCTCAGAGTCTCTGGGATGGCATTTCAAGGAGGAGCAGAAGCCGCTGGCCACAGCAGCACAGAGGAGGAGGCGGGATCCATCCCTGCTCCTCTCCCCGGGGCTGTGCTAGGCCGGGAGGCGTGGAGGGCCCGGCAGGGCGCGTGAGGGCCTGGGAGCAGTGACCGTGTGCCGCCACACTCCCGAATGGAAAGCCCAACACTCCCGAGCTCTGTGCCAGGATCGTACTCATCCTAACGTGTTAGACTTCCCCACACGACACCAAAAAGGGGTCCTTGCACTTTCTGGGTAGGTCTCTAGGGGGGCAGTCAGGAGACCAGGAGTATCGGATATGCTCCATCGGGCACAATCAAGACACGGCCTACATTAATTACATTTCTAGTGCCCTCTGGTTTTGCTTTGTACTGCTGCAGGAATCTTGAAACTGTTACATCTTTAATTGACATTCTAGACTAAAAATGACCTCTATTTTTGCCACATGCCAAACTCAGTATCTAGTTCATTTATTTAGCTTAACTTTCTGTCTGTATTCTCTACTGGCACCCTCTCTCTTTCTTTGGCACAAGCAAGCCCATTTAAAAAATGAAAACATATTATTTTCTTAATCAAGATAATTTTTCCTGAAGCAGAGAGGAAGAGAAAATTCAAATCCTGTCTTTGTGCCTGGGTGGCAGATATATGTTACCTCGATACAATCTCACTAATTATCCTGACAGATGAATGCCTAGGATATGACATAGGTATGTTTCTGTACCCAGAACTTGGCTGTTTTAATTGATAAGATCCACCTTGAGCAATGACTCCCTGCAGTTTGCTTTGTTCCATTGGCTTCCGTGGTAGCACCAAATTTACAACTGCAGCTGAAAGAAAGCTCAGGCTACATGGGTGAAGAATGGCTTGAAGTCAATAGCTGACAAGCTGGAAGTGTCAAGTCTACAAAGCCGATGAAAGCAAAACCACACAGCAGAACTGTAAATAAAATGTCAGCCTGAAATTAATTAGGCTGCGGCGCGCTTGGCTGTGTGCGCCAGCCTTCAAAGGCCCGCGGCAGCGTTTGGAAGGAGGACGCGCTGGGAGAGGTGCCTGGTGCTCCCTTTGGGGCTGTGCTCACAGACCCATGGCTGTTCGTGTAGCACGTGCTGCTGCTGCGCGAAAGCATCTCCCCCTAAATCAGGGATTTGCTGCCTTGGTCGTCCTGGAGCCGCTCAGATTGAGGGCAGGAGAGGGGTGGGTGTCATGTAGTGTGGGCCCCGTGCAGCGGGGACCCACACTGTGCACCCGCTCATCAGCTCAGCCCCACACATAGTCGCTGCCTTCAGCTGCAGCTCATCGTCCAGGCAGATACCCGTCTCTCCCTGAAGACCCCGTGAAATTGAGAGCCTTCTGGTAGTTTCGCTCCACATCCTCTGATAAAGAAAAGGAAATTTTGCACTATTTATAACAACAACAACAAACCATCTAGTTTCATTCTTTAGTGACTGACTCTTACCCTACTGGTCTCTGCTAGATGAGAGGGCTTTTCATACCCCTTGTCTTGCCCATGTGAAGGCACATGTTTGTCCAAACTGTACCAGTCCTACCAGATGATCCTGGTGCTTTTAATAAACCAAAAAGGCTTAGTCTTTAACTGGGAAGCATTTTTTTTAGCATCCAGTTAGCTTTCTGGCTCTCTTCTGCTCCCTTTCCCCTTTCAGCAATCCTGTGTTGACAGCCTGGACACCTGCCTTGGCTGCAGTGCTCTGATGTCCCTCTCAGCAGCGCTGTCTGAGCCGCAGCACCCTCCTTACGGCCCCGCTGCTCGTATTTGCACAGGTTGCTTTAGTTCATTTCACAAGAGCTTTTTTTACCCTGTGAACTCCTCTGGAGCTGCTTTTACATCTGACCTTTGAGTGCTCAGTCTACCAGTCTGCAGGTATAATTTCTATTCCCCCTCTTTAATTTTGCATTTGATGGTTTAAAGTCTACTTTGCTTTGTCTCCATTTGCCAAGTAATTGCTCCATGCAATGACACTGTCTCCTTACCTCACCACAGTAGTGGCATATTTTCACCCTTACAATCTTGTATTTACTTTCTTGTCACTGTGGGAAACATTATATAGCATTAAGCCTAGCACTGATCCTCCTGGAATCTCTCCAAATGCATTCCCACTCGGTGATGATTTTCTCTTGACAATTACAGTCCAAATCTGCAACTCAGCCAGTTCTTACTCCATTTAGCATATGCTTTATTATTCCGATACGATGATGCTGCCTTGTAAAAGATTAACATCCCTAAATCATTAAGATTATCTTCATCTGAACTGCAGATAAAGTTTGTGTTACAACAGCCATTTTTCAACACTGATATTTATGACCCTTTATCAATCCTACTTTTTATTCTTTATTCCTGACAGGTTTAGTACAGCCTGTGGAAAAAGAGTCCCCTTTTTGTGCCTTGACTAGGAAGCAGAAGGCTCCTGATAACCCTGAACAAGGTAGAACACCAGCTCTTCCAGCAGGGGCTATCAGCTTCAAAACAAGTGGTGTAAAAAAGCCTCTGCTTTTTAAGACTGTGAATATATCTGTTAAATGTGGGGAATATATCTATTAAATGTGAGCCAACCCTTGTGCAGCTTTCTGCAGACTCCAGCTGGAGAACCCGTGAAAAAATAACAGAGATGTGAGTCACTTCATTGATCTCAGTGGGGTGTTAGCAGTTTCATGCAGATGATTTAGAGAGAATCATACAGCTATTTTTTTTCTCTCTGTTTGGATTATTTGAATGTCTGAGATAAAAAAAAAACTCAGTTAGATCATTTTATCCAGGACTGCTGGAAGCTCTGTCTTTGGAAGCTCTGTGCTTCCTTCAGTTGAGATTTGAATGTCCCCACCAGTGGGACTTCTGCTTTCCTTAGGAGGATGCTCCACCTCTAGCCAGTGTCCTGTGGGAAACAGTTGGGATAAATCCAGTGAAATTAATTGGTAGGAGTATGACATATAAATGAGCATTTTTTTTTCTGTTATTTCTAGAGTTAATTAGCTTTCTTTTATAGTTCTTAGTTCTGGTCTAGAGACTAATTTTGACCTTACTGTAACTTCCAGTGAAGTCTCTTGCACTGGCTTACAGCAGGACTCAGTCACCTCCTCTCTATGACTTTTCTAGGTGTCAAAAAGGAGCCATAGGGCAGAGCAACAGGACAAAAGGAAGGGAGAGGAGGAAGAAAGTAGGAAAAAGCCCTTCTGAGGAAAGTAGTAGTCAGCAGGGGAAGGACTAAGTAGAGCATGCAGAGCAAAGGCAGGAATCTAAACTCCCATCAAATTTTTGCTCCCATCAAATTCTTGCTCCCTGAATAACGTCATATGAATTAGACCTGCTTATTATCTGTAGGAAAATCTGGAGACCAGTTAGTCCTAGTGCCTGAATCCATATCTGCTTGCATTTCTTTGAAAAACAGGCTGATGCGAAGAGGCTGCATCTACAGCCCTCTCTTGTAGCCCAGTTCTGCTTCACTTAGAGCACTGAGTTCCTAATCTCTACATCTTCAGCATTTTAAAGGTATATCTGGTGTTATGGACTCACTGGGACTTGTTTCAGCTTCTAAAAGGATTTGTAGACTGTGCCCCTGCATGTCTTAAAGGTGCCCATTTGTGGAGAAAAGGCTGTGAGTTGCCCGGGCAGAGCCCGGGTTTTCTTCTTTGGAAGGGATCCTAGTCCTTTCACTCTCCAAAGCAATAACCTGTTGGTGCATGTCACCCCTTCAGTGCTCCCAGGCTTCATTTCTGTGGAAATAGGAGAAAACAGGATGAGCAAGAGGGATGTATTCCCAGGTCCCCCCTGTGCCAATGGGACGCAGGTGCGGCCAGTCCCAGCGCCTAGGACACGATCCCAAGTGCCACAAGTAGCTGGCAGCCCTCCAGGCTGCATTAGGAGTAGCCTGAAATTCCTTAGTGCTCCTGTCCCCGACGCGTGGGTCTTGTGGAAATGCTCAGGGCTGTCGCAGGGAGGTTGAGCACCCCTTGCTGCTGTGCCAGAGGTGGCTCCACATGCTCCAGTTCTCACCAGGCCAGCAAGGGGAACGCAGGGAGGAGCCCGCAGAGTGACAATTAACACAGTTAATTGCCTTTATCCTTCACATGGGCAGAACTGTTGGCCGTTTCACGCTAACTCCTCAGATAGGTGTCTTCGTGTTGGTAATAGATTCCTTAATTGTACATGAACACTTTCACACTTAATAGAGCTAGTTTGTGGTATGTGCCTTCTGTTTTCTCCCCTGGCACTTTGGATCTGTTCGTCTTAAATGGAGGTTAATTATTTTGTTTCCTTGGGGGAGAATAAACTGGGTTTTATTTTCTTCTACGCTTTGGTAATTGCAAGAGGTTGCAGAACAAGCTGCAGGAGCTTAAATCTCCATCTTTCTCAGGAGCTGGAGAATTTCCTTCTCCCCTCACATTTAAGTCTCTCAGTCTTAGCCCCAAAGCTACAGATGCCAAGTGTTTTTGGTAAGGAACTGCCCTCAGGTGAAGCCGAGGTCGGTGAGAAGCGCCTAAGAGCTATGGTAGGTCTGACGTCAGGATTAGAAAATTACTCATCCTAAATGTTGGTTTACGTTGGAGCCCACAGGCAGGAACGCTGAGAACCCTCCGCTCTCAGCAAAGTGGGCAGCACCGGAGGCGCTCGGCACCTTGCTGCATCTGGCCCTATGGCTGACTCTAATTAACCAGAGCTAAAACCCATGGGGAATGTAGGGATGCATGAATGAACTAGCGCACGCACTGGAAGTTAGGACAGGGACTAAATGACCCAGCTGCTCACAGTGAATTAATCTACATGGAGCCCTGTGCTTCCCCGTCTCCCACTGCCAGGGGACTCTGTGCTGGTGGTGGATGACACTGCTGGACTCTTCCATGATGCTGAGAGCAAAAAGAGTGTCTTGATACTCCCAAATATTGTGATGCCATGGAGTATTTTAGAAAGGGGATCAGCGGGCCCTTGAAGGGCTGCTCTTCTGGTTGCTTCTCTTGCTGCCCTCACTGATAACTGCTCAGTGGCTGAAGTGACCTGGCAGTGGCCAGGAACCACGTCCATGTCCATCCACGTGGGTAACTTCACACGCAGGGGCAGCCCCACTGGTCCTGTGGCACTGTGTTCATATAGGAACATTCTGCTTACTGGCAAGCCAGCAAAAATTTGTAGGATAGGGCCCAAGGCAGTTAAAATTTCGTATTTATTAAAACACAGCTGCATTTGTTTTTGATAGAGACCTTAAAAATGATGAGCAACACAGCAACCGATACAGAATGAAATCATAAAGCCATTGCCAGGCATGAAACACTCCCTCATGCTTTAGCACTGTAAATTGCTCCCTGAGCAGGCACTCTGTGCTGTGCTGGCAGCAAAACGAGCAAGTAATAAAGTCAAATATCGTGACCTGCGTTGGCAGGAGCAGCATCATAAACTGTTAAAAAAGAGCAGGCTTTAACAAACCTAATTTACTTTGTATGATTTATCTGATTTTCTGTTTTATCTGCAAGCGGTTAAATGGAATAATTGGGCATAGACCTGGGTTTTATTTCTGATACTTTTCAAAGCCAGACCATTGAAGTCAACTGACCCATAGGAGAGTTCCCAGGATATCTGTTCCGCATGGCTCTGTCTCTCTAAAAATTGTCCCTAGACTTTGTTTTGGAATTTAAAGTAATAGTCCTGCTTCAGTGTTGCAGCTTTCAACTCTTGCCAGAAACAGTCCCTTTTTGTCTGTGGCTTCTCACTGCTGTGAAGTTTGAGTGTTGAACACTGGAGGAGGATGTTATCTAAGCGAAAAATGGATCTCATTACTTTAAAGAATGATAATATTTGAATGAACATTAAAACCTGAGCCTGCCTCCTTTTTAAATAAATAAATAAACCCTCAAAATTTCATCTTGAGTTAATTGCCTAACCATAAACCATAAAACAAGAGGGACCTGTAAGCTGTCAAATAAATGGTTCAATAACACATTCATGTGCTAAGAAGATAATAAGAGGAAAAACAATATTGCCTTTTCATTAGGCCTTGTAGGCTTATCCTCCTTTCATGCCCATATAAATCAGGAATAACTCCACTTAAGTCAACGAGGTTATCCCGGTGTAAAACCAGTATTTGTCAGGTAGGAATTGGAGCCTATGAATATATAAATTACTGAGCTGTTGAGCAGATCTGTGGGTTAATTTCCATTTGCTCGAGGCGGATCCTGCCAGGCTTGGTTAGCGGAGCAGTGCCGCGTGGCTGGCGCCGGAGCGAGGAGAGGAAGAACCGGGAGAGCTTTGCCCCCAACTCCGATGGGTACCGGAGCATGTCCCTGCACGTTGCTTGTTGTTTGATATTGCAGTTTGTCTGGCTATTTCTTGCTGTTTTTCTTAAATAAGTGACCACCGTTGAGTGCTTTTCTCTCCGGAGGCAGCAAAGCGGGCGGTGTTGCTCATTGCTTGTGTGTGTGCAGAGCCGTGGAGCCCGTGGCAGCCGTGGAGCGCGTGCAGCGTGACCTGCGGCGACGGCGTCCGCGAGCGCTTCCGAGAGTGCCCCGCGTCGCCGGCGGGCGGAGCGCGCTGCGCCGGGCCGCCGACGGAGACGTCCCCGTGCTCGCTCGAGCGCTGCTCCCGTACGTAGCTCCGCTTCCCCTTTGCGGCGGTCGCGGTCCTTCCAGGGGAGAGGGACGTGGAGCTTCTAGAGAGAGTCCAGCGGAGAGCAACCAGGATGATTAAGGGACTGGAGCATCTCTCGTGTGAGGAGAGACTGAGTTGGGCCTGTTTAGCCTGGAGAAGAGCAAGTTGAGAGGGGATCTGATCAGTATGTACAAATATCTAAGGGGAGAATGTAGGGAGGAAGGCGCCAAACTCTTCTTGGTGGTGGCCAGTGACAGGACAAGGAGTAATGGGTGTAAGTTGCAACACAGGCAGTTCCATCTCCATTTGAGGAGGAACTTCTTCCCTGTGAGGGTGCCAGAGCCCTGGAACAGGCTGCCCAGGGAGGCTGTGGAGTCTCCTGCTCTGGAGATCTCCCAAACCCGCCTGGATGCCGCCCTGTGCCCCGTGCTCTGGGTGTCCCTGCTGGAGCAGGGAGTTGGACTAGATGATCTCTAGACGTCCCTTCCAACCTCAGCCACTCTGTGATTCTGTGAAAGCAAAAGGCAAGTTATTAGAGTCGCTGTGTAGAGGTGAATCGTCCGATCTCCTCAGTCATGCTGATTTTATGGGGGGGATCACATTGCTGTGGTTGATGGGGTAGGGCTGGAGCCTTCATGGTTTATGGGAGAGCTAAAGATGGGGCTTGAAGGTTTAATGAGAGACTTTCCGCATTATCTAGGTGCCATGGAAATGGTTTCAGTGGTGCTGGGAATCTACGGCACCTGTGTGGTACCCTGTTGTACTGCCAGGTTAGCCTGCTTGGCCATGCTTCCTAGTTCCCCATGTGCTTCCTAACTGACGTTCAGGTTGTCTCTGCTTTGATGGGGCTGATCAGCGCTGAGCTCCCCGCGCTGGCGAGACTCTCTGCTCAGGTCCTGCCTGGTGGGAAGTGCCGCGGGACTCCGTTACGCCTGGGAAGTGCGATAGTGACCCACCTGAAAATAAGAATATTTGAGGGATTTGGGGAAATGGCTTATTGCATGGCCATGACAGTGCTTGTGCCTTTGGAAAGGAAGGACAACAGAGCAGGGGAATGTGTAGCTGAAGCAGGAACAGAGCAGGGCTGCCCTTCACAGAATCACAGAATGGCTGCACAAGGAAGGGACCTCTAGAGATCATCCAGTCCAACCCCCTGCTCCAGCAGGGACACCCAGAGCACGGGGCACAGGGCGGCAGCCAGGCGGGTTTGGAAGATCTCCAGAGCAGGAGACTCCACAGCCTCCCTGGGCAGCCTGTTCCAAATGCCTCTTCTGATGGAGGTGTTGGCTTAAACCAGCTTCAAGACGTAAGAGTATGGGCAGGCCAGGAGGCACAGCAAGAAGTGGGCAGGTATTGAACCAAGGCCAAGGGTAAGCACTGAAAACGACACTCCATGGAGCCAGGCTTAGCCTTTGGTCAGTGTTCAGTCAAGACTTGGAATATTTTGTTTGTTGTGAGAAGTTCTGATGTTTTAATGACTAGGAAGTGCTGGCCATGTAGGTTTGGTTATTTCTTAAAACCGCAAGAGGAGAGGAGCGAGGAGCAGTTCACACGTGTGGGGGCCCCGTTTGAAGCTCGTGACCTGCAGCCTGCCCTCTCTGCCAGTCTCTGTCAGGCTGAGGAGGGTCTGTGTGCTGACAGCAGAGAAAGTCAGTGGTGTGGTTGTTTTTCTAAAGCCAATATCCAGCTGTGCCTTTCTGTGCTGTCTAGTTACCTGCTGTAGGGATATATCCATAAACACACAACTGTATGATTTGCCTTGGCTCCT
This sequence comes from Nothoprocta perdicaria, assembly GCF_003342845.1. Lineage (NCBI taxonomy): Eukaryota > Metazoa > Chordata > Aves > Tinamiformes > Tinamidae > Nothoprocta > Nothoprocta perdicaria. The sequence continues at coordinate 1,802,715 of NW_020456287.1, forward strand.
TTTTGGCCAGTTTTGCCATACTTCCCTGGAGCTCTGAGAGCAATCGCAGTGCCAAGGGCTGCTGTGCCCTGAGGCCTGCTTTGGGAAGCACGAGGCCAGCTCTCCGTGTGCGAGATGCATGGTCTGTGTTTGCACCTTGCACCCACACAAGTGACCAGCATCCCCAGCGCCTCCTGGAAGCGTCACTGCTGCTGTGTAGGGGGACAGCAGATTTAAGATATAGGTGCTTCCCAGAGCTGTGGTGCTTCCTGGGAACAGCAGCAGGATTGTGCAGGTTCACGTGCTCTGCAGTCTGCCTGGGCAGCCTGTGTGACAGCACTGACTGCATCTGGACAGTCCTCAAACTCCATCAAGGACTTTGGGTAAAAAATAATTAAAAAAGAGGGTTTATGTGCCAAGCTGGGATGTACAGAGCCCGTGTTTGCACCCATTGCTGTAGCATCAGCTGGGGAAATTGCCTCGCTTCCCTCCTGCTCACGGTTTCTGACCCTCCTGCTGCCTGGCCAGGCTGCCTCCGCTATGTGTTACACACGTGCCATTGCTTCAGTGTTAGCTTGGCCGAGCAGGGAGCTCACGCTGATCCCAAGGGCTCGTGTGCCGGGTGATCTCGGGCTGGGAGTGCCTTCCTTCCCCTCTCCCAGCAGACTGTCCCAAACAGCCCGTTTTTGGCCCAGTTACGTGTGCAGTTCCTGCTGCAGAAGATGGGCAAATGGCTGAGTAACTGAAACCAGTGCACAGCCATGGGGCAGATGGGGTGAGGAGAGAAGCAAAACTAAGTCCTGTTTTGAGCCATGCTGCATCCTAGCTGGTTATCTTGTGCTCCTGATCGTGCAACACAATGTGCCCTACAGATGGGAAAGGGACTCTTTAGGAAATAAAGACCTGTGGGCAAGCAGGACCAAGGGGAGGACGAGCAGTGAAAGAGCTGCTGTGCTCCAGTTGTGCAGAACTGGGCCAGTGCTGGCCCTGGTTTCTCCCCTGGGATCAGCGTGTCCATTCCCCACTCAGGCCAGCCCAATGCCCTGAGCACTTCCCAAAATCCAGAGCTCACTCTGGATGTGACTCTCACAGTGTCTTAAGCCATTATAAAATACTTAAAGAGTAACTTTAAGTATTTTTTAATTTAGGGGTGCCTTATGGAGCAGGCAGAACAACCAAAAGTAATAATTAGATTTAAAAGGTCTATGGGACCCTTGATTTAAAGCAGATAGATCTGCTTCTGCCAATCCAAAGTGATGAGTCTTTCTGTGACAGATGTAATCCCAGTGAGAAAATCTTCATGGCAGACAACTCTATTAATTAGTTAGTTTTCTTAGTAATAAAGTGGCTTTCAGAAGACACTGAAGAGCTGATGAGGGGGCGATTTTAATGCCAAACATGTCTGCTCTTTGTTACAGCTATCAAGGCTCCCACCCCACCTTCTGTCGAGCCAGGAGAGGACCAGAAAGCCAACAATATAGTCACCATCACGGGTATCTCCCTGTGCTTGTTCATCATCTTTGCCACGGTTCTCATCACGCTGTGGAGGAAGCTCTGCAGAGCTCCCAAGTGCAGCGCGGCCGCGCGCCGAAGCTCCGTCCATTCCCCCGGCGGCCGGAAGAACTCGGACGAGGAGAACATCTGCCAAGGCAACCAGCAGCGGGACAGCTTCACCGAAGGGGCCGATGCCCCTGTGAGCATCCCTCTGACCTACAGGCGAAGCCTCCAGCTTGCCCAGGAAGACGATGCCTCCGGAAGTGAGAATTTTCAGGTGAATGCCCAAAAAATTATCCCTCCCATTTTCAGCTATCGCCTCGCACAGCAGCAGCTGAAAGAGATGAAGAAGAAAGGCCTGACGGAGACCACCAAGGTGTACCACGTCTCCCAGAATCCCCTCACAGACACGGTCCTTGGTGCCACCACGATGCTTCCCTTGAGCACAGAAAACCAAGAGGAGGCAGCAGCAAACAAATTCAGGATCAAATCTCCATTTCTGGACCCAGCAGCCGGTCAGCCCAAATTCCCAGGGGAAAGCTCTAACCCAAGGCTGGATTTTCCATTCTCACAGGCCAATCCTGCCATGAGCCCTACCCAGACCTTGATAAGAAGAGCTCATTTCAAGCACCAGGATAACAGAGGGGAGTCATCAGAGAGGGGCTGTCACAGAAACCCACATTTTAGAAGAACGGCCAGTTTCCACGAGACTAAAAAGGCCAGGCCTTTCAGGGAGAGAAGCATGTCCACCCTCACGCCTCGACAGACTCCTCTCTATAGCTCCCGGACCAGAACGTGGGACCAGGCTTTGGAAGACAGGATGAGGCCCAAGCTGAGAAACGCGAATCCAGCTGGTGAAAAGCCGGATCAGTCCCATTGCCCCGCGCTGCCGTGCGAGCCGCAGGGCCACGGCACCAGGTGCCATCAGAAGACGTGTCCCTCGGGGAAGAGGCTGGATGTGGCCGCCGAGCGCCAGCCTGGCGGTCAGGAGAGAGCAGCAGATAAAGCCGAGCCCAGCCGAAATAAGAGGGGCCCTTCCCCTAACCCCCGAGGCGCGTGGCGCAGGGAGCCGGTGCCTCCAACTTCCAGGGACACCCACCAGAGAGGCCGAGCCGCCAGCCCCGTGCTGCTCCGAAAGGACAAGTGCCAGAGCTTCCCGCTGGACTCTGACTTTGCCTTTTATGATAACACTACTTTCGGCCTAAGCGAGGCAGAGCAGCGAATGATCGACCTCCCCGGGTATTTTGGCTCCAATGAGGAGGATGAAGCGAGTACTCTGAGTGTTGAGAAGCTGGTGATCTGAGCGCCCCGGCGTAGCCCTGCGGGAGCGCGCAAGAGCGTTCGCCAGATCTCATGGCTGCTGCTGGAAGGAGCAGAGGGATCACGTTCCCTCCATTGGGAAGAGGAGGGAGTTCCCAAAGTCTGTGTGCGGACACGTTCCTTTCTAATTACTGTCAAGTGCTTCCATGTAATTATGTTGTGTATGTGTGTGTGTGAAGTACATGCATAATACCCTGGGAAAGCACGTGGTGATGAAGGCTTCACACAGGAATGATCTAGTAGGCTTTGTGTTACATTCCATTCGTCATCCACCGTGGATCCTATCGACCTCCCCTCGTTCACTTGTGGACCTTGTGCTGGTGGATTATGATGTCCAGACACATCCGCTCTCCAGGATCCTCGAGCAACGTTGCTAGCTAGAGAATTATCTCCCATTTAGAAAGCACAAAGTTGTAGGCAGTTTTCATCGTTTCTTTTGTAGAGATTCTGGAGTGTCGCTGATGGGTTGTAATTGCTCAAGTAAGTCCTGTGGGGCTGTGTCTTCCAGCTGCTTGGATGAAGTTGCAGACATTTGATCCTCAATGCCTGGTATGCATTGAGGGGGTATTTCTCATCATTCAGGGGCTTTGATATTCTATTTCTGCCAATATTTATATAAAGAAAACACAATCATGTACAAATATCTGCAGGAAATTAATAGAAAAAGGTATGTTCCTGGGAGGGCCAAAGAGAATTGATTAAGAGATTTTAACCTTTACAGAAATATTATCGGAGCATTTAAGCCCCTGTGAAAGAGACCTGTTTAATCTCCCATCCTTTCTGTAATCATCTTTACCTTTGTTAAACGTTTCCTTTTTGTGCGTGTAAAAAAGTTGACAGTGATACTACTGTAGCGAGCTCAAAATAAATTATGAACAAACCCAGTGAACAACACATTTATTTGATGGATATCTGTTTTGCAAATAAAGAGGAGGAGCACTTAACAACATCTCATGATCCCTGGAGAACCTTATGGTGAATTACAAAAGTGACGATTTTTTTTATGCTTTAAAATCAGAGATTCAGAGATGAAAAACTGGCAATTAGGCACTGCTGGCAAATATTCAGATCTGGATTAAAAAGCCCGGTAGACAGCAGAGACAGAGCTCCGGCAGGCAGAGTGACTCAGACACTTATCTTCCATTTGTTAGAATATCCATCTCTTCAGAGGGTTTGCAAGGAACGCTCGCGGGAAGAGGAGGAGAAGATGTTGGCACCTGAGGACTGCGTGAGAGAAGGGATGTGCAAGCCCAGAGCTGCTAGCTGTAGAGCAGCACTGCTGTGAAGGGCTGAGCCCCACATGCCGGTCAGCCCATGTGGGGTGCGAAGGCAAGAGCAGCACGTGCCTGGTGCCCTTGCTCAGAACTGGCCTCCAGAATGGAAAGATCCATTTGCAAACTTAAACATTTTCCCCAAACCAGCAGTTTTGAAAGAGCAGTACCTGTTGTGCTTCAGTTGGTTTGATGGCACCCCTGTAGGTGTCCACAGCTCGTGTGCACGGGGGGTAGGGCCTTCTGCAGCAGCCTCGGAGGAGCCAGGGCCTCCGTGCTTGGCGCCGTGGTCCCGGTGCTCCTGCTGCATTGCAATCCCAGCTGCTGGAGTGTGCGGGGTCCAACCTCCGTGTGGGTCCCTGCTTCCTCGGAGCCATCCCAGCACGCAGGGGCACAGCGCGGCCCGGCACAGCCTACCTATCTACGTGCTCCCGCGCACGTATCCCGTTAATTATCAGCCTAAAATGCTGGCTGAAGTGTTTTGGAACATGTCCGCACTTGAGGACGGATCCAGAGCTCATCCCAGGCAACTCGCCTTTAAATTGTCTGGAATGAGCTGGAAGTGAGACCTCTCAGGCAATCACAGCTCACGTTTCATGCCACCCTGTGCCGAGGGAAGCGCCGCTGTGTGGAGCACATTCCCAATGGAGCAGCGAGCTGCCCGCTGGGGAACGGCTCGAGCTGGGAACCTGCTCCTAGAGCCGTGCAGGAGACCCTGGAGAAACGGGGAGCATCAGACAGGCTGCACAGCAGCACTCTGCAAACGCTCCTGTAGCCAGGTGGAGCTCGGCTCTAGCTCTTGGTGCCTGGCTAATTGCATTTGAGCAAAGGCTGAGGGAGCTGGGCCTGTTCAGCCTGGAGAAGAGGAGGCTGAGGGGGGACCTGATCAGCGTGTATAAATACCTCAAGGGAGGCAGTGAGGAGGAGGGGGCGGCCTCTTTTCAGTGGTGGACAGTGATAGGACTAGGAGAAACGGCCACAAGCTGAGAAACCAAAAGTTCCACAGGAACTTGAGGAAACACTTCCTAACAGTGAGGGTGACAGAGCCCTGGCACAGGCTGCCCAGGGAGGTTGTGGAGTCTCCTGCTCTGGAGATCTTTAAAACCCGCTTGGACGCAGCCCTGTGCCCCGTGCTCTAGGTGACCCTGTGTGAGCAGGAGGTTGGACTAGATGACTTCTGAGGTCCCTTCCAACCTTAAGCATTCTATGATTCATTCTATGATTCATTTCTGCTCTTTTTATTATGAAAAAGAGAAAAGGTTTTGGAGCACCCTGTACCTGCAGGGGAGCCCCCCTCCTGCTGCAGTTGCAGCAAGGGAGGGGAAGTCCTTTCTACAACCTCTTCTCAGTGTCTGCCCACAGTCAGACAGCTGCTGGAATACATGAGGGGGACCTAGGTACAGCTTAAGTCTAAGACTGCAGTGAAGGAGTGAGGCCTCCTTCTTCACAAGGACAGACTCGCTCCAGGGATGTGGATGTTGCTCTGGTCCAACCTGGGTCAATGCCAGGGACTGGAAAGAGGACAGATCTGGCCAGGGCACGGGCTTAAGGAGCACCATGCACAGCAGTGCTAGCACTAGGCCTCGCCTTGCAGGCCTTGGGAAGTCTAGGAAAAATGAGACCAAAAAGCAGAGGAACCAAAACTACCAAATTTCACCCTGAATAGCCACATTACAGAATCACAGAGTGGTTGAGGTTGGAAGGGACCTCTAGAGATCATCCAGTCCAACCCCCTGCTCCAGCAGGGACACCTAGAGCACAGGCCACAGGGCGGCATCCAGGCGGGTTTGGAAGATCTCCAGAGAAGGAGACTCCACAGCCTCCCTGGGCAGCCTGTGCCAGGGCTCTGTCACCCTCACAGGGAAGTTCTTCCTCACATGGAGATGGAACTGCCTGTGTTGCAGCTTACACCTATTGACCCTTGTCCTGTCACTGGCCACCACTGAGAAGAACTTGGCCCCTTCCTCCCTACATTCCCCCTTCAGGTACTTATACATGTTAATCAGATCCCCTCTCAGCCTTCTCTTCTCCAGGCTAAACAGGCCCAGCTCACTCAGTCTCTCCTCATACGAGAGATGCTCCAGTACCTTAATCATCCTGGTTGCTCTCTGCTGGACCCTCTCTAGAAGCTCCACATCCCTCTTATATTGGGGAGTCCAGAACTGCACACAGTGCTCCGGGTGCACATGTCTCAACAATGTCTCTAGGACATGCTCGAGCCATGAGAATCACAGAATATTCAAGGTTGGAAGGGACCTCTAGAGATCATCTAGTCCAACCTTCCTGCTCAAGCAGGCACACATAGAGCATGTTCCTTACGGATTGTCTAAACTAACCAGGACAGCAAGCGCAAAAGCACCAGAGAGGACAACAAGAGAATAAAATCTCTTGGACCATCAGCTTTTGTAGGACTTTCACCCAAATCTCTGCTCAATGTCCTACTGTTTAAAAAGAGATACAAAGTGCCAAGTCTTACTCAGATGGCTTTATTTCACATTTCATGAGTATATCATACAACATACAATATATATTGATCTAAAAGCAAATAAATGGAAAAGAACTCAGTTGTCTTAGAAGATTAGAAGATCGTTATTTTAATTCAGAAAAAAAATAGGCACAAAATTCAGAAAAAATACAGATAAAGTTAAAATTATTTGTGTCAGGGTGATATTACTGTTAATTTTTAGCTGTAACTAACAACTTCCTAGAAAAGAAATTTTCAGTCATTTCAGTCATTTTCACTCCCTTTCTTTCAGTCATTTGAGTTACTTTTTCATTTCATGTGAGACAGTGAAATTAACGTGCCTCATGTTTCACTCATTTTCCATCTTCTCTTTTCCCTTTATTAACTCCAAGTTGCCTGTTAGATTGATGAAGAAAACACGGCTGAATCACGACAGCATTCTGCAAACTCCTGAGAGTATCTGAGCTCAACTTAAAATTAGTGAAATCCACGTAGTCAAAGTCTGGTTGGCAGCACCAGCTGTGTGTGCGTGTGGCGGTACACGGTAGCAGTGGATGCGCGCAGTGAAGCTGATGCTGATGAAGGCCAGTGCCCACGTGGCCTCTGCTCTGCGGGGATTACTTCAGAATAGGCCTGGCCTGCATGCTCCTCAGCAGCTGCACTGCATCGTCTGCTTTAGTCTCCTCCGAAAGGAATCCAGTCACACGCTCCAGGGTTGTTCTGAGGCTGCAGGGTGGGAATGGGGGACAGTAGAGGGAGCTGCTTAAAAACCTGCTCCTGACCTAAGTAAAACCCTAATGAAGGGACACCAGAGAAGGCCAGTTCGTCATCATCCTCTTGTTTCTGTGTTTATGCTCTCATAACTGGATAGTGACCGTTAAAAACAAAGTGAGAAAGATTAAACTATTGAAAAGTACAGATAGCAGAAATAACATGCTTGACTCCGGAGTTCCGGAGAACTTCATATAAACACTCTCCAATGAAAGCCTGAGAATTATGGAAGAAGAAAACTGTGTTTATTCCATGACTGAGATCCACATAGTTCCCATTAGATTATTGGTGCTTAAGCAGCTCATGTCTTTGACCTCAACCGGTAGGAACAGATGCAGCTCCAGGTGCCCAGCAGGTTAGCAATGGGCGGACTGGCTATGGGTTTCTGCAGTTCTTTGTAGCTACACTTCTCTTGAAAGCAGCAGATTTCAGCTATCCTGACTGTTCTCCCCATCTCCACTCTCCCTGTCAACAAAGAAGGGAGGCCTGATTTTCATGGCCGTGTATTTTAGGGAGTACCACATCCCGTGCCAGGTAGACCAAACAATGCCGTCGTCGTGGGAGCCGCTGTAGCTTCCTGCTTTGTAGTATCGTCCATTGAGGTTCACAGCGTGGCACCTGTGGCAATGAGAGAGCGAGGGAAAGGAACATTGAGGGTGGAGAGACATGACAGCAGGGTCAGTATTCACAGAATCACAGAAGCACAGAATGGTTGAGGTTGGAAGGGACCTCTGGAGATCATCTAGTCCAACCCCCTGCTCCAGCAGGGACACCCAGAGCATGGGGCACAGGGTGACATCCACGTGGGTCTGGGAGATCTCCAGGGAAGGAGACTCCACAGCCTCCCTGGGCGGCCTGTTCCAGGGCTCTGTCACCCTCACAGGGAAGAAGTTCTTCCTCACATGGAGATAGAACTGCATGTGTTTCAACTTATATCCATTACCTCTTGTCCTGTTCCGGGTGACCACCAAGAAGAGTTTGGCCCCTTTCTCCCTACATTCTCCCCTTAGATATTTGTACATATTGATCAGATCCCCTCTCAACTTTCTCTTCTCCAGGCTAAACAGTCCAACTCACTCAGTCTCTCCTCATACAAGAGATGTTCCAGCCCCTTAATCATCTTTGTTGCTCTACTCTGGATCCTCTCTAGAAGCTCCACTTTTCCCTCTTATACTGGGGAGCCCAGAACTGCACACAATACTCCAGGTGAGGCCTCACCAGTGCTGAGGAGAGGGGCAGGATCCCCTCCCTTGACCTGCTGGCAACATCCTCCTGATGCAGCCAGGATCCCATTGGCCTTCTTGGTCATGAGGGCACACTGCTCACTCATGGTTAACTTGGTGTCAACCAGGACTCCCAGGTCCTTCTCTGTGGAGCTGCTCTCCAGCAGGTCCACCCCTAATCTGTCCTGGTGCCTGGGGTTATTCCTCCCCAGGTGCAGGACCCTGCACTTGTCCTTATTGAACCTCATGAGGTTCCTCTCTGCCCAACTCTCCAGCCTGTCCAGGTCCCTCTGGATGGCAGCACAGCCCTCCGGAGTGTCGGCCACTCCACCCAGCTCGGTGTCATCTGCAAACTTGCTCAGGGTGCACTCTGTGCCCTCGTCCAAGTAGTTGATGAGCAGGTTGAACAGCACCGGGCCCAGCACTGACCCCTGTTGGACACCACTGGCCACTGGTTTCCAACTGGACTCGGCCCCATTTATCACCACCGTCTGAGCTCTGCCATCCATCCAAGTCTCAAAGTCCACTCATCCTCATCATGTCACCATGTGACCTCACTGTCCACTCATCCAACCTACACTTCTGGAGCTTTCCTATGAGGATGTTATTGGAGATGATGTTGAAAGCCTTGCTGAAGTCAGGGTAGGCAACATCCATGGCTCTCCCATCATCCAGCCAGCCAGTCATCCCATCGTAGAAGGCTATCAGGTTGGTCAAACATGTCTTCCCCTTGGTGAATCCATGCTGACTACTCCTGATCACCTCCTTCTCCTTCACATGCCTAGAGATGCTCTCTAGGATGAGCTGGTCCATCACCTTTCCAGGGTCAAAGGTGAGGCTGTCCGGCCTGGAGTTTCCTGGCTCCTCCCTCTTGACCTTATTGAAGACTGGAGTGATGTTGGTTTCCAGTCCTCAGGCACCGCCCTCATTCTCCAAGACCCCTCCAAGAGGATGGAGAGGACCTGAGCAACAACCCCTGCCAGTTCCCTCAGCACTCTTGGGTGCATCCCAATGGGGCCATGGGATACACTGCATGGATGTATCCGTCTGTAGTAAACTGGTTATCTAAAGTTCCACTGCAACCAATGCAGATCTGGTTAATATAGTCTGTGGAGCTCATAGAAATATGTGGCTCCTCCTAAAGCAGACAATTATGGTGGTCAGCAGAATCAACTCGATGGTTCCCTTCTTTGTATTGACTATGGACATGTTTCAGTTGCTGAACAGAGCCTCCAGTTCAAAAGACAGCACCTACATATTGACATTTAAGAACTTAAGTGTCTTTTAATCAAATTGAATCCCACTGTTGATGTACACTTTTGTAGCTCCACTGACTTCAATGCATATTCTGTGATTCTGTGACTGTGTGATGATGAGGGCCTAGCATTAGAGAAGAAGCTCCTCCCGCACTAGAGCAGAGAGAAACACCTGTGCGTCGCATGTCAAAACAAGCTGTTTTCACTGGTGGCCAGCGACAGGACGAGGGGTAATGGCCACAAGCTGAAGCACAAGAAGTTCCATCTCCAGGTGAGGAGCAACTTCTTTACTGTGAGGGTGACAGAGCMSTGGMACAGGCTGCCCAGGGAGGTTGTGGAGTCTCCTACTCTGGAGGTCTTCAAAACCCGCCTGGATGCCGCCCTGTGCCACATGCTCTAGGTGTGCCTGCTTGAGCAGGAAGGTTGGACTAGATGATCTGTAGAGGTCCCTTCCAACCTTAAATATTCTGTGAATCTGTGAATCTGTGAATGTCCATGCACCCAGGGCTCGTAAACCTGACTCCACAACTGCTTGTATGCTGGACATGCTTTACCAGAAAATGACCCAAGTGAATGTTTGTAGCTCACCCCTAGGCACTCTTGACAACATAGAAATGTCCTTTCTGCACACGTCACTTTACAGGGGCTTAAGTTGTTTTCTTTCTATGGACATTTCAGCCAGGCTCTTCTCCATCCCTCTCATTTACCCTTTGTTTTCACTCTGAACCTCTTTGTAAAGTGATTGCAACTTATCTCCTTTGCTTGACAGTGACAGAAGCAGATAGTTTTCCTCTGAGGATCTATCTTACAAACACCCCAGGTCTGGCTGTGTGAGGTGACTCGTGCACACACCAACCTGCTCTGAAAAAATGCTGTTTGCCCTAAGGCAGACACGGCCTTGCAGCTGCCGCCCACGTGCTCTGCTTCCTGCTGAGGGCTGAGTGAAATCAACTGGTTTCCATACCTGTTAAACCACCAGCCACCCTTGTTCTCCAGCGCACAGTTGCCTCCCAGGAATCGGTCATGGTCCTTGTCAGATGTGGTGAACTGCATCCCTCTGTGCGAGGCCGACCACTGCTCTTCAAAATTGCTCCCCCCAGACAGAGCGTCGCCAGCGTTACCAGAATAGGTGCCAAACCATAACCTGTAGTTGTCCTGCAAGAACAATATGGGAAGCACATTTTGGATATCAGCCCTTTTTGCCTTCCATCCCCGTTTTGAAATGAAATTTGTTCTATCCATTGTATCCAAAGGTACGACACTGTTGATGTCAAGGGTCACTTTTGGCCCTGTGCTTTAATGATACCAGCCTAAATCCCTTTGGGATTTAGGAACAGATTGCTACCTACTGCTGCTGCTACAAAGGACTTTAGATTTTGTTGTCTTTCAGTGACCATTCGATTCATTATATAATAAGATTCTTCCATCAAGAGCAAACGCTATGGGCCAAGTAACTGCCTTCATAGACTGATCATGGCTCAGCTAAAACAAGTCCTCCTCCAAGAACTAGAAGCATCTGGGTTTTAGCTGAGTGATCCTGTCCTGGTAGCAGTCCTTGCAGGAATAGTTCCATTGCACACAGCTAAGAAATCCAAGAGGCATTTGATAAGAGTTGGATGATAATTTTTGTGATTTTGTGTTTTTTTTTTTCCTGTCATTGTATTTGTTTTTTATTTAGGAAAAAATTATCAGTAAGGCATTAAAATCAAATTGTGCTACCTTTTCATAAGGAACTGAGCAAAACGCACACATTTCTGGAATGTGATGAGTTGGAGGCAGGATTGGTCCATGCAGTGGAACTCAAATCTTTGAGCTTCCAGGTGTGCAGAGCGGTAGCCCTGAAGAAAACAGCCCTTGCCTCAAGGAAGGAAGGAAGCTGTCCAAAGGCCAGCAAACAAGCATGGAAATACTGCTACGTGTCTGTCTTCTGGCTCTTTGTGCCTAGTACATTAAGGATAGTGCTACAGATATTTCTCTTCAAGATAGGAGCTTATAACTATTCTTTCAAAGCTTTGATTGGATTTCACTGCATAATGGAAGAGTCATGGGGAGTATTACAGTGGTTGTCTTTTGTGTGATAGCCTAAGACACTCCTCTGTGAAATGGAACAGGGTTCAGTTTCCCTGCAGAGATCCAAGCCCATCTCTGCTCCCTCGGGAATGCTTTTTAGTCATAAGGCCAGTGCATGTGGGAGCCCCTGCACCCTGGGGCAGGGAGCTCACCTCTGTGCAGCAGGCAGTTTGTGGTTCAGCAGCCAGCAAGGGAGCATGTGTGACTAACTCTGTGGTCTGAGTGCTCTGCAGTTGGGAAGAAGGAGGCCACGGCTCAGATCCCTGCTCTCCGGACTGTTTTCACCCAGAAAACATGGATTATCTATCCCAGAAACAGGAGCAGGAATAAGGATGGGAATTCCAGATCTCCCTGTGCTCAACTGGAGGAGTGCCCTACATTAAAATCAGGACATTTTCTTGAGGATCTTGCAGATATACCCTTTGTTTTAGGATTTCAGGGTGGCTTAGGCAAGAGCTATCACCTGAGGGAGCTTTGGGCATGTGCACAGACAAGGCTATGGCAGGTACCTACCAGGTAGATGGGAAGAGCTGAAGGCTCTTCTGGGGTTAGGCAATGGCTGGTCTGCAAGCAGTGTGATGTGGACCTACCTCTCCTCACCTTGAATCCTGTCAGCCAAACCAGAAATCCCAGGGAACGAGGGCTGGTGAGTTTTTGCAGAGCTGTAATTACAACCTTGACACTAAAACCTGTGCAGCTGATGCTGTACAGAGCATCACCACCAATTACACTCACCAATAAAACAAGAAAATCACCACTTTCTCCATTTCTTACCTGCTCATTTGTGAGCTGGAATTTTTCATAGATGGCATAACGTCTTTCTCCATGCCAGTCCATCAGGTCAATCTTCAACAAGGTCTCCCCTAAATATGAAGCAGTATTTGTCAGATGAGGTATCTCATGCAAATTGGAAGGGAATCTGTGGAGGGAAAATACTCGTACCTTGAGCGAGCAGGTCATAGATGTGCTCATTGCCCAGCCAGTATTCATCATTCTTCCCCTGGAATTTTCCAAATCCCAGTTTGTACTCATCCCAATTCCTGCAGCAAAATACAGATATCAAAATCATCATGTGAGGGAATTAGACAGTTCGTGGTACCCAGCTGTGGTAACAAGTAAGTCTTCCGCTGTATTTCTAGACACTGTTTTATAAAAGTATCTGATTCAGCACAGCTGAGCAGATATTTGTCACTGAGCCTTAGAAGTAAATACAACCCACATCTTATTTCTTTGCATGTTAAACCCGTGCACATGCATACATTGGGATCAGTCTTTCCAACTGTCACATGCACTGCTTGCAGAACAAGCTCAGAAGCGAAGTGGAAAGGGAATGCAGGAGCTGTCACATTAGTCCCCAGCGCAGTGTCTGACATCGATCCTCATAAAGTCAAATTCAAATTCACTCCTAGTTGGAAATTAATGTTGCAGTCTGCTATGTGCTACAGTCTTGGCTGTGATGCAGTAACTGAATAGAAGATGCAAACAAGAGCATCTGGATGAAGTTAAAAGGAAATCACAGGATGGCTGAGGTTGGAAGGGACCTCTTGAGATCATCTAGTCCAACTCCCTGCTCCAGCAGGGACACCCAGAGCATGGGGCACAGGGTGGCATCCAGGCGGGTTTGGGAGATCTCCAGAGCAGGAGACTCCACAACCTCCCTGGGCAGCCTGTGCCAGGGCTCTGTCACCCTCACAGGAAAGTTCTTCCTCACATGGAGATGGAACTTCCTATGTTTTAATTTATAATGTCTGGGTATTAAATTAATTTAAAATATCTGGGTCTGCTTTGAGCTCCTTTTCCGTCTCTGCTGAGAGTTGAACTACCCTGGCTAGGTGAGCACAGCTCTTGGGCAAGCCACCTTAGAGCTACTTGAGGTCACTCCACAATGCGCTGCGCTCACTTCAAGAGATCCGCATCACAAGAACATTTTAAAAATGGGCTCATGCTCACAATGACTGTCCCTGCATTGCTGTTATCCAGAGAGTTAATCCTGCAAATTTAGCTTCTCAAATTTGGGAGCCAGTGCAGGGAAAGTTGGAGGCCTCGCTGTCAGACATGTTGACAGGACACGAAGCCACCCACCTGTTGAAATTCTCCTTGCCGTGACTGCGCCGCTGAATTACAGTCCACCCGCCGCCATCGGACATGTCACAGTACACCAGGAAGGGCTCCCGCTCTGCCCGCGGCCGGATCCTGTAGTATCCATTCTGGGTCTTCTTCCTATCGAATACTGCAGAGCAATCTAAGCAGAACCATGTTGGTTTGGTAAATGAGAGACAAGCAAACAGCCAAGAGAAGGCATCACTGAGAGTCTGTAAGGGACAAGGACACGTGTCTGGTCAGGTCTTTGAAAGCCCAGCAAGACTCGAGCAAGAGCTTCAACGTGGTATTAGTGACGCAGCTTCAAGAGCTTTACTACCATTCCCTAAGCATTGGTGAGATACAGGAGGGATGCAGCCCTGGCTGGGGCAAGGACAAGTAAGGCGGGTAGGACCAGGGCTGTCTCTGTCAGCAGGCACTGCACAGAGACAAAAATAGGACTAGATGGGTCTAGATGGGTCCTGTTGCTCTTCAGAGCAGCTGAAGGGAATGATGCACATCCTACTGCCATGTGTAATTTCCATGTGGAAGAGAACTGGGGCTGGATTTCAGGATGGACAACGGCCTAGAATTTCTAAAACAAGCTCAATTCCTGTGACAGGCTGTATCAGGCTTGTATTCAGGAGGCCTTCAGAACCTCAGTGCTTTCCATTTTAAATCTAAGGCTCATGAGTGATAAAATATTGGCCACAGGTTAAATCAGCCTACATTTCCAGCTATGACAATATTGAAGGGCACAGCCTCTCTCTTCCCAAAGCAGATGTCTGAAGCAGGCCCAGCAGATCACACCCGAGATGACTGTTCCTCTCTGCACTGGGAGTCTGGGGTGACAAGCCCAGACGTAGACGTGTGTGACATGCTACTGTAGCTGCATCTGACTGCCCTGGGAAACACAACTCTCCTGAACATTTCAAAAATTAAAAAGCTTTTCTCGCAGTAGGAGAAATCAAATATAGCCCCAAATGCGACACTGTGGGAAGAAACAAGCGTTTCATTCTGCTGAAATTTCTTTGTTCTACTGCAAAATGTACCTGGGTCATAGACTATCAAATTTCCACTGGTGGTGGGTAAAAGCACCTCGTGCTGCATGCTCCTGTTGCCTGAGAACAGCTTGCTCTTTGCTCCATGGTAAGTGTTCTCCAAGATGTCCTTCAGCTGTAGTTCATATATGTAGAGCAGATCCTGAAGCTGTTTTAACCTTTGTCTTAATTTGCTGTTATCTAGGAGGCAGATATCCTTCTCCTATGAGGGAAAAAAGAAAGTACAGGGGTAAGAACAGAGAGACAGAAGCAATGAGTACATATTTTGCCTTAATCCTACCGTGTCACACATGGTTCTTCTCCAAAAGACATGAATCTTGCAGCCTGGTCTGTTGAGCTAAATCCAGTGGAAGAGGGGTTTTTACAGTGGTCTTGCTACTGATGTAGGGTCCACAGAATATGACAAAATATGAAAAAAAGTGACTTTGGCAAGTGAGTTTCAGCTCAACTCCCATTTAATGAAATCAAAGGAAGTGTTCGCAGGCTGTGAAACTGCTCAGAATAATAAGAGGGGAAAAATGGCTCTAGCACTGCAGGTAGGCCAGACCAGTGAGATTCCAGAAACCTCTTCTTGTCAAACTGGAAGATAAGTATGCATAAATATTTGGTGCGGATCTGCTGAAAGCAGAGAGCGCACCAGAGTCAGTGGAGTAACCTCAGAGCAGCGTTACCCTAACCAAAACCAGAATCTGGCCCATGTTGGCTGGGATCGACATTTTCAGCAACACTCATCTGTGGCTAGCATTATCCCATCAAAACCATCAAGAAAACAGCAAAATCTCTTCCCATATGATATAAGCAAACCCATATGATATAAGAATCACTTGGGTCATTCTTTTCTTGAGTGATACCAAACGGGGACCAGTTCTAGGCCAGAGCAAAATAAACAGTTGCCTAGGATAGCAGATTCCTGGTAAAGTTGGTGCAGTCAAGCATAAATTTGCCCAGACCCTAATTCTGTGAAAGCATTAAATTATCAGGACAGCAAGAACAGCAAGAACAGCCTTCCTTTAGCTGCAGACAGGCTCCTCTTTGCTCAGTCTCTTGTTGGGGATCACAACCAGAAATGTGAAGTCACCGGCACCAACCCCTGCTTAACCAGGGGTTAAGCAGAGCCAAGCTAAGGGATACGCACAGAAAGCCTGGGTGCAGGGGAGCCTAAGCTGACCAGGAGAAGCAGCAGCAGCAGCAACCAGGGCATCATCATCACACTCATTTCTTCCCACCTGAAAAAAAAAAAAAAAAACCTAAAAAACACACATTCACAGTCTGCACTAGAAGTTCCTTTAGCATCTCTGCCAACTCAATCCCTCCTCGTGATCACATTTAACCCCAGGCTAAACACTACAGGACTTGTTAAAGAGGTAGCTTCAATCTTCGTGCAGCCAAAAATAAAAAGCAAAGGAGGGGAGAAGACGTGTGTTGGAGAGAGGCTGAAGTACCGCGGGGCACTGACACCGGCGCCTGGGTCGGGTCCAAGCCCGGCTTCCCAGGATAAATAAACACGGGGTGAGTCCCTCGGGCAGTGCCTGCCCTGCTCCCGAGGGCCTCGGCAGCGACACCTCCGTGGGGAGCCCCTCGCCAAGCTCCTTGGCACATTGTCCCCACTCCAAATTCATGGAAACGAGCAGCGGTTTTGGAAATGAACAGCAGTTTTGCTTCGTGGTTCTGCGAGCGCAGGGATCGCCCTCCGGGGATCCAAGCTGCCGGTGCCAAGCTGCCACCGGGTGACCTCGGAGCCTGGGACGAGCTGGGCAGGGCAAGGCCCGGAGCAAACAGGGAAAGGAAATAGAAATATTTAGCAAAAGATGTTATGCAGGTGTGCCCTGAGCACGAGAGCTCTGAGATGATAGAGAAAAACTCCAGCGTTACTGCAGAGGCTGCCCTCATTCCTGCAGCCCCGCGGCGGTGCCCCCGGCGGGCCCAGAGGAGGCTCAGGCCCCACGCAGAGGGTGTGGACGAAGGGAAGAAGCTACCGGGAAGCACGGAGCTGAGCAGCAGCTCCTGGAAAACAGACAGCGAAGGCTGGAAGGGGAAAAAGCAACTTCTTCGTCAGTGCCTGCATCAACACACATTAAATGCACGTACCTGCAGCTCGCTTTTCCTTCAGACCTCCTCCTGATAGGATCATCTCCCTTAAAAGTCAACTGCAAAAGAAAGTGATAATAAACCTGGCTGGATTTTTAGAGGCTGATTAGATTCTCCCTTCCAGATGGCCCATATTAAGGACTGGGATTCAGGAACATTTCACTGCACAAGGCAGTTCCACAGGAAAAAAAACAGTTGGAATTTCTTCATGAAAGAGTTACACAATCCCAATTTATCTCTAGTCACTCTGCTGCTTTGGAGGAGAAACAAGCGACAGAAGTTATGTTTCTATCAGTGCTCTCTGAGGAGAAGGACTCTGCTGGTCGCACTCCATTACCCACCTTATGTGACCGTGAAGTTCAACCAAGAGTGACCCACTGAAGTGTTTTTATGAACCACTCAGATGGATGCTCCCCGTGGGAGCTTTCGTTCACGTTTAATACAGCCAGGATCACTTCTGTAAGCTCTGCAAGGTGGAACGAAGGCAACTTTGGCGTTCAGCGTTTATTTTGGTGTTGGATCTACTTGATATGTAAAAGCACAGGAAAAGGGCCACGGTGCCCAAGGAGCTCAGGAGGATTGGGATGGAGGAGTGGAAACGCGGGTGCTACGGAGCAGTTGTTGCTAAACCGAAACCGCAGGTTTGCAGTTGTGTAACTCTCCGCAGAGCGGGACCACGGGACTCGCTGGTAGCCGCAAGCGCGGACATTTGTGGCAGAGGAAAGAGCTGGGGCTGGGCCCCTCCCTTTGCGCTGCGGCCAAGGAATTACGGATTATTTTTAAGGGCAACAGTTGGAATGTTCCATTTCGCACAGCTGTTTTCAGAGGAGGGACAGCGGGGCTAAAAGACAGAACATATTGGCCCATCATAAACCCCCGTGCGACCCTCTGGGAGAACAGGAGCATCCAGCACTTACGACGTAGGGCCAGAGTGTTTATTTCTTAAAAGCCACATTCCTCCTCCTCCCTCCAGACCCGCTGAGACCCGCTTTCAGTGCCAAAGTGTTACGCAAGGAGCTTTTCCTCCCACTTGTTTCGCAGCCCTGTCCCTGGCTCGCTCGGGAAGCTGTTGAAGTGAGTGCAAGGAAGGTCTCTCCATCCCTGTGTGGCCCCAGGCCCTGGGCCTGCGCTCGCCCTTTTCCCCTGGGAGCTGCAGCTCCCTCTTAGGCCCATCCTGAACATCGGAAGGTTACACGGGAGATTTGAGGGGTGTCTGGGGACACCGCGGATACCTGGAGCAGCAGAGAGGGGCTGTCAGGAGCTTCGTGTGAGGGAGGGTGCGCGTCTGGCCCTGAGTTAAAATAATGGAGCGATCACAAGGAACAGGGACAGCGTGTGATTGCGAGTGTTGTTTCCGCGCAGATGTTGCCGTCCCCAGGCTGTAAAAGCTCCTTGTTCTCCTGGAATACGCATGCCTCACACGTAGGCCGCGGCACAAACCCCTTTGGTTGCTTGGAAGGAGATCAGATTCCCTCTCCGTAAGATCCTCAGCGATCTTGTCAGAGCATAGCAACCATTTTGTTAACTGAAAACCTCCCCACCCTGCTCCCCTCCTGCCAGCAAAAATACTTAGGTGCTGGAGAACAGCCATTAAAACCTCTGTCCGCCCATTAAGCAAACTGCCACGGGAGCGGGGATGCAAGTTGTGGAGTTTTCCCTGAAGGAAGACGGCAGCCTTGGAGTGGCTCTTGGTGCTCTGTGGGACACCAGGATCCTTCCTCTGGAGCGGCCCGGGATTGGGATGCTGGACAGAAGAGCCTATTCCCAGACAGACTGAGCATCGCTGCTGCTGGGAGGTGGTGGGGCATTTCCAAACTCTCCCCAGTTTCTCTCTCAACCAAATTTCTAGCTGTGGTTTGGAGGTTTGTTCTTGAAGTGGGAAGGGAAGGAATGAGCTGATCTGCTCCGGGCGCCAAGGGAATTGTGGAGGCCGGGGGGTTTCACAGCACGAGGTTGATCCCCTACCTGTGCCCTGGGAAAGTTTGGGGTAGTCCAGGGCCAGCTCCAAGCAAGCAGCCCCATTTGCACTGAATCCAGGGCCCTTATGGATTTGCCATTATTTTTAGACTTCTCCATCACATCACACTTTCCATGAACATCCTGCTCATTTGGAGAGACCGTGGACCTGTGAAACCTCCTGTGCAGCTCTGGGACCCTTGGGGCCTGCAGGGTCTCCCATCTGTGAGCTATTCCATGTCTTCTACAGGAAGCTTTTTTAAAACAAATTTTCTGAGGCCTGAAACAAATATTTTTTTTTTTTTTTTTTTAAATCCAACAATACAAAATTCCATCAGAAGTAAAATACATTTCAAAGACCCGAATGACACCAGCCACCAGAGTCTCAATCTTTTGTGAAATAACCGAAACCAGCACGCGGATTCAAAGTCTGTATGTTGTTAACCACCAAAATTTGTGTACAAAAAGGGACTAGCAGTGGCAGACCATAAAACATGTTAGATGTGAATATTTTGATAAAAGTTCACAGAGCAAAGGCATAATTCAGTCTAACCAACGAGTCTGCAGGCAGCCTATGAGAATCTAATGGGTTGACACAACAAATATAATTAGCTTGTGAGTTCCTCCGGGCAAGCGCAGCTCCAAACTGATCTCCTTGCATCAGGGATAACTGTACCAAAGTGAATTAGTCACAAGGCCAGAGGGAGTATGTGGATTATCTGCATCATCTTCTACCTACCTCAGGTCAGAGAACAACCCTGACCTAATTAATTCCCACTTGAACTGAAGGATCTCTTTGAGGAAAACACATTTTGGTGTAAAATATTCAGCAATGAACAATCAACCACAGACCTTAACATGGTCTTCCACCGCTTAGTTGCCCACATTGTTAAATATTACTGCTTTTTGCCTCATGTCTGAATTTGTCATGTTCCTTCCTCCAGCTTTTTATTCTCAAAACGTCTCACTTTGCAACAGGGAAAAGTCCCTTGCTGCCAAACTTCTTTTTCCCCACTCAGAGCTAGATCCAGGCACGTCCACGTTTAATGTCTGTCTTCAGGAACCCAAATCTCAGTGAGCTGCATGTGTGCCAGGGGGAAGCCAGCAGGGCAGAAGCACAGAGCGGAGCCGTGAGGTCCATGGCCACAGTGGTGCGGGGCACACGGGAGCAGAACTGCAGGTACAGCTCCTTTTTAGATCAAAGTTTTGATGCCTAATGTGTGCTTACAACCTCTTTTGGGGTTGTCTCTTTTTTAGGGTCTCTTTTGACCCTTTTCTAGGGTCTTGCCTGGCTGCCTGTCACTGAGCCACCCTCTATCTTCTCTTGGAGAAGCTGGACAGCCTGGAGCTCCTCAAGGAGGCTTGATGTGCTGGGCTTGAGCTCTTTACTCATGTTATGGCTCTTCTCTCTTCCTTCTGTAGCTGTTGCTACTAGCACAGGAGCCAAATAAAAAGCTCAGTGTTTCTTAACCAACATATTTCCTGATTGTAGATCCCAGGATGTCCTTATTCCTTGTGGCCACAGACACGTGCCACAGTCACCTGCAGCTGAGTCCCTACAGCTGCCCCAGGCTTTACACAGTTACCCCGTTCCAGAACAGAGTCCCTAACGCACTCAGGACAGCTGTGATGTGCACGGCATGAGATATTAGCTGGGAAATGCTCACCAGCTTTTCTGGTACATACGCACATTGCCCATTCAGGTGGCATCTGTGTCCATGCACTGACAGGCACTGGCCTTCGATCCTCTCCTCCAGGACAGATGCTGGAAGACCGGCAATGTTGTTTGCCCACTCCCCTCCACCCACCAGCGTGACAATTTGCTCAACTCCTTCAATCTCTGAGTCAGGCTTTATCAGTGAGGATTTTATCTGGGGCATTGCTCAAAACAGCACCTTGCAACGCAGCAGTACATGGCACAGGACAACACCCAATCCCTGCAGAACCCCTCTGGAAATCAATTGCTTAAGGATGGTTTCCCTTTCACAGTCATTAAGACTAATATTCCGAGTGTTCACCAGAGTAAAGTGAATAGTTTGATTTTATTCCTCTACCTTTGTAATCAAACATGATTTTCTAGCCAGGCAGTTGTTTACAAAAGCAAATAAAATGCCTTCATTTTATTAAACTCATAATCTTGTTTTAGAAATATACATTATTTTGACAGGCATTATGTTCCACAATCCCATGTGATTGGCACTTATTATGATTATCATCACTAGGCCTCCTTAATATTTCATTAATTGAATCCTGTATCTCCTCTGCTTGCATTTTGCCTGGGAGCCAAGCTAGGCCGAAAGATCTATCATCGCCAGGTCATTTGATCTACCTGCTTTTAATGCTGATTTATCACAGAATTGATTTTTACTCACTTGTCTCCATATTGCTGTTATCCCAAGACTCACTAAAAATCAAATCACTTCTCTGCCACTTTTAAGACTGTTAGATAAAAATGAGCTGATTTGAAATCCCTCAGGTTAAGAGATTCTGTTTACCACCCTTCTCTGTTATTTTTGGAATTTAAAGTATTTCATCACCTCTCTGAGATATGCATACTTCATCCTCCTCTTCACCCAGTACAGAACTGGATTATTTATTTAACATCCAACCTTTTCTGCACTGTTTTGACAATTCTGATATTTCACACTGACAAATAATTGTCAAGGGATCAGAACTGGATTCTGAGGGGTTTTTAGATGTCAGTATCATGAATTAAAAACCAAAGTACAATGTAAATATAATATACAAGCCATCCATTTAAACAGCAGAATATTTTCAGTGCTTGTTTAAATTTTTTGGCTTTGTGGACTTTGGTACATATTTCTAGACTTTTCTCCCCCGAGTGCAGGAAAATGATGCCGACACATGAGATTTTGCCCTAGTGCTTGCAGTAATAGTGCTACAAGATGATCAGCCTTGAAAGAGCATCAGTGAGGTTGTTCTCTTGGGCAGTGGGGCTCATGAGTTGGGCTCCTGTCCATGCCATGGTGAATGGGAAGAACTGTTTTTCACAGAATCATAGAAGGGCTGAGAGTTGCAGGCACCTCTGGAGATCATCTAGTCCAGGGCTGACTCTGCTCAAGCAGCACTGCTTAGATCATGTTGCACAGGATTGTGTCTAGGCTGGTTTTGAACATCTCCAGAGAATGCACCTCACGGCCTCTCTGGGCAGCCATTTCCATTTTTATTCCAAGTACATCTGCATCCTTGAGGAAGCTGGTTCATTGACAGCACTGGCACTGGGTCTGTGTGCGGTTCATAGTGCCAAAAGAGAGCCCTGCCAGTCCCCAGTCCCTCCTCCTTCACCTGCCATACAGGCTGCTACCTGAAAGCATAAATACTGATTTCAAAAGCATAAATACTGATTTCACACCTTGTTTCACACAGAGCTCCAGATAGGGAAAACCAGACTCCAGTATTTCTACAGCCTGCACTCCACAGATGAAATCTCTGCCAAAAACAACTCTCGGGATATCCCCAAGGTCCCACAGCATGAAAAATGTACTGAATAATCTCCACATGCAAATTTTTTTGGAACCAAAAGCAAATTAATCTAATGTTTCTTCTCACCATCCAGCTTAATTCATACTTAATTATTTCTGGAATACACGTAATTATTTTAATTTAACAATGATATTTAGCTTTGACCTTATTACTGTTGCCTGTACAAGGAATTTATTTGCATACTTATTACTCTGAACCTGGAAGGGACATGAAGGGGAGACTTTGTGTTTATCAGAAATTGTCCATATTTTCAGCATTCTGCTACAGATTTCATCCCTCCGGAGAGAAGGGAGCATGGAGATGTTCCTCATGGGGTTAACCACGACCACATCTCCGTGCAAGCAGCCCCCATAAGCTCGATGTGAGCTCCCTCTGCCGCCGACCACACGGTGGAGAATCCTCTCCCGGTGCTGGGGAGCATCCTGCACCCAGGATGAGGGCTCTGCACCCCGAGGTGCTCATGTGGAGCTGTGGATGAGCAGCCGCTTGGGACAAGGGGCCTGGGTGCACGAGGGGCTCTGGGCAAGCTGGGGTATCCTGCCCCTCAGCCCACACCCTTGGGACACGGTTGTGTGGGAAGCGCCAAGCTCGAGGTGTGGTGATGGCCTCATGCTCAGGTTTTGGTGTTTCTGGGTGCCTGGGTTTCAGGGTGTTGGGGTACTGGGATTTGTGGGTGCCTCAGTTTACAGATTTCTGGGAGCGGGGGTTTCTGGGCACCATGGTTTTAGGATTTTTGGATGCTAGGGTGTGTGGGTACTTGGGTTTCAAGACTTTTGGGTCTTAAGGTACTTGGGACTTGCAGGTGCCTGGGTTTCCAGGTTCTAGGATTTTGGGGTGCCAGCCTTACTGGCCACTTGGGTTCCTGGATTTGGGGGTGCAGTGGTTTCCGGGCACCTGTTTTCCACCACACATCCACACCAAGCTCCTCCTGACGGGAGGCAGCAGGGAGGAAAAACAGCCCCAACCACCCCAGGCCCTGAAGCAACTGGTTCTGACACGAGTGTTTCAAGGGCAGCAGGCCAGGCCACACTGCCCCGGGGCCACCTGCCTCCCACCCCACAGCAGAGCATCAAACCTCCATCCCTGTGCGAGGCTCCTTATTGCCCCCTAATTAGCAGCTAATTAGGTGAAACGAGCGGTGGTAGGAGGGTGGGGGCTGCATTTAGTGGCCGCCACCGGGGCTGAGGGGGACATAGGGGCCTGACCTGGACTTGCCTCAGGGGATGAGTAGGGGGAGGGTGGAAAGAGGAACAGGCTGAGGAAGCTTGGAAGAGAAAAACAATTAAAAAAATGAGAGGAAAAGGGAGAAAGGAAAAAAAAGA